>NC_135818.1:90888181-91206931 GCF_964213995.1 Mustelus asterias
GATATACTGGCACTGGAAAGGTGCAGAGGAAATTCACTAAGTTGGTTCTGGAATTGAGAAGGTTGGCTTATGAGGAGAGACTGAGTAGACTTGGACTATACTCATTGGAATTTAAAAGAATGAGGGGAGATCTTATAGAAATATATATTATGAAGGGAATAGATAAGAGGATTCGAGTACAGGAATAGGGATGCTTTACTACAATTTTATAGTCTGTTGATGAGGCCACACCTGGAGTAGTGTATGCAGTTTTCTCGTCCTTATGACGGGACACAGGTTTAAGGTGCGAGAGGCAAGGTTTAAAGGAGATGTACGAGGCAGATTTTTTTTTTTTTTACACAGAGTAGTGGGTGCCTGGAACTCGTTGCCGGGGGAGGTAGTGGAAGCGGATACGGTAGTGACTTTTAAGGGGCGTCTTGACAAATACATGAATAGGATGGGAATAGAGCAGTGGTTCCCAAAGGGTGCGACACGCCACAGTGGTGCGGCGAGAGAGGATGGCAAGTGTGGCAGGAAGATTCAAGGACAATCAAAGAAACATTTAAACATGGATAGATATTTTTCCAAAGTGAGAGCAAGAGCATCAAGTGATGCATTGTTTTATACTTTCTGGATGTCCCATGATCATATTATAAAGGAGTTGTGTTTTATGTTATGAATCAAGCACTGCGAGATGTTGGTTTTTTTTGTTTTTGAATGTATTTCTTATCAATAAAAAACTTGGTGTGGCCCGAGCAAATTTTTATTCCGAAAGTACGGCCCAGTGAAAAAAGTTTGGGAACCACTGGAATAGAAGGATATGATCCCCGGAAGGGTAGGGGGTTTTAGTTAAGTCGGGCAGCGTGGTCTGTGCAGGCTTGGAAGGCTGAAGGGCCTGTTCCTGTGTTGTAATTTTCTTTGTTCTTTATCTGAGGAAAGATGTCTGAAGGATCTGGGCGTGCAGATCCACAGTTCCCTAACAGTGGCAACACAGGTGACCAGGGTGATTAAGGCATATGGCCTGTTTGCATTCATCAGCCTGGGCATTGAGTACAAGAGTTGGGAAATAAGGTTGGTTAGGCCGCATTTGGAGTATTGCGTGCAGTTCTGGTCACCACACTGTTCATCCAGCAGAAGGAATTCTTCAGTTGCAAGCAATAAAAAGAACTTACTTCAGAAAGTAAATCAAAGAAAAAGGTTTAATAAAGAAGCTTCATTACTCCAACGCTTGAGGCCACACCCTGACCATACAAGCTTCCCACAATTCCCAAACTGCTTCTTATTTATACTGGGTCAGCTGACCACCACATCATTTTGTCATTGGTTACATTGTTTACTGGGTCACCTGACTTTCACCGCATGTTACCATTGGTTACATTCTAACACACACTACCAGAAGGGTGTGGAAGCTTTGGAGAAAGTGCAAAGAAAGTTCACCAGGATGTTGCCTGGTCTCGAAGGTGTCGGGTATGAGGAGAGGTTTAATAAACTAGGATTGTTCTTCACTGGAAAAATGGAGGCTAAGGGGAGACCTGATAGAGATCTACAAAATTATGAGAGGCACAGATAGGGTGGATAGTCAGAGGCTTTTTAACCAGGGTGGAAGTGTAAATTACAAGGGGGTACAGGTTCACGGTGAAAGGGGGAAAATTTAAAGGAATGTGTGGGGAACGTTTTCACTCAGAGTGGTGGGTGCCTGGAACGCACTGCCAGAGGAGGTGGTGGAAGCAGGCACATTAGCAACATTTAAGAAGCATCTGGATGGGTCCATGAATAGGGAGGGAATAGAGGGATACGGACCGAGTAAGGGCAGAAGGTTATTTTTAAAAATTTAGTTAAGGCATGCTGATTGGCACAGGTTTGGAGGGCCGAAGGGTCTGTTCCTATACTGTACTTTCTTTGTCCTTTACTATAGAGTGAGTGCAGCAAAGGTTTACCAGGCTGATTCCTGAGATGGCAGGCCTGTCATATGAGGAGAGACTTAGTCGGTTAGGATTATTTTCACTGGAGGTCTCATAGAATGTTATAAAATTCTAACAGGGTTAGACAGGGTAGATTCAGAAAGAATACTTCCAATGGTCGGCAAGTCCAGAACTAGGGGTCATAGTTAGAATTGGAGAGGATGCTTAGAGATAGGATGTATGCGCATTTAGAAAGGAATAAACTCATTAACGATAGTCAGCATGGTTTTGTGAGAGGGAGGTCATGCCTCACTAACCTGGTGGAGTTTTTTGAAGAAGTGACAAGAATGGTTGATGAGGGAAGGGCCGTGGATGTCGCCGCTCCCTGGTCCAAACTAGACCATTCTTTTGTATCCCTCCATTCCCACTCCGTTCATGTGGCTATCTAATAAGTCTTAAACGTTCCCAGTGTGTCCACCTCCACCACCTTGCCTGGCAGCGCATTCCAGGCCCCCACCCTCTGTGTAAAATACGTCCTTCTGATATCCGTGTTAAACCTACCCCCCACTCACTTTGAACCTATGACCCCTCGTGAGCGTCACCACCGATCTGGGAAAAAGCTTCCCACCGTTCACCCTATCTATGCCTTTCATAATTTTATACACCTCTATTAGGTCACCCCTCATCCTCCGTCTTTCCAGTGAGAACAGCCCGTTTACCCAATCTCTCCTCAGAACTAAGCCCTTCCATACCAGGCAACATCCTGGTAAGCCTCCTCTGCACTCTCTCTAAAGCCTCCACTTCCTTCTGGTGACCAGAACTGGGCGCAGTATTCCAAACGCGGCCGAACCAACGTTCTATACAACTGCAACATCAGACCCCAACTTTTATACTCTATGCCCCGTCCTATAAAGGCAAGCATGCCATATGCCTTCTTCACCACCTTCTCCACCTGTGACGTCACCTTCAAGGATCTGTGGACTTGCACACCCAGGTCCCTCTGCGTATCTACACCCTTTATGCTTCTGCCATTTATCATATAGCTCCCCCATACGTTAGTTTTACCAAAATGCATCACTTCGCATTTATCAGGATTGAACTCCATCTGCCATTTCTTTGCCCAAATTTCCAGCCTATCTATATCCTTCTGTAGCCTCTGACAATGTTCCTCACTATCTGCAAGTCCAGCCATTTTCGTGTCGTCCGCAAACTTACTGATCACCCCAGTTACACCTTCTTCCAGATCATTTATTTAAATCACAAACAGCAGAGGTCCCAATACAGAGCCCTGCGGAACACCACTAGTCACAGGCATCCAGCTGGAAATAGACCCTTCCACTACCACCCTCTGTCTTCTGTGGCCAAGCCAGTTCTCCACCCATCTAGCCACCTCCCCCTGTATCCCATGAGATCCAACCTTTTGCACCAACCTACCATGAAGGACTTTGTCAAACGCTTTACTAAAGTCCATATAGACGACATCCACGGCCCTTTCCTCGTCAACCATTCTAGTCACTTCTTCAAAAAACTCCACCAGGTTAGTGAGGCATGACCTCCCTCTCACAAAACCATGCTGACTATCGTTAATGAGTTTATTCCTTTCTAAATGCGCATACATCCTATCTCTAAGAATCCTCTCCAACAACTTCCCGACCACGGACGTCAAGCTCACCGGCCTATAATTTCCTGGGTTATCCTTCCTACCCTTCTTAAATAACGGGACCACATTAGCTATCCTCCAATCCTCTGGGACCTCACCTGTGTCCAGTGACGAGACAAAGATTTGCGTCAGAGGCCCAGCGATTTCATCTCTTGTCTCCCTCATTTCTCGATGAAATGAAATCCCAAACTCAGCCAATTTTCTTTACATAATATCCTAACTATGTTTGCACAAAAAAGAATAATGTGATTTGCACGCGTAGATTCAAACTGAGACAACAGGTTTTATTGGAAGAGCAGCTCGCTGCTCTGTACAGAATACAAAACAAAGTAAAACAGCAGCCTGTGGCAACAGCCTAATGCCATCACATCACATGATCAACTCAAAGCAACTTGCAACCCTCAAACATAAAACACTCTCAAATAGGCCAAAGGCCCCCAGTTTGGACTGAAAAGTACCCAGTCTGCCTCAAATAACTTGAATGGGTAAAGGGGCTCATAAATATGAGCAACAGGTAAAGCTAACAGTTTTACACTTTTACTAAGGTGGGCAACACACTAATGGTGTTGCCCACCTTAGGGATGCTGCTGTCAAGCCAAAAGGGTGTTCTGTCTACCACAAAAATGTGTCTTGTGGTAAATGAATTTCAGTGGTTATAATGCTAAATATGTAGATGTGCACCCCAATGATTGGTTTATCACATCATACCCTAGACCTTGGTTTACATGACACAAGTTCAAAATGTGATATAATTTGAAACTTACTTTGTGAACTATAAAGTGGATAATGTAGAAATCCAAAAGAAAGTAGACAATTTGATGAAATAGGTAGAACAGGTGGACAAGGTGGAACTCCCTAATAACACACTGTGGGTATTCCTACAAGACATGGTCTGCAGCAGTTCAAGAAAGCAACTCCCACTATCTTCTATGGGGTAATTAGGGATGGGCAATAAATGATGACCTAGCCAACGACATCCACATCTCATGAAATAATTTTTTAAAAAATTAAATTTAATGGAGACAATATAAAATGAACAATTCTAAGGGGGTGAAGGAGCAGAGGAACCTGGGTATAAGAACATAAGAACGAGGAGCAGGAGTAGGCCATCTGGCCCCTCGAGTTTGCTCCGCCATTCAATAAGATCATGGCTGATCTTTTTGTGGGCTCAGCACCACTTAGCCGCCCGCTCACCATAACCCTTAATCCCTTTACTGTTCAAAAATGTATCTATCCTTGCCTTAAAAACATTCAATGAGGCCTCAACTGCTTCACTGGGCAGGGAATTCCACAGATTCACAACCCTTTGTGTGAAGAAGTTCCTCCTCAACTCAGTCCTAAATCTGCTTCCCCTTATTTTGAGGCTGTGCCCTCTAGCTCTAGTTTCACCCGCCAGTGGAAACAATCTCCCTGCTTCTTTCTTATCTATTCCCTTCATAATCTTATATGTTTCTATAAGATCTCCCCTCATTCTTCTGAATTCCAATGAGTATCGCCCCAGTCTACTCAGTCTTTCCTCATAAGCCAATCCTCTCAACTCCGGAATCAACCTAGTGAATCTCCTCTGCACCCCCTCCAGTGCCAGTATATCCTTTCTCAAGTAAGGAGATCAAAACTGTACACAGTACTCCAGGTGTGGCCTCATACAGCTGCAACACAACCTCGCTGTTTGTAAACTCCATCCCTCTCGCAATGAAGGACAAAATTCCATTTGCCTTCTTCATTACCTGCTGCACCTGCAAACCAACTCCTTGAGATTCCTGCACAAGGACACCCAGCTCCCTCTGAACAGCAGCATGCTGCAATTTTTTACCATTTAAATAATAGTCCATTTTGCTGTTACTCCTACCAAAATGGATGACCTCACATTTACTAACATTGCACTCCATCTGCCAGACACTCGCCCACTCACTTCGATTATCTATATCCCTTTGCAGACTTTCAGCGTCCCCTGCACACTTTGCTCTTCCACCCATCTTAGTGTCATCTGCGAATTTTGACACACTATGCTTGGTCCCCAACTCCAAATCATCTATGTAAATCGTAAACAATTGTGGTCCCAACACTGGTCCCTGAGGCACACCACTAGTCACTGATCGCCAACCAGAAAAACACCCATTTACCCCCACTCTTTGCTTTCTGTTAGTTAACCAATCCTCTATCCATGCTAATACATTACCCGTAACACCGTGCACCTTTATCTTATGTAGCAGTCTTTGGTGCAGCACCTTGTCAAATGCCTGCTGGAAATCCAGATGCACCACATCCACAGGTTCCCCATTGTCCACTGCACATGTAATGTTCTCAAAGAATTCCACCAAATTAGTCAAACATGACCTGCCCTTCATGAACCCATGCTGTGTCTTACCAATCGGACAATTTATATCCAGATGTTTCGCTATTTCTTCCTTGATAATAGATTCAAGCAGTTTCCCTACTACAGCAGTTAAGCTAACCGGCCTATAGTTACCTGCTTTTTGTTACCTCCTTTTTTAAACAGTGGCGTCACATTTGCTGTTTTTCCAATCTGTGGGAACCACCCCAGAGTCCAGCGAATTTTGGTAAATTACCACTAGTGCATTTGCTATTTCTCCTGCTATCTCTTTTAGTACCCTGGGATGCATTCCATCAGGACCAGGAGACTTGTCTACCTTTAGCCCCATTAACTTGCCCAACACTACCTCTTTCGTGATAGTGATAGTTTCTAGGTTCTCACCTGCCATAGCCTTCCTGTCATCAATTTTTGGCATGTTATTTGTGTCTTCCACTGTGAAGACCGACACAAAACACCTGTTCAATGCCTCAGCCATTTTCTCATTTCCAGTTATTACATTCCCCTTTCTCATCCTCTAAAGGACCAATGTTTACTTTCGCCACTCTTTTTCGTTTTATATATTTGTAGAAACTTTTGCTATCTGTTTTTATATTCTGTTTAGTTTACTCTCATAATCCATCTTACCTTTCTTTATAGCTCTTTTCGTGGCTTTCTGCTGACCTTTAAAGATTTCCCAATCCTCTAGTTCCCACTAATCTTTGCCACTTTGAATGCATTTTCTTTCAATTTGATACCCTCCTTTATTTCCTTAGATATCCATGGCTGATTATCTCTTTTTCTACAGTCCTTCCTTATCACTGGTATATACTTTTGCTGAGCACTGTGAAAGATCGCTTTGAAAGTCCTCCACTGTTACTCAATTGTCCCACCATAAAGTTTTTGTATATTTGTATACAAGTTGTTGAATGAAACAGTGAGAGGGTGGTTAATAAAGTATACAGTTTTATCACAGGGTGTATTTTCATAAGTGTGCAAGTTATGTTTCAACCTTTGTAGTGCACTAATTCACACGCAACTTCGTTGTTACATCCAGTTCTCGTCACTGCACTTTAGGAAAAATGAGAAAGCATTAAAGAGTGCAAAGAAGATTCAAGAATGGAACCAGAGCCGAGGAACTTGGTTATGTAGATGGATTGTAAAGTTGAGACAGTTCTGCTTGGAGAATAGCAGATTCAGAGGAGATTTAATAAAGGTATTCTTACATGAGGGATATGGCGAAGTAGGTAGGCGGGAGCTCTTTGCATCGGGGGAAGAATCAAGAATCAAAGGATACGTTTTAATTGGCAAAAGAAACAACTGCTACGAGGAGGATCTTTATAGTGAATGTTTAGCATCTCGAATGCACTGTCTGAGAGTGTGTTAGAGGCAGAGTCAACTGAGGTTTTCAAAAGCAAACCAAATCAATATCTGAAAAAGGAAAGATTTGCAGAGCTATGGGGTAAAGGCAAGAGAATGGCACTAGGCGAATTGCTTCTTCAGAGGACCAGCACAGATAGAACCCGCAGAATGGTTTCCTTCTGTGCTGTAGACATGTTATGATTCATTGTATGATTCTATGAATAAATTGCACTGTAACGTACTGGCTGTTTCACCAGTCTGTGTAAATACTATCCTAAGAGACCTACTATAATTCTGAAAGCTTTCACTGTTGAATGTTTTCCTTGCCTCATATCCAGATTTTCTGCACACTACTTGATTAATATATTGATTACCTTGATAAGTGAACAACATTATTGTATAATTTAGTTCCTGGATACTAGAAAGCAAGTTTAAGCACCCAGCAATTCCTACACTCTTAAGCTGCAATTTATCCAAGACCCAATGTTGAATCGGCAGTCTGGCAGAACCAAAATGATTGCAGGATCAAGAGAAAAGATGGAGAGGTGGAACTGACTATCAGCATAAATGGAAGGTTTTACTCAAGGATGTGGATCATTGGCCAGCATGGAAGGCCCAATGTTAAATCCTCAGGGATCCCCAATGTCACAATGAGGAAGAGGGAAAATCAATCAATTTCCAGAAGTCCATTGACTGAAGCCAGATAGGTGGAACTGGAAGCAGACATGAGCAGTAAAATACAGCTAGACTATGACAATATGACCAGTGTTCTTGCAATACTGATGAAATGGAGGGGGAATCAGGAAAAACAAGGCACAGTCACCAATGTTATACTCATTTTCAGAGAGGAATTCAAACTAGTAATTTCTGCAGAGATAGAAACATAGAAAAAATACAGCACAAACAGGCCCTTCGGCCCACAAGTTGCGCTGGTCATGTCCCTACCTACCTAGGCTTATATATAGACTTACCTATAACCCTCAATCCTATTAAGTCCCATGTACTCATTCAGAAGTCTCTTAAAAGAACCTATCAAGTTTGCCTCCACCACCACTGACGGCAGCCGATTCCACTAACCCACCACCCTCTGAGTGAAAAACTTACCCCTGATATCTCCTTTGTACCTACTCCCCAGCACCTTAAACTTGTGTCCTCTCGTAGCAGCCGTTTCAGCCCTGGGTAAAAGCCTCCGAGAATCCACCCGATCTATACCTCTCAACATCTTGTACACCTCTATCCGGTCACCTCTCATCCTACGTCTCTCCAAGGAGAAAAGACCGAGCTCCCTCAGCCTATCCTCATAAGGCATGCCAACCAATCCAGGCAACATCCTTGTAAATCTTCTCTGCACCCTTTCAGTCATTTCCACATCCCTCCTGTAATGAGGCGACCAGAACTGAGCACAGTACTCCAAGTGGGGTCTGACGAGGGTCTTATATAGCTGCATCGTTATCACCCGACTCCTAAACTCAATCCCTCGATTGATGAAGGCCAGCACACCATACGCCTTCTTAACCACCTCCTCTACCTGCGAGGCCGATTTAAGAGTCCTATGGACCCGGACCCCAAGGTCCTTCTGATCCTCTACACTGCAAAGAGTCTTACCCTTGATATTTTACTCCTTCATCCCATTTGACCTGCCAAAATGGACCACTACACATTTATCCGGGTTGAAGTCCATCTGCCACTTCTCCGCCCAGTCTTGCATGCTATCTATGCCACGCTGCAGCTTCTGACATCCCTCCAACCTATCCACAACACCACCAACCTTTGTGTCGTCGGCAAACTTACCAACCCATCCCTCCACTTCCTCATCCAGGTCATTTATGAAAATGAGAAACAGCAAGGGTCCCAGAACAGGTCCCTGGGGCACGCCACTGGTGACCGACCACCATTCAGAAAAAGACCCGTCTACAACCACTCTCTGCCTTCTGCAGGCAAGAAGTCTCACAGCACCAGGTTAAAGTCCAACAGGTTTATTTGGTAGCAAATACCATAAGCTTTCGGAGCGCTGCTCCTTCGTTCTGCAGGCAAGCCAGTTCTGAATCCACAAGGCAACAGCCCCTTGGATCCCATGCCTTCTCACATTCTTGAGAAGTCTTGCATGGGGGACCTTATCGAACGCCTTGCTGAAGTCCATGTAAACCACATCTACCGCTTTTCCTTCGTCAATGTGTTTAGTCACATTTTCAAAGAACTCCACCAGGTTTGTACGGCACAATTTGCCTTTGACAAAGCCGTGCTGACTACTTTTGAGCATACTAAACTTCTCTAAATGTTCATAAATCCTGTCCCTCAGGATCTTCTCCATCAGCTGAGAAGGAGGAAAGAAAGGTAGTAATCTCAGGATTGCTGCCTGTGCCACGGGAGGGTGAGGGCAGGAATGGAGTGAGGTGGAGGATGAATGTGTGGCTGAGGGACTGGTGCAGGGGGCAGGGATTCAGGTTCCTGGACCATTGGGACCTCTTTAGGGGCAGGTGTGACCTGTACACAAAGAACGGGTGGCACTTGAATCCCAGGGGGACCAATATCCTGGCGGGAAGGTTGGCTAGGGCTACTGGGGAGAGTTTAAACTAGATAGGTTGGGGGGAGGGGATCGAGACGAGGTGACTGGGAGCGAGGAAGTTAGCTCGCAAACAGAGAAGGGTTATAGACAGTGCAAGAGGGAGGATGGATGGGGGATAGAGAAGGGGGGTGCTCAGACCAAAGGATTGAGATGTGTTTACTTTAATGCCAGGAGTATAGTGAATAAAGGGGATGAGCTCAGAGTGTGGATTGATGCCTGGAAGTGTGATGTGGTGGCCATTACGTAGACTTGGATGTCTCAGGGACAGGACTGGATACTACAGGTGCCAGGATTCAGATGTTTCAGGAAGGACAGGGAGGGAGGCAAGAGAGGGGGTGGAGTGGCACTGCTGATCAGGGATAGTGTCACAGCTGTAGAGGTGGTGTATGCTGTGGAGGGATTGTCTACAGAGTCTCTGTGGGTGGAAGTTCGGAGTGGGAAGGGGTCGATCACTTTGTTGGGAGTTTTCTATAGGCCGCCCAATAGTGACAGGGAGGTGGAGGAGCAGATAGGGAAACAGATCCTGGAGAGTTGCAATAATAGCAAAGTTGTTGTAATGGGAGACTTTAATTTCCCAAACATAGATTGGAATATCCCTAGGGTAAGGGGATTGGATGGGGAGGAGTTCGTTAGGTGTGTTCAGGAGGGTTTCCTGACACAGCGTGTGGACAAGCCTACAAGAGGAGAGGCTGTACTTGATCTGATACTGACCAATGAACCTGGACAGGTGTCAGAACACTCAGTGGGAGAGCATCTTGGGGATAGCGATCATAACTCTATCTCCTTTATGCTTGCATTGGAAAAAGAGAGGATCAGGCAAGCTAGGAAAGCGTTTATATGGAGTAAGGGGAAATATGAAGACATAAGGCAGCAAATTAGAGGAGTAAATTGGAAGGAGGTATTCTCGGGGAAATCTACTGAAGAGAGGTGGCAGTTTTTCAAGGATTGTCTGCCTAGGGTTCTACAGGACAATGTTCCGAGCAGACAGGGAGGAGTTGGTAGGTTAAAGGAACCGTGGTGCACGAAAGCAGTGCGGGACCTAGTCGAGAAGAAAAGGAAAGCGTACAAAAGGTACAGAGAGCTTGGCGAAGATAGGGATCTAGATGAGTATACGGCTTGTAGGAAGGGACTAAAGAAGGAAATTAGGAGAGCCAGAAGGGCTCACGAGAAGGCCTTGGCGAGTAGAATTAGGGAAAACCCAAAGGCGTTCTATAAATATGTGAAGAGTAAAAGGATGAGACGTGAAGGAATAGGGCCTATAAAAGGTGAAGGCGGGAAAATCTGTACGGAACCAGTAGAAATGGCAGAGGTGCTTAATGAGTATTTTGCCTCGGTTTTCACAGAACAAAGAACAAAGAACAATACAGCACAGGAACAGGCCCTTCGGCCCTCCAAGCCCGCGCCACTCCCTGGTCCAAACTAGACCATTCTTTTGTATCCCTCCATTCCCACTACATTCATATGGCTGTCTAGATAAGTCTTAAACATTCCCAGTGTGTCCGCCTCCACCACCTTGCCTGGCAGCGCATTCCAGGCCCCCACCACCCTCTGTAAAATATGTCCGTCTGATATCTGTGTTAAACCTCCCCCCCTTCACCTTGAACCTATGACCCCTCGTGAACGTCACCACCGACCTGGGGAAAAGTTTCCCACCGTTCACCCTATCTATGCCTTTCATAATTTTATACACCTCTATTAAGTCTCCCCTCATCCTCCGTCTTTCGAGGGAGAACAACCCCAGTTTACCCAATCTCTCCTCATAACTAAGCCCCTCCATGCCAGGTAACATCCTGGTAAACCTCCTCTGTACTCTCTCCAAAGCCTCCACATCCTTCTGGTAGTGTGGCGACCAGAACTGGACGCAGTATTCCAGATGCGGCCGAACCAACGTTCTATACATCTGCAACATCAGACAGAGGAGAAGGACCTGGGTGGATGTACTGAACTGAAAAGATTGAGTATGTGGACTTTAACAAAGAGGTTGTGCTGGAGTCTTTGAATGGCATCAAGATAGATAAGTCGCCGGGTCCGGATGGGATGTACCCCAGGTTACTGTGGGAGGCGAGGGAAGAGATTGCAGAGCCTCTGGCGATGATCTTTGCGTCGTCGATGGAGACGGGAGAGGTGCCGGAGAATTGGAGGATTGCGGATGTGGTTCCTATTTTCAAGAAGGGGAATAGGGATAGCCCAGGAAATTACCGACCGGTGAGTCTAACCTCAGTGGTTGGTAAGCTGATGGAGAAGATCCTGAGGGACAAGATTTATGAGCATTTAGAGAGGTTTAGTATGCTCAAGAATACTCAGCATGGCTTTGTCAAAGGCAGATCATGCCTTACGAGCCTGGTGGAGTTCTTCGAAAATGTGACTAAACACATTGACGAAGGGAAAGCGGTAGATGTGGTTTATATGGATTTTAGCAAGACGTTCAATAAGGTCCCCCATGCAAGGCTTCTAGAAAAAGTGAGAGGGCATGGGATCCAAGGGGCTGCTGCCCTGTGGATCCAGAACTGGCTTGCCCAAAGGAGGCAGAGTGTGTGTATAGATGTGTCGTTTTCTAATTGGAGGTCGGTCACCAGTGGTGTGCCCCAGGGATCTGTTCTGGGACCCTTGCTGTTTGTCATTTTCATAAATGACCTGGATGAGGAAGTGGAGGGATGTGTTGGTAAGTTTGCCGACGACATGAAGGTTGGTGGGGTTGTGGATAGTCTAGAGGGATGTCAGAGGTTACAGAGGGACATAGATAGGATGCAAGACTGGGCGGAGAAGTGGCAGATGGACTTTAACCCAGATAATTGCGTCGTGGTCCATTTTGCCAGGTCGAATGGGATCAAGGAGTACAAAATAAAGGGAAAGACTCTTAGTACGGTAGAGGATCAGAAGGACCTTGGGGTCTGGGTCCATAGGACTCTAAAATCGGCCCCGCAGGTGGAGGAGGTGGTTAAGAAGGCGTATGGTGTGCTGGCCTTTATCAATCGAGGGATTGAGTTTAGGAGTCCGGGGATAATGATGCAGCTATATAAGACCCTCGTCAGACCCCACTTGGAGTACTGTGCTCAGTTCTGGGCGCCACATTACAGGAAGGATGTGGAAAAGATTGAAAGGGTGCAGAGGAGATTTACAAGGATGTTGCCTGGATTGAGTGGCATGCCTTATGAGGATAGGCTGAGGGAGCTCGGTCTTTTCTCCTTGGAGAGACGTAGGATGAGAGGAGACCTAATAGAGGTATGTAAGATGTTGAGAGGCATAGATCGGGTGGACTCTCAGAGGCTTTTTCCCAGGGTGGAAATGGCTGCTACGAGAGGACACAGGTTTAAGGTGCTGGGGAGTAGGTACAGGGGAAATGTTAGGGGGAAGTTTTTCACACAGAGGGTGATGGGCGAGTGGAATCGGCTGCCGTCAGTGGTGGTGGAGGCAAACTCAATAGGGTCTTTTAAGAGACTCCTGGATGAGTACATGGGACTTAATAGGATGGAGGGTTATAGGTAGGCCTAAAAGGTAGTGATATGTTCGGCACAACTTGTGGGGCCGAAGGGCCTGTTTTGTGCTGTAGTTTTCTATGTTTCTATCTTACCAACCACTGAGGTTAGATTCACCGGTCGGTAATTTCCTGGGCTATCCCTATTCCCTTTCTTGAATGTAGGAACCACATCCACAATCCTCCAATCCTCCGGAACCACTCCCATCTCCATCGACGAAGCAAAGATCATCGCCAGAAGCTCTGCAATCTCTTCCCTCACCTCCCATAGTAACCTGGGGTACATCCCATCCGGTCCCGGCGGAATATCTGTCTTGATGCTATTCAAAATTTCCAACACATCCTCTTTCTTAATGTCCACATACTCAACCTTTTCAGACTGCCTCAATCCTGTAGTACAACCACCCAGGTCTTTTTCCACTGTGAATACTGAGGTAAAATATTCATTAAGCACCTCTGCTATTTCTCCCGGTTCTGTACAGACTTTCTCACCTTCACGTTTTATAGGTCCTATTCCTTCACATCTCATCCTTTTACTCTTCACATATTTATAGAACGCCTTAGGGTTCTCCTTAATCTTACATGCCAAGGCCTTCTCATGACCTCTTCTGGCTCTCCTAATTTATTTCTTAAGTCCCTTCCTACAAGCCGTATACTCACCTAGATCCCCATCATCGCCTAGCTCTCTGAACCTTTTGTATGCTTTCCTTTTCTTTCTCACTAGGTTCAGCGCAGCTTTCGTGCACCATGGTTCCCGTAACCTACCAACACCTCCCTGTCTCATCGGAACGTTGTCATGCAGAACTCCAGACAAACATTCCTTGAAAATCTGCCACCTTACTTCAGTACTTTTCCTCGAGAATGCCTCCTTCCAATTTACGCCTCTAATCTCCTGCCTGATGGCTTCATATTTCCCCTTACTCCAGATAAACACTTTCCTAGCTTGCCTGATCCTATCTCTTTCCAATGCTAGCGTAAAGGAGATAGAGTTATGATCACTATCCCCAAGATGCTCCCCCACTGAGAGATCCGACACCTGTCCAGGCTCATTAGCCAGTACCAGATCGAGTACAGCCTCTCCTCTTGTAGGCTTATCCACATGCTGTGTCAAGAAACCCTCCTGAACACACCTAACAAACTCTTCCCCGTCCAAACCCCTTACCCGAGGGGTATTCCAATCGATGTTTGGGAAATTAAAGTCTCCCATCATGACAACCCTGTTACTCCTACATCTGGCTGTCTTGTCTGGAGACAATACACATCTTTTTAGCCTGTCTTGATGCTCTCTCCACTCACATTGTTTTGTTTCTTAAAGACTTGATTAGTTGTAAGTATTCGCATTCCAACCATTATTCATGTAAATTGAGTCTGTGTCTTTATAAGCTCTGTTTGTGAACAGAATTCCCACTCACCTGAAGAAGGGGCTTAGAGCTCCGAAAGCTTGTGTGGCTTTTGCTACCAAATAAACCTGTTGGACTTTAACCTGGTGTTGTTAAACTTCTTACTGTGTTTACCCCAGTCCAACGCCGGCATCTCCACATCATGACTCCTACATCTCTCCAGGATCTGTTTCCCTATCTGCTCCTCAACATCCCTGTTACTATTGGACGGCCTGTAGAAAACACCCAGCAAAGTTATGACCCCTTCCCGCTCCGAACTTCCACCCACAGAGACTCCGTAGACAATACCTCCACGGCTTCCACCTTCTCTACAGCTGTGACACTATCCCTGATCAGCAGTGCCAATCCCCCCACTCTTTTGCCTCCCTCTCTGTCCTTTCTGAAACATCTGAAACCCGGCACCTGAAGTATCCAGTCCTGTCCCTGTCCCCAAGTCTCCGTAATGGCCACCACATCACACTTCCAAGCATCGATCCACACTCTCAGCTCATCCATTTTATTCACTACACTCCTGGCGTTAAAATAGACACATCTCAAACCTTTAGTCTGAGCTCTCCCCTTCTCCATCACCCGTCTATTCTCCCTCTTACACTGTGTGCAATCTTTCTCTATTTGCGAGCTAACCTCCTCGCTCTCAGTCACCTCATCACGATTACCTCCCCCCAACCTTTCTTGATGATGTCTACAAAGCAGATAGGTGATGTCGTGCTCCAGAAGGGACTTCAGAGAAGAGATGATAATTAGAAGGGATAGATAGGTCACGGCACGGTAGCACAGTGGTTAGCACTGCTGCTTCACAGCTCCAGGGATCTGGGTTTGATTCCCGGCTTGGGTCACTGTCTGTGTGGAGTTTGCACATTCTTCCTGTGTCTGCGTGGGTTTCCTCCGGGTGCTCCGGTTTCCTCCCACAGTCCAAAGATGTGCGGGTTAGGTTAATTGGCCATGCTAAATTGCCCCTTAGTGTCCCGGGATGCATAGGTTAGAGGGATTAGCGAGTAAATATGTGGGGATATGGGGATAGGGCCTGGGTGGGATTGTGGTCGGTGCAGACTCGATGGGCCGAATGGCCTCTTTCTGCACTGTAGGGTTTCTATGATTTCTATGAGATGGGCATTGGTTTTAAGTGGAATACAGAGAGAGTAGGAAAGAACTCAAACGGGGAGTTAGAAGGGGAAAAAGAAGTCACGAAATGTTCTTGGCAGATAGGATTAAGGAGAATCCTAAGGCATTTTATTCATATGTTAGGAACAAAAGAGTTGTCAGGGAAAAAGTCGGACCTCTCAGGGACAAAGGAGGGGAATTATGCTTAGAACCCAAGGGAATAGGGGAGATCCTAAATGAATACTTTGCACCGGTATTCACAAAGGAGAGGGACTTGTTGACTGGGAGTGTCTCAGAGGGAGGTGTTGACCCGTTAGAGAGAATCTCCATTACAAGGGAGGAAGTGTTAGGTTTTTTAGGGAACATTAAAACTGACAAATCCCCAGGGCCTGATGGCATCTATCCTCGACTGCTCAGGGAGACAAGAGATGTAATTGCTGGGCCTCTGACGGAAATCTTTGTCTCTTCATTGGACACAGGTGAGGTCCCTGAGGATTGGAGGATAGCGAATGTGGTCCCGTTATTTAAGAAGGGTAGCAGGGATAACCCAGGTAATTATAGGCCAGTGAGCTTGACATCCGTGGTAGGGAAGTTGTTGGAGAGGATTCTTAAAGACAGGATGTATGCGCATTTAGAACGGAACAATCTCATTAGTGACAGACAGCATGGTTTTGTAAGAGGGAGGTCGTGCCTTACAAATTTGGAGGAGTTTTTTGAGGAAGTGACAAAAATGGTTGACGAAGGAAGGGCCGTGGATGTCGTCTATATGGATTTCAGTAAGGCATGTGGCAAAGTCCCTCATGGCAGGTTGGTTAAGAAGGTTAAGGCTCATGGGATACAAGGAGAGGTGGCTAGATGGGTAGAAAACTGGCTTGGCCACAGGATGTGGAGATGCCGGCTTTGGACTGGGGTAAACACAGTAAGAGTTTTAACAACACCAGGTTAAAGTCCAACAGGTTTATTTGGTAGCAAATACCACTAGCGCTAATGGTATTTGCTACCAAATAAACCTGTTGGACTTTAACCTGGTGTTGTTAAAACTCTTACTGTGTTGTGAGACAGAGGGTAGCAGTCGAAGGGTCTTTTTCCGGCTGGAGGTCTGTGACCAGTGGTGTTCCGCAGGGATCTGTACTGGGACCTCTGCTATTTGTGATGTATATAAATGATTTGGAAGAAGGTGTAACTGGTGTTATCCGCAAGTTTGCGGATGACACGAAGATGGCTGGACTTGCGGATAGCGATGAACATTGTCGGACAATACAGCAGGATATAGATAGGCTGGAAAATTGGGCGGAGAAATGGCAGATGGAATTTAATCCAGATAAATCACTGTCCACGGGGATGGTGCCAGAGGACTGGAGAGTGGCGAATGTTGTTCCTCTGTTTATGAAAGGTAATAGAAATGACCCTGGTAATTATAGGCCGGTTAGTCTTACTTCGGTGATTGGTAAATTGATGGAAAAGGTCCTTAGGGATGGGATTTACGACCATTTAGAAAGATGCGGATTAATCCGGGATAGTCAGCACGGATTCGTGAAGGGCAAGTCGTGCCTCACAAATTTGATTGAATTTTTTGAGGAGGTAACTAAGTGTGTTGATGAAGGTAGGGCAGTTGATGTCATAGACATGGATTTTAGTAAGGCGTTTGATAAGGTCCCCCATGGTCAGCTTATGATGAAAGTGAGGAGGTGTGGGATAGAGGGAAAGTTGGCCGATTGGATAGGTAACTGGCTGTCTGATCGAAGACAGAGGGTGGTGGTGGATGGAAAATCTTCGCATTGGAGGCAGGTTGCTAGCGGAGTGCCACAGGGATCAGTGCTTGGTCCTCTGCTCTTTGTGATTTTTATTAATGACTTAGAGGAGGTGGCTGAAGGGTGGATCAGTAAATTTGCTGATGACACCAAGATTGGTGGAGTAGTGGATGGGCTGTTGTAGGCTGCAAAGAGACATAGACAGGATGCAAAGCTGGGCTGAAAAATGGCAGATGGAGTTTAACCCTGATAGGTGATTCATTTTGGTAGGACTAATTTAAATGTGGATTACAGGGTCAAAGGTAGGGTTCTGAAGACTGTGGAGGAACAGAGAAATCTTGGGGTCCATATCCACAGATCTCTAAAGGTTGCCACTCAAGTGGATAGAGCTGTGAAGAAGGCCTATAGTGTGTTAGCTTTTATTAACAGGGGGTTGGAGTTTAAGAGCCGTGGGGTTATGCTGCAACTGTACAGGACCTTGGTGAGACCACATTTGGAATATTGTGTGCAGTTCTGGTCACCTCACTATAAGAAGGATGTGGAAGCGCTGGAAAGAATGCAGAGGAGATTTACCAGGACGCTGCCTGGTTTGGAGGGTAGGTCTTATGAGGAAAGGTTGAGGGAGCTAGGGCTGTTCTCTCTGGAGCGGAGGAGGCTGAGGGGAGACTTAATAGAGGTTTATAAAATGATGAAGGGGATAGATAGAGTGAACGTTCAAAGACTATTTCCTCGGGTGGATGGAGCTATTACAAGGGGGCATAACTATAGGGTTCATGGTGGGAGATATAGGAAGGATATCAGAGGTAGGTTCTTTACGCAGAGAGTGGTTGGGGTGTAGAATGGACTGCCTGCAGTGATAGTGGAGTCAGACACTTTAGGAACATTTAAGCGGTTATTGGATAGGCACATGGAGCACACCAGGATGATAGGGAGTGGGATAGCTTGATCTTGGTTTCAGATAAAGCTCGGCACAACATCATGAGCCGAAGGGTCTGTTCTGTGCTGTACTGTTCTATTTCTATGTGATGCATTTTGGAAGAAATAATGTAGGGAGGAGTTATACAATAAATCGCAGAGCCATCAAGAGTATAGAAACAGAGGGACCTAGGTGTGCAAGTCCACAAATCCTTGAAGGTGGCAGCACAGGTGGAGAAGGTGGTGAAGAAGGCATATGGTATGCTTGCCTTTATAGGACGGGGTATAGAGTATAAAAGCTGGAGTCTGATGTTGCAGCTGTATAGAACGCTGGTTAGGCCACATTTGGAGTACTGCGTTCAGTTCTGGTCGCCGCACTACCAGAAGGACGTGGAGGCTTTAGAGAGAGTGCAGAGAAGGTTTACCAGGATGTTGCCTGGTATGGAGGGTCTTAGCTATGAGGAGAAATTGGGTAAACTGGGCTTGTTCTCCCTGGAAAGACGGAGAATGAGGGGAGACCTAATAGAGGTGTACAAAATTATGAAGGGTGTAGATAGGGTGAACAGTGGGAAGCTTTTTCCCAGGTCGGAGGTGACGATCACGAGGGGTCACGGGCTCAAGGTGAGAGGGGCGAGGTATAACTCAGATATCAGAGGGACTTTTTTACACAGAGAGTGGTGGGGGCCTGGAATGCGCTGCCAAGTAGGGTGGTGGAGGCAGACACGCTGGCATCGTTTAAGACTTACCTGGATAGTCACATGAGCAGTCTGGGAATGGAGGGGTACAAACGAATGGTCTAGTTGGACCAATGAGCGGCACAGGCTTGGAGGGCCGAAGGGCCTATTTCCTGTGCTGTACTGTTCTTTTGTTTTGTTTGTTCTTTTGGTGGTTGAAATCATTTTGGAATTATTCAGACAAATCCATCTTTAGAGAGAAATTGGTGGAGGACTTTGTTTAAACAAATACAAGAATTTAGCAATACATTGATGGACTTGTTTACAAATTCCTACATAGTCTCACTTCACTGTATTTCTGCAATTTTCTCGTGTCTACAGTCCAGTTCATATACTCTGCCTTTATGACATAGGCTTTCTGATGATGATACACAAAGAGGTGAAGGACAATTCTTTATTTTTAGTTTTGATTCTCATTGCTGCTCAGTGTCACACTCTCTCCCCCATCCAATGTAATGAACTCTTTAGATGTTTATATTAAGGTCCAGTAAGAAGTCTCACAACACCAGGTTAAAGTCCAATAGGTTAAAGTCCACAGGGCAGCATGGTGGCATAGTGGTTAGCACTGCTGTCTCACAGTGCCAGGGACCTGGGTTCGATTCCCAGCTTGGGTCCGATTCCCAGCTTGGGTCATTTTGTGTGGAGTTTGCATGTTCCCCCCATGTGTGCGTGGGTTTCCTCCGGGTGCTCTGATTTCCTCCCACAGTCCAAAGATGTGTGGGTTAGGTGCATTGGCCATGCTAAATTATCCCTTTCTGTCCCAGGATGCATAGGTTAGAGGGATTAGAGCCTGGGTAGGATTGTTGTCAGTGCAGACTCAATGGGTTGAATGGCCTTTTTCTGCACTGTAGACATTCTATGATTCTCGGTTTATTTGGAATCACGAGCTTTCGGAGTGCTGCTCCTTCATCGGGTGAAGGAGTGCTGTTCCTTCATCACTCACCTGATGAAGGAGCAGCGCTCCGAAAGCTCGTGGTATCAAATAAACCTGTTGGACTTTAACCATGTGTTATGAGACTTTACTATGCCCACCCCAGCTCAACGCTGGCATCTCCACATCATATATTAAAGGTCCTCTGTAAGATGTTGGTAACAATGTACATTTACTATTTCTGTAACGATAATGGTGCAGCAGTTTCAGCATTTATTAATGATTATGCCCATAGAGACACAACAGTCTACATAAACACATTTCCATTCCGGGTCTTGCACACAACCTACATGTGTCCAAAATCCCTCATTGATGGGCTTCCTATGTACTGAATGATTAAAACAATAAAGGTCATATTTTTATTATTACAATCACCGCAGCAGCCACTTACGTTTGGCATTGACATGGTCCTCAATGTTCCACAATGAATTAGGGGTTTCTTTAAGGTATGGACTGCAGCTGACTTCAACCTGTTCCCAGCCCCTAGAAACAGCAGAGACAACCAGAGACACAGAGTGCAAGTTAAATTTTCAAATGCTGAAAAATGAATCTCCTTTCATGAAATTGAGTGGGTTTCAAAGAACAAAAAGAAGAACCAAGAACAATACAGCACAGGAACAGGCCCTTCAGCCCTCCAAGCCCGCGCCGCTCCCTGGTCCAAACTAGACCATTCTTTTGTATCCCTCCATTCCCACTTCGTTCATGTGGCTATCTAGATAAGTCTTAAACGTTCCCAGTGTGTCCGCCTCCACCACCTTGCGCGGCAGCGCATTCCAGGCCCCCACCACCCTCTGTGTAAAATACGTCCTTCTGATATCCGTGTTAAACCTCCTCCCCCTCACCTTGAACCTATGACCCCTCGTGAACGTCACCACGATCTGGGAAAAAGCTTCCCACCGTTCACCCTATCTATGCCTTTCATAATTTTATACACCTCTATTAGGTCACCCCTCATCCTCCGTCTTTCCGGTGAGAACAACCCCAGTTTACCCAATCTCTCCTCATAACTAAGCCCTTCCATACCAGGCAACATCCTGGTAAACCTCTGCACTCTCTCCAAAGCCTCCACGTCCTTCCAGTAGTGTGGTAGCCAGAATTGTACACAATACTCCAAATGCAGCCTAACCAAAGTCTTATACAGCTGCAACATGATTTTCCAATTCCTATCACTCAACGCCCTGACCGAGCGTGCCATACGCCTTTGACAAAGGGTCATCTGGACTCGAAACATCAGCTCTTTTCTCTCCTTACAGACACTGCCAGTCCTGCTGGAATTTTCCAGCATTTTCTCTTTTGGTTTCAGATTCCAGGATCCGCAGTAATTTGCTTTTATGCCATACGCCTTCTTGACCACTTTGTCCACCTTAGTTGCCACTTTCAGGGAACTGTGGATCTGCACGCCTAGATCCTCTGTATGCTAATATTTCTAAGGGTTCGACCAGTTACTATATACTTTCCTTCTGTAGTAAACCTCACATTTGTTAAATTCAGACTCCCAATCACAGGTGTGCAGCATATGCTCAAAAGCACACAAATGGTGCCACTGTGGTTACAATGTAGTTCTGCACTAAGTTAGGAGGCACAGGAGGATAAAGTTACAAAATGGATATGGACAGATAAAATGAGTGGGCAAAGTTAATGCAGATGTAGTTCAACTAGGGGAAAATAAAGAGAGGGGGCATCCACTTGGTACTTGAGAATGACAAATCTAAATATTTTCTTAATAGCAAAAGACTAAACTACCAGGAGTTTATGATAATAGAATCCACATTTTTTAAAAGGGATGCCAAGAATCGTAGATTATTTTCTAAATGGGGGGAAAATTCACAAATTGGAAGCACAAAGAGACTTGGGAATTGTAATTCAGGATTCTCTTAAGGTTAACTTGCAGGTTGAGTTGGTCATTAGGAAGGCAAATACTATGTTAGCATTTATTTCGAGAGGACTAGAATACAAAAGCAAGGATGTACTGCTGAGGCTTTATAAGGCTCTGGGTCAGACCACATTTGGAATATCGTGAGCAATTTTGGGCCCCGTATCTCAGGAAGGATGCGCTGGCCCTGGAGAGGGTCCAGAGGGGCTTCATGAGAATGATCCCAGGAATGGAAAGCTTGACGTATAAGGAGCGTTTGAGGACTCTGGGGGTCTGTACTCGATGGGAGCTTAGAAGGATGAGGGGGGAATCTCATTGAAACTTACAGAATACTGAAAAGCCTGGATAGAGTGGATGTGAGGCAGATGTTTCCATTAGTCGGACAGACTAGGATCCGAGGACACAGCCTCAGAGTAAAAAGATGACTCTTTAGAACCGAAGTGAAGAGGAATTTCTTCAGCCAGAGGGTGGTAAATCAATGGAATTCATTGTCACAGAGGCTGTGGAGGCCAGGTCATTGAGTATATTTAAGACAGAGATAGATAGGTTCTTGATTGATAAGTGGATCAAAGGTTATGGGGAAAAGGCAGGGGAATGGGGTTGAGAAACTTCTCAGCCATGATTGAATGGCAGAGCAGACTCGATGGGTCGAATGGTCTAATCCTGCGATATCTAATGGTCAATACAGGAATTCATCACAACTCTCAGTGAATCAGAAACAGTGCAGGACATGATAAATTAGGAAATGACAAAAACAAGATCAAGCAGATGACAAAGGTTTACAGAGAATATTGGACTAAGACTTTTGATCAAAAGCTAATAACTTACAGAACATTGCTTGAAACAAACAATAATACTCACCACTTGGGTAGGGATTTCCCAGAGGAATACAGGACACAGCCAGTTGCCACATGGATTAATCGAATTTTATTTCTTAGAACTTTAATCAAATCCCCATTCTGTCCCCCAACTACCTCAATTCTCCAGAAATCATTTGAATCCCCAGTTCCATTCTGTAAATAAACAAAAATTACCTTCAATCATCAGAAGCAGAACTTATTTTCATCAGAGCAATTCCTGTCCCTGTACACAACCAAGTTATATAGGAACCAAGGTCCAGCTAGTTCACTTTTTAACCATCTGATAGTGACATGATACAATGATGAAGTTATTGACAAATCACAGCAATCACTTATTGAGTCTACAACCCACCAAATATAAGGAGAGAAAAAGCTGCAGGGGTGATGGAGTGTTGGGAATCATAGATTTGAAATCACCTACTCTTCTCAAGCACACTGTGCTCACCACACATCATGGCCGTGATTTTCCAGCCACGTAGCGCCTGGTGCGATCTTCCCTGTCCCTTTCTGCTGCCGCAAACCGGATCTCGCCAGAAAAGGCATGACGCTGATTAGCAGGAGATTGACTTAATTTCAATCTCATTAACGAGTATGGCATGTGACCATTCCCTCTCCAAGAGTGTTCCCACCAACCCCCACAAGCGGGAAGTCACATGGGTGCAAATCACTACTGGTCCTTTGGAAATGTGGACCAGGTTGCATGGATTGCGAGGGTGAGCAAGGTGGTAAGTACTGCTTAACACTAACCTCCAGGGTGCAAAAGGCAAGTCAGCCATTGTCATGATGGCAGGTGGGGGGCCTTCATGGGAGCAGGGGCTAAGGGAGGCTGACGGGGTTGGAGATCAGCAGGTCAGGGCCAATCGCTGCATTGGGGTTCGTGTAGCAAGCATTCTCACTGGCTCCTGAGGGGCCCTTGAGGGACTGCCTATAATGCAATTGCAAAGCCCACTAATGAGCCCACCACAACCTTGCGTAGCAGCGGGGTGACATTCTGGAGGAGGACCACCATGCATATTCCTCTGAAGAAGCGGCAGACTCAGAAGGAGATAAGTCAGAGCTTGAGGAAGACCCGGAGAATGAAGGACAGGCGGTGGCAAGGCACCAGCATGCCAGGAGGACCAGGAAGGCCCTGATTGCTGCCAGATGTGCCAATTAGGAGGCTTGGTGTCCAACAAGCTTTTTTGATAGGATTTGTCACATGTATTGGGATACAGTGAAAAATATTGCTCCTTGCGCGCTATACAGACGTTCATAGAGTACAGAGGGCAGAAGGAAAGGAAAGGGTGCAGGATATAGTGCAACAGTTACAGACTTTTCCCACTTCAAATGCAGGCCATTTCTTCTGGTAACAATTGAGTCATCTCCACAATTCAATAAGATCATGATTGACCTGATATAATCCTCAACTCCAGTTTCCCACCTTATCCCCATAACCCTCGATTCCCTAACTAATTAAAAATCTGTCTATCTCAGCCTTGAACATGCCTAATGACCCAGCCTCTACAACCCTCTGGTAAAGAATTCCACAGGTTCACTGTCCTCGGGCAGAAGAAATTCCTCCTCATCAAAGTCTTAAATGGGCGATCCCTTACTTTGTGTGATGATAGTAGTGCAATTGAAATGGAGGTATATTCATTTCTTTATGTTTAAAGGGAATGTTTAAAAATTCAGCTTTATGCTACTGGCAGTCAGTATGTCTTGGGGGAATGTAACTCAGATGCTGGGACAGCAGGATAATTATTCATTTTGGCCTTGCAAGTGGTTATGTCAAGTTAATGGACTTTTGTTTACATAAGGTCTCCTGGGATTTCTTATTAGAGTGATTGACAGGGTCATGTGATGTTGTGGTTTACGTGCAGTCCTGGGTCTGTAGCTGAGAAAAAAGTTTTGGCAGAAAGCAGTTAGTTTGCCATTGAAGCTAGAAGGACTTTTTAGGCTTCTGGAACTCACTCTCTCTCTGAAAGCTCCAAGGCAGTTAACAAATGTTAAAGCAACTATGCCTAGGTTTGCTCACTGTATTTATCTAAAAGTAGATTTAATTCATGTATGAATGTGGTTTATTTGGTACTGGAACAGTCACTCACAAGAAAGTAAAGTTGCTTCCTTTCACTTTTAAATATTGTTAAACTGTTAATGGTTAAGCTGCTTCATTTGTTAAAGTTATATCTAAACTATGTTATTAAAGTTTGTTTCACTTTTTTAAAATCCCTAATTTGTCCCGGAGTGAAATATCCTTTGTTCACATTTGTGCCAAAATAGAAAAATTATTGGGTATAGTCTGGCTTGAAACCTTGGAGGTTTCAGCCTCATTGTTCCACAGCAGCAGGCTGAGGGTAAGGGAGTGTGTTTTTGCATTTGATTTATTTATTTATTTTTCAGTTAAATTTGTGTTAAAAATCAGAGGTTTTTATAATCCAAAACAGGAAGTAGGCCCAGGAGAAGCCTGGGAAGGTTTTTTGGAGGGTTTAAAAGCAGGCCGCACTTTTGAGCGGGCAGCGTCGGGAGTGGGCAGCAGAGTGAGCAGGGAGTAGAGTGTGAGCTGCAAGGGCTCTGGCTCACAGGGCTTCGAGGAAAGGGCGAAGCGGGGTACGTTTGTTTTTCTTTTCCATTCCTATAAAGGAAAAGGGTACCTATGAGTGATAGGCCAGTTTGTTGCTTCCGGTGTGGGATGTGGGAGTTCCTGGAAACACCTAGCCGCCCAGAGGTTCACATTTGCGCCAGGTGCGTGGAACTGCAGCTCCTGAGGGACCGCATCAGGGAACTGGAGCAGCTGCTTGATGACCTTAGTCTAGTCAGGGAGAATGAGAGACAAATAGACATGAGTTATAGGCAAGTGGTTACACCGGGGCCTCAGGGGGAAGACACGTGGGTCACAGTTAGGAGGAGTAAAGGTCATAAGGGTAACGTGCCTGAGAGTATTCCAGTGGCGACAGGTGTGAGAGGGGAGGGGAGTGAGCAATTAGTGGTGGGGTCACCTGTGGCTGTCCCCCTCCAAAACAGGTATATTGTTTTGGATAGTGTGGAGGAGGATGACTCTCCAGGGGTAAGCCACAGTGACCAGGTCACTGGCACACAGTCAGGCTCTGTGGCCCAGAAAGGAAAGAGAGGGATTAGTAGAGCAATAGTGGTGGGGGACGCGTCGGTTAGAGGCACGGACAGGCGATTCTGTGGGTGCGAACAGGACTCCAGGATGGGTAATGGATGTCTCTGAGCAGATAGGAGGCATATTAAAAGGGGAGGATAAAGAAACGGATGTCATTGTACACATTGGTGCAAATGACGCAGATAGGAAGAGCAGGGGGATCCTACGAGAGCAATTCAGGGAGTTGGGAAATAGGCTAAAAAGTAGGGCCTCCAGAGTGGCAATCTCAGGACAGCTCCCAATGCCTAGGGCAAGTGAGGCTAGGAATAGGGAGATAGTACAATTGAACGCTTGGCTAAAGGAGTGGTCCAGGAGGGAGGGCTTCATATTCCTGGATCACTGGGAAGTTTTCAAGAGAGGAGGGCACATGTACAAGAAGGACGGGTCACAACTAAATTGGAAGGGCACGAATATCCTGGCTGGGAGTTTTGCTAGTGCAGTTCGGGTGGGTTTAAACTAATATGGCAGGGGGGTGGGGATCAAAAAATTAGGTCTACAAGTGTAGAGGCTGGGGACGAGCTTGGGGCCAGGACAAGGCTGGCAAAGAAGAAGAGCACTCTGGGGGAGGATGACCTCACTGGGCCTGGAGGTCTGGAGTGTCATAGAGTCATAGAGGTTTACAGCATGGAAACAGACCCTTCGGCCCAACTTATCCATGCTGCCCTTTTTTTAAAAAAAACCCCTAAGCTAATCCCAATTGCCCGCATTTGGGCCATATCCCTCTATACCCATTTTACCCATGTAACTGTCTAAATGCTTTTTAAAAGATAAAATTGTACCCGCCTCTACTACCACCTCTGGCAGCTTGTTCCAGACACTCACCACCCTGTGTGTGAAACAATTGCCCCTCTGGACACTCTCCCCTCTCACCTTAAACCTATGCTCTCTAGTTTTAGACTCCCCTACCTTTGGGAAAAGATATTGACTATCTACCTTTTCCATGCCCCTCATTATTTTATAGACCTCTATAAGGTCACCCCTCAGCCTCCTACGCTCCAGAGAAAAAAGTCCCAGTCTATTCAGCCTCTCCTCATAACTCAATCCATCAAGTCCCGGTAGCATCCTAGTAAATCTTTTCTGCACTCTTTCTAGTTTAATAATATCCTTTCTATAATAGGGTGACCAGAATTGCACACAGTATTCCAAGTATCCACAGTATTCCACAGTGTGGCCTTACCAATGTCTTGTACAACTTCAACAAGACGTCCCAACTCCTGTATTCAATGTTCTGACCGATGAAACCAAGCATGCAGAATGCCTTCTTCACCACTCTGTCCACCTGTGACTCCTCAGTAGAGTGCATCTACTTCAATGCAAGGAGCGTAGCAGGTAAGACAGACGAACTTAGGGCCTTAATGCTTACGAGGGATTTGGATGTGGTTGTGGTGACAGAGACTTGGTTGAAAGAGGGACAGGACTGGCAACTGAATATTCCGGGGTACAAGTGTTTTAGGCAAGACAGAGGAGGGGCCAAAAGAGGTGGGGGAGTAGCAGTATTAGTTAGAGAGCATATTACAGCGGTGCAGAGGGAGGACAATTCAGAGGGGTCGTGTAACGAGTCACTGTAGGTGGAGCTCAGAAACAGGAAGGGCGCAGTCACTATGTTGGGGGTATACTGCAGGTCCCCCAACAGCCCAAGGGAAGTGGAAGAACGGATATGTCTGGAGATAATGGATAGGTGCAGGAAAAATAGGGTTGTTGTAGTGGGAGACTTCAATTTCCCTGGTATAGACTGGAAATCGTGTTGGGCTGGGAGTCTGAATGGGGAGGAATTTGTAAAATGCGTACAGGAAGGTTCTTTGGAACAATATGTAGATAGCCCGACTAGAGAGGGGGCTATACTGGACCTAGTACTGGGGAATGAGCCTGGTCAGGTCTTCAAAGTTTCGGTAGGGGAACATGTGGCAAATAGTGACCACAATTCTGTTAGCTCTAGGATAGTGATGGAAAAGGATGAGTGGTGTCCCAAGGGTAAGGTGTTGAATTGGGGGAAGGCTAACAGGATGGGAATAGAGGGATATGGTCCCCGGAAGGGTAGGGGGTTTTAGTTAAGTTGGGCAGCATGGTCAGTGCAGGCTTGGAGGACCGAAGGGCCTGTTCCTGTGCTGTAATTTTCTTTGTTCTTTGTTCTAAGTATATTACATCTACTGGTTCTCCTTTATCTATCCTGCACCATCTCAAAGAATTCTAATAAATGTCAGGCATGATCTCCCCTTCATGAAGACGTCTCGACTCTACGTGATTATGTTGTGCATTTCTAAATTCTTTGCTATTACATCCTTTATAATAGACTCTAACATTTTCCCAATGACAGATGTTAAGCTAACTGGCCTATAGTTGCCTGTTTTTTTGTCTCCTCCCTTTTTTGAATAAGAGTATTACATTGGCAGTTTTCCAATCCTCTGAGACTTTTCCAGATTTTAAGGATTTTGGCAAGATTCTCATTCTCTGAGGGTCCTCAGTTCACTTTGGTGTCTCTCCTTTTTATATATTTAAAAGAAGCTCTTGCTGTCCATTTTTATGTTACTTGCTAGTTTATCCTCAGAGATGATCTATTTCCTCTTTATCTTTTGGTCATCTTCTATTGTTTTCTAAAACTTTTCCAATCTTCTGCTTTACCACTGATGCTTGCCACATAATAGATGTTGTTTCTTCCTATTTAATACTATCCTTAACTTCCTTAGTTAACCATGTTCGATTTACCCCCTTCCTAAAATCCACTGGAATATATCTGCCCTCATTCCTTTATAATTATCCTTGTTCAAGTGTCGCACAGTTATTTCTGAACCAAGTTTGCCACTCTCAAACTGATAAAAGATTAAAAATAGATAAATAGCTGCCTTGTAATGCTGCCATATCCTTTTGCTTAGCCAATATATTCCCTCTCGAGAGCCATTCCCCTCCCAACCATTTAATTTAAAGCCACCTCTGCTTTCCTAATGATGCGGTTTGCAAAAACACTGGTCCTAGCATGATTCAGATATAGGCCGTCCCAATGGTACAGATCCCAGTACTGGTGCCAGCGCACCACAAACCGAAACCCACTTCTCCCACACTAATCTTTGAGCCACATATTTATCTGTCTAGTTTTATGTACCATATGCCAATTTGTACGTGGCTCAGGTAATAATCCAGATATTCTTGTTTAATTTAGGGGCTCACTCCACAAAGTCTCTTTGCAGAACCTCTTTCCTCATTCTACCTATGTCATTGGTACCTACATGGACCTTAACAACGGGATCCTTTCCTTTCCCCCCACCCCAACTGCAAATTCTGCACCAGCCGATTGCAGATGTCCCAACCTGTCGCCAAGAAGGCAACACAGCCGAATGGACTCTTGCTTGTTCTTACAGAGAAGAATGTCAATTACCCTCATTATACTGTCTCCTACTACCAATACCTTGAGTGCTGCCCCCACTTGAGTGTCTTCCTGTACCACACTGCCATAGCCAGTCAGCTCATCCAGCACGGCGGCACAGTGGTTACCACTGTGCCTCACAGCTCCAGCAACCTAGGTTCGATTTCCGGCCTGGGTCACTGTCTGTGTGGAGTCTGCACGTTCTCTCCATGTCTGCATGGATTTCCTCTGGATGCTCCAGTTTCCTCCCACAGTCCAAAGATGTGTGGGTTAGGTTGATTGGCCATGCTAAATTGCCCCTTAGTGTCCCGGGATGCGTAGGTTAGAGGGATTAGCGGGGTAAATATGTGGGGTTACGGGGATAGGGCCTGGGTGGGATTGTTATCGGTGCAGAACTGATGGGCCGAATGGCCTCCTTCTGCACTGTAGGGATTCTATGATTTATCCACCCTGAAGTCGCCACACTCATCCAAATAAGCTGAAAGAACCTCAAATCTGTTCGACAATTGCAGAGGCTGACACTTCTGCCCTCTGGGTCCTCTTACCTGCTCAGCTGAAGTCACACCCTCCTGTCGCTGGCCACTTACCAAACTGGGGTGTGACTGCCTCCTGAAACAAAGCATGCAGGTAACTCTCTCCCTCTCTGATCTGTCATAGTGTCTGCAACTCAACCTCCAGCTCAATGACTCTGAGCCAAAGCTCCTCAAACCGCAGACACTTACTGCAGGCATGCTTACCCCGGTAAAAGCAGTATCCATGAGCTCCCACATGCTGCAGCCTTGACACATCACCCGTTATGATCTTTTGCTAATTGCTTCACTTTATTCAATTACTTATTTTCTTTTAGATATTAATCTTATCACAAATTGTAGGTCAAATTGAAACCTTCGGAAAATAGACCTTGACCACTTACCGGATGTTAACCAAATACTCACCAGCTCATCTCGTCCCCTGTAGAAACCAGTTCCTACAGGGCAAGCTTAGAAAAGCAAAGGAGTATCCTCCTGTCCTCCCCACCAAACTCCCTCTACTGACCAACTTCCACACACTGTCAAAACCTGTACTCAAAGCTGGTCGCACAGTGTGTGTCTGAATTTATATGTTGTGAACAAAGGGACAAGCTGAGCTCAGGTACAAGACAAAGTCCTTGGAAATTCCTTACTATTCCGTATCCTGTGACCTGGAAATGCTTCTTCGTTAGTGGTGCCTCATGCTGGTGACTGTGCATATTCCGGGACGTTCTAACAATCAAAAAACAGGAAATGAGCTTGCAGAAGGAACGTCATTTTGATTACAAAAAACATAGAACAGTACAGCACAGAACAGGCCCTTCGGCCCACGATGTTGTGCCGAGCTTTATCTGAAACCAAGATCAAGCTATCCCACTCCCTATCATCCTGGTGTGCTCCATGTGCCTATCCAATAACCGCTTAAATGTTCCTAAAGTGTCTGACTCCACTATCACTGCAGGCAGTCCATTCCACACCCCAACCACTCTCTGCGTAAAGAACCTACTTCGGACATCCTTCCTATATCTCCCACCATGAACCCTATAGTTATGCCCCCTTGTAATAGCTCCATCCACCCGAGGAAATAGTCTTTGAACATTCACTCTATCTATCCCCTTCATCATTTTATAAACCTCTATTAAGTCTCCCCTCAGCCTCCTCCGCTCCAGAGAGAACAGCCCTAGCTCCCTCAACCTTTCCTCATAAGACCTACCCTCCAAACCAGGCAGCATCCTGGTAAATCTCCTCCGCACTCTTTCCAGCACTTCCACATCCTTCTTATAGTGAGGTGACCAGAACTGCACACAATATTCCAAATGTGGTCTCACCAAGGTCCTGTACAGTTGCAGCATAACCCCACGGCTCTTAAACTCCAACCCCCTGTTAATAAAAGCTAACACACTATAGGCCTTCTTCACAGCTCTATCCACTTGAGTGGCAACCTTTAGAGATCTGTGGATATGGACCCCAAGATCTCTCTGTTCCTCCAGTCTTCAGAACCCTACCTTTGACCCTGTAATCCACATTTAAATTAGTCCTACCAAAATGAATCACCTCACATTTATCAGGGTTAAACTCCATTTGCCATTTTTCAGCCCAACTTTGCATCCTATCTATGTCTCTTTGCAGCCTACAACAGCCCTCCACCTCATCCACTACTCCACCAATCTTGGTGTCATCAGCAAATTTACTGATCCACCCTTCAGCCCCCTCCTCTAAGTCATTAATAAAAATCACAAAGAGCAGAGGACCAAGCACTGATCCCTGTGGCACTCCGCTAGCAACCTGCCTCCAATCCGAAAATGTTCCATCCACCACCACCTTCTGTCTTCGATCAGACAGCCAGTTACCTATCCAATCGGCCAACTTTCCCTCTATCCCACACCTCCTCACTTTCATCATAAGCCGACCATGGGGGACCTTATCAAACGCCTTACTAAAATCCATGTCTATGACATCAACTGCTCACCTTCATCAACACACTTAGTTACCTCCTCAAAAAATGCAATCAAATTTGTGAGGCACGACTTGCCCTTCACGAATCCGTGCTGACTATCCCGGATTAATCCGCATCTTTCTAAATGGTCGTAAATCCCATCCCTAAGGACCTTTTCCATCAATTTACCAACCACCGAAGTAAGACTAACCGGTCTATAATTACCAGGGTCATTTCTATTCCCTTTCTTAAACAGAGGAACAACATTCGCCATTCTCCAGTCCTCTGGCACCATCCCCGTGGACAGTGAGGACCCAAAGATCAAAGCCAAAGGCTCTGCAATCTCATCCCTTGCCTCCCAAAGAATCCTAGGATATATTTCATCAGGCCCAGGGGACTTATCAACCTTCAGTTTATTCAAAACTGCCAGGACATCCTCCCTCCGAACATCTATTTCCTCCAGCCTATTAGCCTGGAAAATTTCAACTGGAAAACTGAAGATGGACCATCTCCAAGACTTACTCTTTGTGCTCAAGTCTGAAGACATCACCATGTCGAATATGTTGTACAGTGTCACTTGTGTCTGTGAAAGGTGTCAGAGGAGACAATTAATCAACTGACGTGCTCTCTCTCAAAATATTGGTTCACAAATCTCAGTTTTAAATATTTCTTTTTCTAATGCTCATCAATATCTTTCAGCAACACATCAACACAGACAATGGCTAATGCATAATACATACATTATTCAAGGACTCAATTCTAGCACTTATCAAATCCTCAAACAAAAACAACAGCCTGGATTAAATAATTTGACTACATCAAAACCTTCTACATGACTAAACCATTCTGCTGCTTCTATATCAAACCCACATGTTTACCTCCATATGAATGAGCACAAATTCAAACCCTGATTGCAGTTAACAAGCAGGACAGGATTGACAATAGAGTCTGAACACACACCCAAACAGTGTGAAGTCAATGGAAACACTAAGTAGAAGCAGGCAAAGTGCTAGAGTCAAATGACAGCACATATAACTGGAGGCAGCCCGCTGACTTGGATGGGGAATTGGTATGGAGGAAGGAGAGACAGTAGAAATAATGAGTATGTAGTCAAATTAACAATTTGTGACTTGTGCATACCCAAGGATTTATAATCACTGCTTTGTACTTTACTTATCAATGACTTTGCGAGGGAAGAGGCTACCTCGCTGAATATGTTTAAAGCGCGGATGGATGGATTCCTGATCGGTAAGGGAATTAAGGGTTATGGGGATCAGGCGGGTAAGTGGTACTGATCCACGTCAGATCAGCCATGATCTTATTGAATGGCGGGGCAGGCTCGAGGGGCTAGATGGCCTACTCCTGCTCCTATTTCTTATGTTCTTATGGAAGAGAGAAGAGAGCCATATACACAAGTTTGCTGCTGACATTTAGTTATTTGTCATGGTAAAGAGAACAAAGAACAAAGAAAATTACAGCACAGGAACAGATCCTTCTGCTCTCCAAGCCTGCGCTGATCACGTTTACCTATCTACCTTATATCCCTCTCTTCCCCGTTTGTTCATATGTTTATCAAGATTAAGTCTTAAACGTGGCGAACGTAACTGTCTCACTTGGCAGTGCATTCCAGGCCCCCACCACAGTTTGTGTAAAAACTTCCCCTGCACATCTTCACTGAATCTTTCCCCTTTATCATGAACTTGTGCTCCCTTGTAATTGTCATTTCTACCCTGGGAAAAAGCTTCCAACTGTTCACCCTATCCACACCCCTCATAATTTTATAAACTTTTATCAGGTCGACCCTCAGACTCCGTCTTTCCAGGGAGAACAATCCCAGTTTATTCATTTCTCCTCGAAGCTAAGCCCCTCCATACCAGGCAACATCCTGGTAAATCTTTTCTGTACTCGCTCCAAAGCCTCCACGTCCTTCTGGTAGTGTGGTGACCAGAATTGGACACAGTATTCCAAATGTGGCGTAACCAACGTTTTATATAACTGTAACATAATTTGCTGACTTTTATACTCGATGTCCTGTCCGATGAAGACAAGCGTGCCACATGCTTTCTTCACCACCTTTTCCACCTGTGCTGCCACTTTTAAAGATCTGTGGGCCTGTACTCCCAGATCTCTCTGTGTGTTTATGCTCCTGATGGTTCTGCCATTTATTTTATAGCTCCCACCTGTATTAGATCTACCAAAATGCATCACCTCACATTTGTCCGGATTAAATTCCATCTGCCATTCCTCCGCCCAATTTTCCAGCCTATCTGTATCCTGCTGTATTCTCTGACAATCTTCATCACTATCCGCAACTCCGCCAATATTAATATCATCCACAAGCTTGCTAATCAGACCAGCTACGGTTTCTTCCAAATCATTTATGTATATTACAAACAGCAGAGGTCCCAGCACTGATGCCTGTGGAACTCCACTAGTTACAGATCTCCATTCAAGAGGCCTTTCAACATATGAGTCATAGAGTCATAGAGGTTTAAAGCATGGAAACAGGCCCTTCGGTCCAACTTGTCCATGCTGCCCTTTTTTTTTTAAGCCCCCAAGCTAATCCCAATTGCCCGCATTTGGCCCATATCCCTCTATACCATCTTATCCATGTCACTATCTAAATGCTTTTTCATAGAAATCATAGAAATCATAGAAACCCTACAGTGCAGAAGGAGGCCATTCGGCCCATCGAGTCTGCACCGACCACAATCCCACCCAGGCCCTACCCCCACATATTTACCCGCTAATCCCTCTAACCTATGCATCTCAGGGGCAATTTTAACCTGGCCAATCAACCTAACCCGCACATCTTTGGACTGTGGGAGGAAACCGGAGCACCCGGAGGAAACCCACGCAAACACGAGGAGAATGTGCAAACTCCACACAGACAGTGACCCAAGCCGGGAATCGAACTCGGGACCCTGGAGCTGTGAAGCAGCAGTGCTAACCACTGTGCTACCGTGCCGCCACAACATTTTAAAAGACAACATTGTACCCGCCTCAACTACTACCTCTGGCAGCTTGTTCCAGACACTCACCACCCTCTGTATGAAAAAATTGCCCCTCTGAACCCTTTTGTATCTCTCCCCTTAAACTTATTCCCTCGAGTTTTAGACTCCCCTACCTTTGGGAAAAGATATTGACTATCAAGCTAATCTGTGCCCCTCATTATTTTATAGGCCTCTATAAGGTCACCCCTCAGCCTCCTATGCTCCAGAGAAAAAAGTCCCTGTCTAGAAACAGAAACATAGAAAAACTACAGCACAATACAGGCCCTTCAGCCCACAAAGTTGTGCCGAACATGTCCCTCCCTTAGCGATTTCTAGGCTTACCTATAACCCTCTATCTTACTAAGTTCCATGTACTTATCGAAAAGTCTCTTAAAAGACCCTATGGAACTCGCCTCCACCACCGTTGCTGGCAGCTCATTCCACGCACCGACCACCCTCAGTCAAAAACTTACCCCTGACATCTCCTCTGTACCTACTCCCCAGCACCTTAAACCTGTGTCCTCTTGTGGCAACCATTTCAGCCCTAGGAAAAAGCCTCTGACTGTCCACTCGATTAATACCTCTCAACATCTTATACACCTCTATCAGGTCACCCCTCATCCTTCGTCTCTCCAAGGAGAAAAGACCGAGCTCATTCAACCTATCCTCATAAGGCATGCTCCTCAACCCAGGCAACATCCTTGTAAATCTCCTTTGCACCCTTTCTATGGCTTCCAGATCCTTCCTGTAATGAGGCGACCAGAACTGAACACAGTACTCCAAGTGGGGTCTGACCAGGGTCCTATATAGCTGCAACATTATCTCACGACTCCTAAACTCAATTCCTCGATTGATGAAGGCCAGTACACCATACGCCTTCTTAGCCACAGCCTCAACCTGCACAGCTGCTTTGAGCGTCCTATGAACTCGGACCCCAAGATCCATCTGATCTTCCACACTGCCAAGAGTCCTACCATTAATATTCTATTTCACCATCCTATTTGACCTGCCAAAATGAACCACCTCACACTTATCTGGGTTGAACTCCACCTGCCACATCTCCACCCAGTCTTGCATCCTATCAATGTCTCGCTGCAACGTCTGACATCCCTCCACACTATCCACAACACTTCCAACCTTTGTGTCATCAGCAAACTTACCAACCCATCCCTCCACTTCCTCATCCAGGTCATTTATAAAAATCACAAAGAGTAAGGGTCCCAGAACAGATCCCTGGGGCACTCCAGGTAACCGACCTCCATGCAGAATATGACCCATCTATAACCACTCTTTGCCTTCTGTGGGCAAGCCAGTTCTGGATCCATAAAGCAATGTCCCCTTGGATCCCATGCCCCCTCACTTTCTCAATAAGCCTTGCATGGGGCACCTTATCAAATGCCTTGCTGAAGTCCATATATACTACATCTACTGCTCTTCCTTCATCAATGTGTTTAGTCACATCCTCAAAAAATTCAATCAGGCTTGTAAGGCATGATCTTCCTTTGACAAAGCCATGCTGACTACTCTTAATCATAGTATACCTCTCCAAATGTTCTTAAATCCTGCCTCTCGGGATCTTCTCCATCTACTTACCAACCACCGAGGTTAGACTCACTGGTCTACAATTTCCAGGGCTATCTCTACTCCCTTTCTTGAATAAAGGAACATCCGCAATCCTCCAATCCTCCGGAACCTCTCCCGTCTCCAGTGATGATGCAAAGATCATCGCCAGAGGCTCAGCAATCTCCTCCCTCACCTCCCACAATAGCCTGGGGTACATCTAGTCCGGAGCCTGGGATACATCTCATCCGTCTATCCAGCCTCTCCTTATAACTCAAACCATCAAGTCCCGGTAGCATCCTAGTAAATCTTTTCTGCACTCTTTCTAGTTTAATAAGATCCTTTCTATAATAGGGTGACCAGAACTGCACACAGTATTCCAAGTGTGGCCTTACCAATGTCTTATACAACTTCAACAAGACGTCCCAACTCCTGTATTCAATGTTCTGACCGATGAAACCAAGCATGCCGAATGCCTTCTTCACCACTCTGTCCACTTGTGACTCCACTTTCAAGTAGCTATGAACATGTACCCCTAGATCTCTGTTCTGTAACTCTCCCCAACGCCCTACCATTAACTGAGTAAGTCCTGCCCTGGTTCAATCTACCAAAATGCATCAGCTCGCATTTGTCTAAATTAAACTCCATCTGCCATTCGTCAGCCCACTGGCCCAATTGATCAAGATCCCGTTGGAAGATAACTTTCTTCACTGTCCACTATGCCACCAAACTTGGTGTCATCTGCAAAACTTACTAACCATGGCCCCTATATTCTCATCCAAATCATTAATATAAATGACAAATAACAGTGAACCCAGCACTGATCCCTGAGGCACACCGCTGGTCACAGGCCTCCAGTTTGAAAAACAACCCTCTACAACCACTCTCTGGCTTCTGTCAAGAAGCCAATTTTGTATCCATTTAGATACCTCACCCTGGATCCCGTGAGATTTGCAACAACCTACCATGCGGTACCTTGCTAAAGTCCATGTAGAAAACATCAACTGCACTACCCTCAATTATTTTCTTGGTTACCTCTTCAAAAAACTCAATCAAATTTGTGAGACATGATTTTCCACTCACAAAGCCAGGCTGACTGTCCCTAATCAGTCCTTGCATCTCTAAATGCCTGTAGATCCTGTCTCTCAAAATACCTTCCAACAACTTACCCACCACAGATGTGAGGCTCATTGGCCTGTTGTTCCCAGGCTTTTCCCTGCAGCCCTTTTTAAACAAAGGCACAACATTTGCCACTCTCCAATCTTCAGGCACCTCACCCGTGACTATCGATGATTCAAATATCTCGGCTAGGGGACCCGCAATTTCCTCCCTAGCCTCCCACAATGTCCTGGGATACACTTCATCGGGTCCCGGGGATTTATCTACCTTGATGCGCTTTAAGACTTCCAGCACCTTCTTCTCTGTAATAAAGTTTTAAAGTGGTTTAAAGTTTTAAAGTTTATTTATTAGTGTCACAAGTAGGCTGACATTAACAGTGCAATGAAGTTACTGTGGAAATCCCCTACTCGCCACACTCCAACACCTGTGTGGGTACAGTGAGGGAGAATTTAGCATGGCCAATGCACCTAACCTACATATCTTTTGGACTGTGGAAGGAAACTAGAGCACCCGGAAGAAACCTACACAGACACGGGGAGAACGTGCAGACTCCATACAGACAGTGACCCAAGCCGGGAATCAAATCCCAGTCCCTAGTGTTGCGGCAGCAGTGTTAACCGCTGTGCCACCCATTTAACACCATTGGATAAGACCATGGCTGATCTGACTGTGATCAAACTCCTCTCCTCATGGCTCAGCATTTGATTTGAGCTATTTAAAGCTGCGCACCAACATTTCTCGGTTATCCTTATGAATTTAGTAAACATAGAACATAGAACATTACAGCGCAGAACAGGCCCTTCGGCCCACGATGTTGCACCGACCAGTTAAAAAAAAAAACTGTGACCCTCCAACCTAAACCAATTTCTTTTCGTCCATGAACCTATCTACGGATCTCTTAAACGCCCCCAAACTAGGCGCATTTACTACTGATGCTGGCAGGGCATTCCAATCCCTCACCACCCTCTGGGTAAAGAACCTACCCCTGACATCGGTTCTATAACTACCCCCCCTCAATTTAAAGCCATGCCCCCTCGTGCTGGATTTCTCCATCAGAGGAAAAAGGCTATCGCTATCCACCCTATCTAAACCTCTAATCATCTTATATGTTTCAATAAGATCCCCTCTTAGCCGCCGCCTTTCCAGCGAAAACAATCCCAAATCCCTCAGCCTCTCCTCATAGGATCTCCCCTCCATACCAGGCAACATCCTGGTAAACCTCCTCTGCACCCTCTCCAAAGCCTCCACATCCTTCCTGTAATGTGGGGACCAGAACTGCACACAGTACTCCAAGTGCGGCCGCACCAGAGTTGTGTACAGTTGCAACATAACGCTACGACTCCTAAATTCAATCCCCCTACCAATAAACGCCAAGACACCATATGCCTTCTTAACAACCTTATCTACTTGATTCCCAACTTTCAGGGATCTATGCACACATACACCTAGATCCCTCTGCTCCTCCACACTATTCAAAGTCCTCCCGTTAGCCCTATACTCAACACATCTGTTATTCCTACCAAAGTGAATTACCTCACACTTCTCCGCATTAAACTCCATCCGCCACCTCTCGGCCCAACTTTGCAACCTGTCTAAGTCTTCCTGCAAACTACGACACCCTTCCTCACTGTCTACCACACCACCGACTTTGGTGTCATCAGCAAATTTGCTAATCCACCCAACTATACCCTCATCCAGATCATTAATAAATATTACAAACAGCAGTGGCCCCAAAACAGATCCCTGAGGTACACCACTTGTAACCGCACTCCATGATGAATATTTACTATCAACCACCACCCTCTGTTTCCTATCCGCTAGCCAATTCCTGATCCAATTTCCTAGATCACCCCCAATCCCATACATCTGCATTTTCTGCAGAAGCCTACCATGGTGAACCTTATCAAACGAGGGGTATAAATCAGGAGAAAGGTCAAAATGACTAAGAAATAATACTGAACAGCACTGACCCAAGGCTTGATCAGGTTTCCTGACAATCCAAAGGTTGTTGTTATCCTTGTGTAAATAGGCCGTCACCTGAAAGACAGAACAGCAGAAAATGACAAAACATTCACATGTTCGGCACCTGGAACTACAGCATGATTGCTATACCAGTCCAACTAACCTGCTGCTGTCGAGCGCCAACACCTTCAGGATACAGATGCCAGTGGGAATGCAGGTACCCACCTGCAGTACGTACGTTCTTTACAGTAATCACTGATCCATAAGCAATGTCTGTAGCAAGAAAGAGTTGCTGTTAAGCCTGGAATAAAATACCTAGAAAACACCAAGGGAGTGAAAAGCCAATAATAGTGGCCACAAATCTCTGATGGACACATAGTCATGTGCTAGCCTGGCAACCTACAATTCAACAAATAAGCTTTTAATAGCCAGGCTGTTCAGGAGTGAAGTAGGTAGCATATCTTCATCAACAGAAATCTGGAACTATTTCCACAAAAGGCTCGAGCACAGTAAAGCTTTCAAGACTTTCCACAACACCACACAACCCTGCCACAGCAACCTCTGCAAGACATGCCGGATCATCAACACGGATGCCATCATCTCACGTGAGAACACCATCCACCAGGTACACGGTACATACTCTTGCAACTCGGCCAACATACCCCAACAGCCCAAGGGAAGTGGGAGAACGGATATGTCAGGAGATAATGGATAGGTGCAGGAAAAATAGGGTTGTTGTAGTGGGAGACTTCAATTTCCCTGGGATAGACTGGAAATCGTGTAGGGCTGGGAGTCTGAATGGGGAGGAATTTGTAAAATGCGTACAGGAAGGTTCTTTGGAACAATATGTAGATAACCCGACTAGAGAGGGGGCTATACTGGACCTAGTACTAGGGAATGAGCCCGGTCAGGTCTTCAAAGTTTCGGTAGGGGAACATGTGGCAAATAGTGACCACAATTCTGTTAGCTTTAGGATAGTGATGGAAAAGGATGAGTGGTGTCCCAAGGGTAAGGTGTTGGATTGGGAGAAGGCTAACTTTAGTGGGATCAGGCAGAAATTGGCAGCTGTTGATTGGGAGAGGCTGTTTGAGGGTAAATCCACATCTGGCATGTGGGAGTCTTTTAAGGAACAGTTGTTCGGGCTGCAGGATAGGCATGTGCCTGTAAAAAGGAAGGAAAGGAAGGGTAGGATTCGAGAACCGTGGATAACCAGGGAAATTGAGGGATTGGTCAAAAAGAAAAGAGAGGCGTACGTTAGGTCCAGGCAGCTAAAAACGGAGGGAGCTCTGGAGGAATACAAAGAAAGTAGGAAAGAACTCAAATGAGGAATTAGAAGGGCAAAAAGGGGGTCACGAAATGTCCTTGGCAGACAGGATTAAGGAGAAGCCCAAGGCATTTTATTCATACGTTAGGAACAAAAGGGTTGTCAGGGAAAAAATCGGACCTCTCGGGGACAAAAGTGGGGAATTATGCTTAGAGCCCAAAGAAGTAGGGGGGATCCTAAATGAATACTTTGCGTCGGTATTCACAAAGGAGAGGGATGTGTTGACTGGGAGTGTCTCAGAGGGGAGTGTTGACCCATCAGAGAAAATCTCCATTACAAGGGAGGAAGTGTTAGGTTTTTTAGGGAATATAAAGACTGACAAATCCCCAGGGCCTGATGGAATCTATCCAAGGCTGCTCAGGGAGACGAGAGATGAAATCGCTGGGCCTCTGACGCAAATCTTTGTCTCGTCACTGGACACAGGTGAGGTCCCAGAGGATTGGAGGATAGCTAATGTGGTCCCGTTATTGAAGAAGGGTAGGAAGGATAACCCGGGTAATTATAGGCCGGTGAGCTTGACGTCCGTGGTCGGGAAGTTGTTGGAGAGGATTCTTAGAGATAGGATGTATGCGCATTTAGAAAGGAATAAACTCAATAACGATAGTCAGCATTGTTTTATGAGAGGGAGGTCATGCCTCACTAACCTGGTGGAGTTTTTTGAAGAAGTGACTAGAATGGTTGATGAGGGAAGGGCCGTGGATGTCGTCTATATGGACTTTAGTAAAGCGTTTGACAAAGTCCCTCATGGTAGGTTGGTGCAAAAGGTTGGATCTCATGGGATAAAGGGAGAGGTGGCTAGAAGGGTGGAGAACTGGCTTGGTCACAGAAGACAGAGGGTGGTAGTGGAAGGGTCTTTTTCCGGCTGGATGCCTGTGACTAGTGGTGTTCCGCAGGGCTCTGTATTGGGACCTCTGCTGTTTGTGATTTATATAAACTTTGATCTTTGGGTCCTCGCTGTCCACGGGGATGGTGCCAGAGGACTGGAGAGTGGCAAATGTTGTTCCTCTGTTTAAGAAAGGGAATAGAAATGACCCTGGTAATTATAGACCGGTTAGTCTGACTTCGGTGGTTGGTAAATTGATGGAAAAGGTCCTTAGGGATGGGATTTATGACCATTTAGAAAGATGCGGATTAATCCGGGATAGTCAGCACGGATTTGTGAAGGGCAAATCGTGCCTCACAAATTTGATAGAATTTTTTGAGGAGGTAACTAGGTGTGTTGATGAAGGTAGGGCGGTTGATGTCATATACATGGATTTTAGTAAGGCGTTTGATAAGGTCCCCCATGGTCGGCTTATGATGAAAGTAAGGAGGTGTGGGATAGAGGGAAAGTTGGCCGATTGGATAGGTAACTGGCTGTCTGATCGAAGACAGAGGGTGGTGGTGGATGGAAAATTTTCGGACTGGAGGCAGGTTGCTAGCGGAGTGCCGCAGGGATCGGTGCTTGGTCCTCTGCTCTTTGTGATTTTTATTAATGACTTAGAGGAGGGGGCTGAAGGGTGGATCAGTAAATTTGCTGATGACACCAAGATTGGTGGAGTAGTGGATGAGGTGGAGGGGTGTTGTAGGCTGCAAAGAGACATAGATAGGATGCAAAGCTGGGCTGAAAAATGGCAAATGGAGTTTAACCCTGATAAATGTGAGGTGATTCATTTTGGTAGGACTAATTTAAATGTGGATTACAGGGTCAAAGGTAGGGTTCTGAAGACTGTGGAGGAACAGAGAGATCTTGGGGTCCATATCCACAGATCTCTAAAGGTTGCCACTCAAGTGGATAGAGCTGTGAAGAAGGCATATAGTGTGTTAGCTTTTATTAACAGGGGGTTGGAGTTTAAGAGCCGTGGGGTTATGCTGCAACTGTACAGGACCTTGGTGAGACCGCATTTGGAATATTGCGTGCAGTTCTGGTCACCTCACTATAAGAAGGATGTGGAAGCGCTGGAAAGAGTGCAGAGGAGATTTACCAGGATGCTGCCTGGTTTGGAGTGTCGGTCTGATGAGGAAAGGTTGAGGGAGCTGTTCTCTCTGGAGCGGAGGAGATTGAGGGGAGACTTAATAGAGGTTTATAAAATGATGAAGGGGATAGATCGAGTGAACGTTCAAAGACTATTTCCTCAGGTGGATGGAGCTATTACGAGGGGGCATAACTATAGGGTTCATGGTGGGAGATATAGGAAGGATATCAGAGGTAGGTTCTTCACGCAGAGAGTGGTTGGGGTGTGGAATGGACTGCCTGCAGTGATAGTGGAGTCAGACACTTTAGGAACATTTAAGCGGTTATTGGATAGGCACATGGAGCACACCAGGATGGTAGGGAGTGGGATAGCTTGATCTTGGTTTCAGATGAAGGTCGGCACAACATCGTGGGCCGAAGGGCCTGTTCTGTGCTGTACTGTTCTATGTTCTATGTTCTATAAACGATCTGGAAGAAGGTGTAACTGGGGTGATCAGTAAGTTTGCGGACGACACGAAAATGGCTGGACTTGCAGATAGTGAGGAACATTGTCAGAGGCTACAGAAGGATGTAGATAGGCTGGAAATTTGGGCAAAGGAATGGCAGATGGAGTTCAATCCAGATAAATGCGAAGTGATGCATTTTGGTAGAACTAACGTAGGGGGGAGCTATATGATAAATGGCAGAACCATAAAGGGTGTAGATACGCAGAGGGACCTGGGTGTGCAAGTCCACAGATCCTTGAAGGTGACGTCACAGGTGGAGAAGGTGGTGAAGAAGGCATATGGCATGCTTGCCTTTATAAGATGGGGCATAGAGTATAGAAGTTGGGGTCTGATGTTGCAGTTGTATAGAACGTTGGTTCAGCCACATTTGGAATACTGCGCCCAGTTCTGGTCGCCACACTACCAGAAGGACGTGGAGGCTTTAGAGAGAGTGCAGAGGAGGTTTACCAGGATGTTGCCTGGTATGGAAGGGCTTAGTTATGAGGAGAGATTGGGTAAACTGGGGTTGTTCTCACCGGAAAGACGGAGGATGAGGGGTGACCTAATAGAGGTGCATAAAATTATGAAAGGCATAGATAGGGTGAACGGTGGGAAGCTTTTTCCCAGATCGATGGTGACGTTCACAATGAGTCAAAGGTTCAAGGCGAGGCGCGGGGGGGGGGTTTAAACACGGATATCAGAAGGACGTATTTTACGCAGAGGGTGGCAGGGGCCTGGAATGCGCTGCCGGGCAAGGTTGTGGAGGCGGACACACTGGGAACGTTTAAGACTTATCTAGATAGCCATATGAATGGAGTGGGAATGGAGGGATACAAAAGAATGATCTAGTTTGGACCAGGGAGCGGCGCGGGCTTGGAGGGCCGAAGGGCCTGTTCCTGTGCTGTATTGTTCTTTGTTGTTCTAACATTGTCTACCTGATACGCTGCAGGAAAGGATGTCCCGAGGCATGGTACATTGGGGAGACCATGCAGACGCTACGACAACGGATGAATGAACACCGCTCAACAATCACCAAGCAAGAGTGTTCTCTTCCTGTTGGGGAACACTTCAGCGGTCACGGGCATTCAGCCTCTGATCTTCGGGCAAGCATTCTCCAAGGCGGCCTTCACGACACACGACATTGCAGTGTCACTGAGCAGAGCCTGATAGCCAAGTTCCGCACACAGGAGGATGGCCTCAACCGGGATCTTGCGTTCATGTCACACTATCTGTAACCCCCACGACTTGCCTGGGCTTGCAAAATCTCACTAACTGTCCTGTCTGGAGACAATACACATCTTTTTACACATCTTTACAGGGCGGCACGGTAGCACAGTGGTTAGCACTGCTGCTTCACAGCTCCAGGGTCCCGGGTTCGATTCCCGGCTCGGGTCACTGTCTGTGTGGAGTTTGCACATTCTCCTCGTGTCTGCGTGGGTTTCCTCCGGGTGCTCTGGTTTCCTCCCACAGTCCAAAGATGTGCGGGTTAGGTTGATTGGCCAGGTTAAAAATTGCCCCTTAGTGTCCTGGGATGTGTAGGTTAGAGGTATTAGTGGGTAAAATATGTGGGGGTAGGGCCTGGGTGGGATTGTGGTCGGTGCAGACTCGATGGGCCGAACGGCCTCCTTCTGCACTGTAGGGTTTCTATGATCTTTTTAAACTGTGCTTAATGCTCTCTCCACTCACATTGTCTGTGCCTTTGAGACTTGATTACCTGTAAAAACTCGCATTCCAACCATTATTTTGTAAATTGAGTTTGTGTCTTTATATGCCCTGTTTGTGAACTGAAATCCCACTCACCTGACGAAAGCTAGTGGCTTTTGCTACCAAATAAACCTGTTGGACTTTAACCTGGTGCAGTGAGACTTCTTACTGTGTTTACCCCAGTCCAACGCCGGCATCTCCACATCATCACTGTCCTACAACCAGAGGGCTTCTCAATCCACCAATGGACCAAAAATGTGCGAGTTAGGTGGATTGTCCATACTAAATTAAACTTCTTACTGTGTTTACCCCAGTCCAACGCCGGCATCTCCACATCATACTAAATTATCCATTAGTGTCAGAGGGATTAGCAGGGTCAATATATGGGGTTACAGGGATAGGGCCTGGGTGGGATTATTGTCAGTGCATTCGATGGGCCAAATGGCCTCCTTCTGCACTTTCGGGATTCTATGACCATACAGCGGCCTCCGGCAAGGCTTGAGGAAGTGTGGTCTGCTTTCTGATCAACACCTCTTGCTGCCCAGACGTAACAACACTAGCAAGTTTCTGCTCCCTGGACCTAGAATACCTGACACTAATATGCCGCCCCTTCTACCTTCTGCGAGAGTTTACCTTAGTTATCCGGACAGCAGTTTTCTTCCCACCTCATGCAGATGTGAACACCCTTTGTACGAAATATACACACCACAAATAGCCTGGGGACAAAATATCCTGAGGCCTTACTCATTGTGGCTGGGGACTTTAATCAGGCCAAACTCAAAAGAGTTCTACCAACACGTCTCCTGTTCCAACACAGGCTCAAGCATCCTAGACCACTGCTACACAAATATCAAAAATGCCTACTGCTCTATCGCCCGCCCAGACTTTGGCAAATCAGACCACAAGACTGTGCTCCTGCTCCCGGCTTACAAGCAAAAACTGAAATGGGAGAATCTGTTAAAGAAAGTCGTGCAATGTTGGTCTGAAGAAACGGGTGATCGCCTACAGGATTGCTTAGAGTCAGTGGACTCAATATTTAAAAACTCTGCGACCAGCCTGAACGAGTACACCACTACAGTAACTGACTTCATTAGTAAGTGTGTAGAAGACTTTGTGCCAAAGAAGCAAATCCACGTGTTTCCCAACCGGAAACCATGGATGAACAGGGATATCCACTGCTTGCTGAAGTCCAGGTCTGAGGTGTTCCAAGTCAAGAAACCCTGACCTATACAAGAAATCCAGATATGACCTACGGAGATCCAAAGATGCTAAAAGACAATACCAGACCAAGCCAGAGTCCCAGGTTAGCCACACGGACTCCTGCCAACTATGGCAAGGTCTTCAAGACATAACAGGCTACAAGATGAAGGCATGTAAAATCATCGGCTCCATTGTGCCCCTCCCCAATGAGCTCAACGAATTCTATGCCTGTTTTGAGCAAGAGGTCAGCGAGAGCACGCCCTCCACCCCAAAAAGCCTCGGATGAACCTGTATCCAAGGTCACCATCGCAGACATCAGAGCAGCCTTCTCGAAGGTCAACCCATGGAAAACAACTGGCCCAGATACGGAACCCGGACGAGCACTCAGATCCTGTGTGGAACAGCTGGCGGGGGTCTTCACAGATATCTTTAACCTCTCTTTACACCAATCGGAGTTCCCTACCTGCTTCAAGGTGACAACCATCATCCCTGTAACAAAGAAAAGCCAGACAGCATGCCTTAATGACTATCGTCCGCTGGCTCTGACATCCATCACTATGAAGTGCTTCGAAAGGTTAGTCAGGGCACAAATCAATTCTGGCCTCTTAGATTGCCTGAATCCACTACAATTCACCTATTGGTGCAACAGGTCCACAGCAGACGCCATCTCCCTGGCCCTACACTCAACCTTGGAGCATCTGGATAACAAAGACACCTCTGTCAGACTCCTATTTATTGACTACAGCTCAGCCTTCAACACCATTACTTGTGCGAAATTCATCTCCAAACTCTGTGGCCCAGGGCTAGGCTCCTCCCTCTGTTACTGGATCCTGGACTTCCTAACCCATATACCGCAATCAGTAAGGATCGGCAATAACATCTCCTCCACGATCATCCTCAACACTGGTGCCCCACAAGGCTGTGTTCACAGTCCCTTATTCTACTCCTTATAAACCTATGATTGTGTGACCAAATTCCCCTCCACCTCCATTTTCAGGTTTGTTGACGACACCACCGTAGTGGGTCGGATCTCAAACAATGCTGAGACGGAGTACTGGAAAGAGATAGAAAATCTGGTGAACTGGTGTGATGATAATAATCTCTCCCTCAATGTCAACAAAATGAAGGAGACAGTCACTGACTTCAGGAAGTGTAGTGGAGAACATGCCCCTGTTGAAACGGTTGAGAGCTTCAGGTTTCTTGGTGTCCAGATCACCAACAACCTGTCCTGGTCCCCCCATGCTAACATTACAGTTAAGAAAGTTCATCAGCTCCTCTACTTTCTCAGAAGACCAAGGAAATTCTGCATGTTCGCTACGACTCTCACCAACTTTTACAGATGCACCATAGAAAGCATCTTTTCTGATTATATCACAGCTTGGCATGGCTCCTGCCCTGACCAAGACCGCAAAAAACTACAAAGGGTCGTGAACGAAGCCCAGTCTATCACGCAAACCAGCCTCCCATCCATTGACTCCGTCTACACTTCCCGCTGCCTTGGCAAAGCAGCCAGCATAATTAAGGAGCCCACGTACCCTGGACATTCTCTCTTTCACCTTCTTCTGTCAGGAAAAAGATACAACAGTCTGAGGTCACGTACCAACCAATTCAAGAACAGCTTCTTCCCTGCTATCAGAATTTTGAATGGACCTATCTTGTATTAAGTTGATCTTTCTCTACAACCTAGTTATGACAGTAACATTACATTCTGCACCTCTCCTTTTCTTCTCTATATATGGTATGCTTTGTCTGTATAGCGTGCAAGAAACAATACTTTTCACTGTATACCAATACATGTGACAATAATAAATCAAATCAAATGGGGCTGCTTTTTCGAGATGGTATTAAGCTACTTCAGAGTTGTTGGAGTTGTACTCATTCAGGCAAGCGGAGAGCATTCCTTCACACTGATTTGTGTCTTGTAGATGGTGGGCAGGGTTTTGGGGAGACAAGGTAAGTTACTCACCACAGGATTATGAGCCTCTGACATACTCTTATGGCTGCAGTACTAAAATGGTTGGTCCAGTTCAGTTTGTGATGAATGGTATGTTCCAGGATATTGATAGTGGGGAATTCAGAAATGCTAATGTCGTTGAATGTCAAGGAGCAATGGTTAAGATTCTCTCTTATTGTACATGATCATTGCCTGGCATGAATGTTATTTGCCACTTGTCAGCCTAAGGCTGGATATTGTTAAAGTCTTGCTGCATTTGGACATGGACTGTTTCATTATCTGAGAAGTCACGAATAGTGCTGAACATTGTGCAAACATCCCCATTTCTGACCTTATGACGGAAAGAACGTTATTGATGAAGCAGCTGAAGATGGTTGGACTTAGAACACTACCCTGAGATACTCCTGCACTGATGTCCTGGAACTGAGATGATTGACCTCCAACTGCCACAAACATCTTCATTTGTTCTAGATATAATTCAAATAGCAGAGAGTCTCTCCCCCCCGCTCCCCCCCCACTGCCCCTCAATTCACATTGACCTCAGTTTTCCTAGGGTTCCTTGATGCCATACTTTGTTAAAATGTTGTTTTGATGTCAAGGGCTGTCACTCTCACATCATAGAACATAGAACATAGAACATTACAGCGCAGAACAGGCCCTTCGGCCCACGATGTTGCACCGACCAGTTAAAAAAAAAACTGTGACCCTCCAACCTAAACCAATTTCTTTTCGTCCATGAACCTATCTACGGATCTCTTAAACGCCCCCAAACTAGGCACATTTACTACTGATGCTGGCAGGGCATTCCAATCCCTCACCACCCTCTGGGTAAAGAACCTACCCCTGACATCGGTTCTATAACTACCCCCCCTCAATTTAAAGCCATGCCCCCTCGTGCTGGATTTCTCCATCAGAGGAAAAAGGCTATCACTATCCACCCTATCTAAACCTCTAATCATCTTATATGTTTCAATAAGATCCCCTCTTAGCCGCCGCCTTTCCAGCGAAAACAATCCCAAATCCCTCAGCCTCTCCTCATAGGATCTCCCCTCCATACCAGGCAACATCCTGGTAAACCTCCTCTGCACCCTCTCCAAAGCCTCCACATCCTTCCTGTAATGTGGGGACCAGAACTGCACACAGTACTCCAAGTGCGGCCGCACCAGAGTTGTGTACAGTTGCAACATAACGCCACGACTCCTAAATTCAATCCCCCTACCAATAAACGCCAAGACACCATATGCCTTCTTAACAACCTTATCTACTTGATTCCCAACTTTCAGGGATCTATGCACACATACACCTAGATCCCTCTGCTCCTCCACACTATTCAAAGTCCTCCCGTTAGCCCTATACTCAACACATCTGTTATTCCTACCAAAGTGAATTACCTCACACTTCTCCGCATTAAACTCCATCCGCCACCTCTCGGCCCAACTTTGCAACCTGTCTAAGTCTTCCTGCAAACTACGACACCCTTCCTCACTGTCTACCACACCACCGACTTTGGTGTCATCAGCAAATTTGCTAATCCACCCAACTATACCCTCATCCAGATCATTAATAAATGAAATTCAGCTCTGTTGTCCATGTTTGAACCAAGGCTGTAATGAGGTCAGGAGCTGAGTGACCCTGGCAAACCCAAACTAGGCGTCACTGAGCAGGTTATTGTTGAGCAGGTGCTACTTGATAGCACTGTTGATGAGCCCTTCCATCATTTTACTGATGGGGCAGGAATTTGCCATGTTGAATTGTCCTGCTTTTTGTATAACAAACATAGTTGACTAGTTTTCCACATGATGTCAATGTTGTAGCTGTACTGGAACATCTTGGCTGGGGGTACAAGAAGTTCTGAAGCATAAGTCCTCAGTACTATTGCCAGGTGAATATTGTCATGGCTCGTGGCATTTGCAGCATGCATCACTATCAGCTGTCTTTTCTGTCACGTGGAGTGAACCCAGTTGGCTGAAGATGGCATCTGTGATGGTGGGAAATTCAAGAGGAGGTTGAGTTGGATCAGCCACACAGTACTTCTGGCTGAAGATTGTTGCAAATGCTTCAGCCAAATGCTTCAGCAGATGGAATTTAATCCAGATAAATGCGAAGTGGTGCATTTTGGAAGAAATAATGTAGGGGGGAGTTATACAATAAATGGCAGAGCCATCAAGAGTATAGAAACACAGAGGGACCTAGGTGTGCAAGCCCACAAATCCTTGAAGGTGGCAGCACAGGTGGAGAAGGTGGTGAAGAAGGCATATGGTATGCTTGCCTTTATAGGATGGGGTATAGAGTATAAAAGCTGGAGTCTGATGTTGCAGCTGTATAGAACGCTGGTTAGGCCACATTTGGAGTACTGCGTCCAGTTCTGGTCGCCGCACTACCAGAAGGACATGGTGGCTTTAGAGAGAGTGCAGAGAAGGTTTACCAGGATGTTGCCTGGTATGGAGGAAACCCACGCAGACACGAGGAGAATGTGCAAAGTCCACACAGGCAGTGACCCGAACCGGGAATCGATCCCAGGTCCCTGGAGCTGTGAAGCAGCAGTGCTAACCACTGTGCTACCGTGCCACCCAATCTTCTGCATTGTTGTGCTGGGTTTCCCCATCATTGAGGATTGGGTATTTGTCAGGCCTCTTCCTCCAGTTAGTTGTTTAATTGTCCACCACCATTCACAACTGCCTGTAGCAGGGCTGCAGAGCTTACATTTGACCTAATGGTTTTGGAATCACTTAGCTCTGTCTACTGCATTTTGCTTCCACAGTATGGCATGCAGGTGAGTTCATTTTTCGGTCTGCCTGATGCTGCTCCTGGTCTGTCCTTCTACAGTCTTCCTTGAATCAGGGTTAATCATCTGGCTTGACATTAACAGTAAAGTACAAAATATGCAGGTCCGTGAGGTTACAGATTGTGGTCGAGTACAATTCTGCTGCTGATGATGGCCTAAAGTGCCTCACGAGTTGTGAGCTGTTAGATCTGTTCAGAATTTAACCCATTTAGCATGATGGTAGCACTATAAAACATACTGGGAAAGGCAGAAAGTGTGGAAACAGGACTTGGTCTCCATAATGACTGTGCAATGGTCACTCCTACATGTGTCATGAACAGACACATCGGAGGTCAAGTATGATCTTCCCTCTTTTTGGCTCCCTCACCATCTACCACAGACCCAGTCTAGCAGCTATGTCATTTGGGGCTCTGCCAACTCAGTCTGTAGTGGTCTATTGAGCTATATTTGGTGATGGGCATTAAAGTCTCCACAAAGAGTGCATTCTGCGCCCTTGTCACCCTCGATGTATGCTTCAAGCAGTGTTCAACATGGAAGAGTAGTGAATCATCAGCTGGGGGCAGGGCTGGGGCATACACAGAAACAGCAGGAGCTTTCCTGATGCCTTGAGACTGCATGAGATCCACGGTCAATGTTAAGGACTCCCAGGGCAGCTCCCTCTCGTTTGTCTGTTTATCTCTGTGCCACCACCTCTGGTGGGTTTGTCCTGTTGGTGGGACAGCACTTAGTCAGGAATGATGATGCCGGACAATGGCAAACCCAGCCCTGTTGACCCTGCTAGATCCTTCTTATTCGCATCTGAGGGCTTGTGCCAAAAATGTGAGTCAAGCAAAAGCCTGACAATCATTCTCATGGAATCACATTGGGGTGGGATCAGGATTTTGAATTTGATGATCAGCCATGATAATGAATGGCAGAGAAGGCTTAAAGGGCCGAATGGACTATGCCTGCTTTTATTTTCTACGTATGTTTCTATATATATCATGCTAGTTTTGTGCCTGGGGAACTTCCACTGTCAGCCAATACTGGGTTCCATCTTCTTTCACAATCCAGGATGTACCTCCCAACAAAGCCATTTCTCAGTAGCTCCCACTTGTCATCCCTTGGAATCTGAACTCTTTCACCAACACCACCCATACAGGGATCTCCTCCCAACACAAGGATCACAATTCCTGTTTACAACTTCAATTAATGATTTGCCCAGGATTTGCTGGAAAGTTGGATGCAGCTTGGCTATTTATTTCAGCAACTGCCCGAAACAGTTAGTATTTAAGAAACACGTACATTCTGGCATCGATGCATTGTGCAAGTTGTTGCCAATCAGACGAGACTGAAATGCAGAGCTGAAAAATCCATCACCAGGACCACTGAAAAGACAAAAAAGAAAAGATGTGAGCTACCAACACACCAGCAATTCCTGTTTGATTATAGAACAGAAACACTATCCAATTATATAGTTACTTCATTTCTGGGTGACTGAGGGGACTACAGTACACTTAATGGGTGCAAACATTTACTCCCACCTTTACCCTGCACTCAGTACCAGCCTCAGATTCTGCCGGCCATTAATAAAAGGCACCAAGATTCCAGAAAGTGGCAGACTCTCCTGAGGGTGGCCATCTGCCAAAAGCTACCACATTATTAAGTTGTTTCCAATCCAACCATCAGCATTAATCTTCCTCAATCCTCTTAATTACAATCACCACATTGTCAGCTAGTCGCTATTCTTCCGTCAAAGGCATTGTGCTACGTTTGGGCTGTTTTCACACAGTTACTCTGTTAGAAAATGAGAAATTACATCACATTTCCTGATATAATAAGACAAAGTCAGCATGGATTTACAAAGGGGAAATCATGCTTGATGAATCTATTGGAATTCTTTGAGAATGTAACTAGTAAAGTTGACTGAGGAGAACCAGTGGATGTGGTTTATTTAGATTTTCAGAAGGCTTTCAACAAGGTCTCAGCGAGGGGTCACGGGCTCAAGGTGAGAGGGGCGAAGTATAACTCAGATATTAATGGGATGTTTTTTACACAGAGGGTGGTGGGGGCCTGGAATGCGCTGCCAAGTAGGGTGGTGGAGGCAGACACGCTGACATCATTTAAGACTTACCTGGATAGTCACATGAGCAGCCTGGGAATGGAGGGATACAAACGATTGGTCTAGTTGGACCAAGGAGCGGCACAGGCTTGGAGGGCCGAAGGGCCTGTTTCCTGTGCTGTACTGTTCTTTGTTCTTTTGTCTCACGTGGCAGATTACTATGTAAAGTTAAAGCACATGGGATTGCAGATAGTGTCTTGAGATGGATAGAAAGCTGGTTAGCAGCAAGGAAGCAAAGAGTTGGCACAAATAGATCTTTTTCCATTGGCAGGCAATGACGAGTGGGGTACTGCAGGGATCTGTGCTAGGACCCCAACTGTACACATCATATATTAATGATTTGAAAGACGGAACTAAATGTACTCTCCCCAGATTTGCAGAGGATATAGAGTTTGGTGAGAGGTGAGCTGTGAGGGGGATGCAGAGATGCTTCAGCATGATTTGGACAGGCTGAGTGAGTGGGCATCTGCACGGCAGATGCAGCATAATGTGGATAAATGTGAGGTTATCCACTTCGGTAGCAATAATAGGAAGGCAGATTATTACTTGAATAGGAGTAAATTGAGAGAGGGGGATACCCAATGAGACCTTGGGGTCCTCATGCATCAGTAGCTGAAAGTAAGCACGCAGATAAAGCAAGCAGTGAAGGAGGAAAATGGTATGTTGGCCTTCATAGCGAGAGGATTTGAGAATAGGGATATGGTTGTTTCACTGCAATTGTATGGGGTGTTGGTAAGGCCACATCTGGAATATTGTTTGCAGTTTTGGTGTCCTTATCTGAGGAAAGATGTCCTTGCTATAGAGGGAGCACAGCAAAGGTTTACCAGGCTGATCCCTGGGATGGCAGGACTGTCATATGAGGAGAGACTGAACATAAGAACATAAGAACATAAGAAATAGGAGCAGGAGTAGGCCATCTAGCCCCTCGAGCCTGCCCCGCCATTCAATAAGATCATGGCTGATCTGACGTGGATCAGTACCACTTACCCGCCTGATCCCCATAACCCTTAATTCCCTTACCGATCAGGAATCCATCCATCCGCGCTTTAAACATATTCAGCGAGGTAGCCTCCACCACCTCAGTGGGCAGAGAATTCCAGAGATTCACCACCCTCTGGGAGAAGAAGTTCCTCCTCAACTCTGTCTTAAACCGACCCCCCTTTATTTTGAGGCTGTGTCCTCTAGTTTTAACTTCCTTACTAAGTGGAAAGAATCTCTCCGCCTCCACCCTATCCAGCCCCCGTATTATCTTATAAGTCTCCATAAGATCCCCCCTCATCCTTATAAACACCAACGAGTACAAACCCAATCTCCTCAGCCTCTCCTCATAATCCAAACCCCTCATCTCCGGTATCAACCTGGTGAACCTTCTCTGCACTCCCTCCAATGCCAATATATCCTTCCTCATATAAGGGGACCAATACTGCACACAGTATTCCAGCTGCGGCCTCACCAATGCCCTGTACAGGTGCATCAAGACATCCCTGCTTTTATATTCTATCCCCCTCGCAATATAGGCCAACATCCCATTTGCCTTCTTGATCACCTGTTGTACCTGCAGACTGGGCTTTTGCGTCTCAAGCACAAGGACCCCCAGGTCCCTTTGCACGGTAGCATGTTTTAATTTGTTTCCATTGAGATAGTAATCCCATTTGTTATTATTTCCTCCAAAGTGTATAACCTCGCATTTCTCAACGTTATACTCCATTTGCCATATCCTCGCCCACTCACTCAGCCTGTCCAAATCTCTCTGCAGATCTTCTCCGTCCTCCACACGATTCACTTTTCCACTTATCTTTGTGTCGTCTGCAAACTTCGTTACCCTACACTCCGTCCCCTCCTCCAGATCATCTATATAAATGGTAAATAGTTGCGGCCCGAGTACCGATCCCTGCGGCACGCCACTAGTTACCTTCCTCCAACCGGAAAAACACCCATTTATTCCGACTCTTTGCTTCCTGTCGGATAGCCAGTCCCCAATCCACTTTAACACACTACCCCCAACTCCGTGTGCCCTAATCTTCTTCTTGAATCGGTTAGGATTGTATTCAATGAAGTTTAGAAGAGTGAGGGAATCTCATAGAAACTTATAAAATTCTAACAGAGTTAGACATGGTAGATTCAGAAAGACAGTTTCCAATGGTGGGGAGTCCAGCACCAGGATCATAGTTTGAGGATAAGGGGTAAAGCTTTTAGAACGGAGGTGAAGAGAAATTTCTTCACCCAGAGTGGTGAATCTGTGGAATTCACTACCATAAAAATTAGTTGGAGGCCAAACCATTGTGTGATTTCAAGAAGAAATTAGATATAACTTTTGGGGCTAAAGGGATCAAGGGGTATTGTGAGGGGTGGGAGGTGGAATCAGGGTTTTGAATTTGATGATCAGCCAGGATGAAGATGGATGGCGGGGCAGGCTTGTCGGGCCGAATGACCTATGCCTGCTTCTATTTTCCAGCATGTTTCTCTAGAAAACTAAACCTATAGTATTCTTGACCCTCACAAGAATACCAATGCAAGGGGAAAACCTTTGACAAAATGTCTCTTTTTTCAGCCATACTCATGTACTGTACTACCAAGTGACAACTTGTCTCACTTCCTAAATTTTGTACATAGACAAAACACTTCAGCTAGGACTTGACTGGGTGGGTGGTGGAGTGAGGGGTTGGGAATAGAGAATGGAGGGGAAATATCACCAAGGTGAGATCCACCAGTACTGGATGACATAATACTTGCCTTTAACTCGATACTTAGCTAGTGTTCAATTACACACGGGGAGGCAGTGGAGCAATGCAAGTGTCACTAGATTAACAGTCCAGAAGCTCTGAGGATATGGATTCAAATCCTACCATGGCAGAGTAAATTAGTCTCAGCAATGGTGATCATGAAACTATCATTCATTGTTGTAAAAACCCATCTGGGTTCACTCATGTTCTTCAAGGAAGGAAATCTGCCATCCTTACCTGGTCTGGCCTCCATGTGACTCCAAAACCACAAGATTGAAAGGGTGCAGAGGAGATTTACAAGGATGTTGCCTGGATTGAGTGGCATGCCTTATGAGGATAGGCTGAGGGAGCTCGGTCTTTTCTCCTTAGAGAGACGTAGGATGAGAGGAGACCTAATAGAGGTGTATAAGATGTTGAGAGGCATAGATCGGGTGGACTCTCAGAGGTTTTTTCCCAGGGTGGAAATGTCTGCTACGAGAGGACACAGGTTTAGGGTGCTGGGGGGTAGGTACAGGGGAGATGTTAGGGGTAGGTTTTTCATACAGAGGGTGGTGGGCGAGTGGAATCGGCTGCCGTCAGTGGTGGTGGAGACGAATTCAATAGGGTCTTATAAGAGACTCCTGGATGAGTACATGGAGCGTAATAGGATGGAGGGTTATAGGTAGGTCTAGAAGGTAGGGATGTGTTCGGCGCAACTTGTGGGCCGAAGGGCCTGTTTGTGCTGTAGTTTTTCTATGTTTCTAATGTGGTTGACTCGGATTTGCTCTGAAATGGCCTAGCAACCCCCTCAGTATAAGGGCAATTAGGGATGGGCAACAAATACCAGCAACACCCGTATCTCATGAAAGAATAAAGGGAGAAAAATTTAAATTGCCTATACATCTCCAACTTGAAGGCAATTCACATAGCCTCACGATATATCCACCTAGCTGCGACTAGACAACTAATTTCACTTAGGACACTTAAAATTAATATCCTTTCAACATGTGGACTCATGTTATTTGACAGGAAAAACAGGGTCCGATTCAGGGAAAGGAGACTTTTAAACCGGTTTGAATTAGATCGGAAACTAGGCTCCAACTGGGAAAAGATAGGCCATGGGCCGTTAATGAATTGAGAGTTTAAGTTTGAAGAGATTTTCTATTCAATAACTCACCTTTTGTTCAAAACCAAAAAATGAATTCCAAACAATGCTGTGTAGAACGCAAGAGGCAAGACGATGAGACATAAAACTCGTGCTAGTAGATGTTTCCCAAATTCAACCTGCCAACAACAAAATATGCATTCATAAGTGACAAACCTAGCTTTTAGATATGTAACAATTGCTCCACTTAACTCTTCACTCTTGTTTTGTCAGCTTCCTTCAGATCACATACCCTCAGTATTTTTTTAAAAATCATTCACAGAATGTGGGCATCACTGGCTAGGCCAGCACTTATTGACTATCCTTAATTGCCCTTATGCAGGTGTAGGTACCCAGAGCATTACCCTGGAACTCTAGATTACCAGTCCAAAGACAATACCACTATGCCACTGCCTCCGCTAACATCTTTGCACTTCTAAATGTTCTGCCTCCTGCCTAGTCTCATTATATTCAAATGAAGATTAATCACACCATCTCTAACTCGTTAATTTTTCCACAACCTCTAAACTGTGAACTCTACCTCCTCTAGTCTTCCTTTCTCCTACAGAACTTGACGATGCAAACACAGAATCACCGAACCTGTACTCCTCAATTTCTCTTCTACTCCTCAACATGAATACCTCATCTTTCGAACGGAAAACATAAGTGTGATAGGGGGATCAGTATTTTGGGATTTGAGTTGGTTAAAAGCAGGACAGGACTGGCAGCTGAATATTCCGGGGTATAAGTGTTTTAGGCGAGACAGAGGAGGGGCTAAAAAAGGTGGGGGAGTAGCGATATTAGTTAAGGAGCATATTACCGCGGTGCAGAGGGTAGACAACTTAGAGGGGTCATGTACTGAGTCACTGTGGGTGGAACTCAGAAACAGGAAGGGTGCAGTCACTATGCTGGGGGTGTACTACAGACCACCCAACAGCCCACGGGAAGTGGAGGAAAGGATATGTCAGGAGATTCTGGATAGGTGCAGAAAAAAAATAGGGTTGTTGTAGTGGGGGACTTTAATTTCCCTGGCACAGACTGGAAAGTGCTTAGAGCTGGGGGTCCGGACGGGGAGGAATTTGTAAAATGCGTACTGGAAGGTTCTTTGGAACAGTATGTAGATAGCCCGACTAGAGAGGGGGCTATACTGGACCTAATTCTGGGAAATGAGCCCGGTCAGGTCGTCAATGTTTCGGTAGGGGAACATGTGGCAAATAGTGACCACAACTCTGTTAACTTTAGGATAGTAATGGACAAGGATGAGTGCTGTCCTACGGGCAGGGTGCTAAATTGGGGGAAGGCTAACTATAGCCGGATTAGGCAGGAATTGGTGGATGTTGATTGGGAGAGGATGTTCGAGGGTAAGTCTGCGTCTGGCATGTGGGAGTCTTTTAAGGATCTATTGATAAGGCTGCAGGATAGGCATGTGCCTGTAAAAGGAAAGATAGGAAAGGTAGGATTCGAGAGCCGTGGATAACCAGGGAAATTGAGGATCTGATTAAAATGAAAAGGGAGGCGTACGTTAAGTCCAGGCAACAGAAAACAGATGGAGCTCTGGAGGAATACAGAGAGAGTAGGAAAGAACTCAAAAGGGGAGTTAGAAGGGCAAAAAGAGGTCACGAGATGTTCTTGGCAGGCAAGATTAAGGAGAATCCTAAGGCATTCTATTCATACGTTAGGAACAAAAGAGTTGTCAGGGAGAAAGGAGGGGAATTATGCTGAGAACCCAAGGGAATAGGGGAGATCCTAAATGAATACTTTGCATCGGTATTCACGAAGGAGAGGGACGTGTTAACCGGGAGTGTCTCGGAGGGAGGTGTTGACCCGTTAGAGAAAATCTCCATTACAAGAGAGGAAGTGTTAGGTTTTTTAGGGAACATTAAAACTGACAAAGCCCCAGGGCCTGATGGCATCTATCCTTGACTGCTCAGGGAGACGAGAGATGAAACTGCTGGGCCTCTGACGGAAATCTTTGTCGCTTCTTTGGACACGGGTGAGGTCCCTGAGGATTGGAGGATAGCGAATGTGGTCCCGTTGTTTAAGAAGGGTAGCAGGGATAACCCAGGAAATTATAGGCCGGTGAGCTTGACGTCCGTGGCAGGGAAGTTGTTGGAGAGGATTCTTAGAGACAGGATGTATGTGCATTTAGAACGGAACAATCTCATTAGTGACAGACAGCATGGTTTTGTAAGAGGGAGGTCGTGCCTTACAAATTTGGTGGAGTTTTTTGAGGAAGTGACAAAAACGGTTGATGAAGGAAGGGCCGTGGATGTCGTCTATATGGATTTCAGTAAGGCATTTGACAAAGTCCCACATGGCAGGTTGGTTATGAAGGTTAAGGCTCATGGGATACAAGGAGAAGTGGCTAGATGGGTGGAGAACTGGCTTGGCCATAGGAGACAGAGGGTAGTGGTTGGAGGGTGTTTTTCCGGCTGGAGGTCTGTGACCAGTGGTGTTCCGCAGGGCTCTGTACTGGGACCTCTGCTATTTGTGATATATACATAAATGATTTGGAAGAAGGTGTAACTGGTGTAATCAGCAAGTTTGCGGATGACACGAAGATGGTTGGACTTGCGGATAGCGAAGAGCATTGTCGGGCAATACAGCAGGATATAGATAGGCTGGAAAATTGGGCGGAGAGGTGGCAGATGGAGTTTAATCCGGATAAATGCGAAGTGATGCATTTTGGAAGAAATAATGTAGGGAGGAGTTATACAGTAAATGGCAGAGTCATCAGGAGTATAGAAACACAGAGGGACCTAGGTGTGCAAGTCCACAAATCCTTGAAGGTGGCAACACAGGTGGAGAAGGTGGTGAAGAAGGCATATGGTATGCTTGCCTTTATAGGACGGGGTATAGAGTATAAAAGCTGGAGTCTGATGATGCAGCTGTATAGAACGCTGGTTAGGCCACATTTGGAGTACTGTGTCCAGTTCTGGTCGCCGCACTACTAGAAGGACGTGGAGGCTTTAGAGAGAGTGCAGAGAAGGTTTACCAGGATGTTGCCTGGTATGGAGGGTCTTGGCTATGAGGAGAGATTGGGTAAACTGGGGTTGTTCTCCCTGGAAAGACGGAGAATAAGGGGAGATCTAATAGAGGTGTACAAGATTATGAAGGGTATAGATAGGGTGAACAGTGGGAAGCTTTTTCTCAGGTCGGAGGTGACGATCACGAGGGGTCACGGGCTCAAGGTGAGAGGGGCGAAGTATAACTCAAATATCAGAGGGACGTTTTTTACACAGAGGGTGGTGGGGGCCTGGAATGCGCTGCCAAGTAGGGTGGTGGAGGCAGGCACGCTGACATCGTTTAAGACTTACCTGGATAGTCACATGAGCAGCCTAGGAATGGAGAAATACAAACGATTGGTCTAGTTGGACCAAGGAGCGGCACAGGCTTGGAGGGCCGAAGAGCCTGTTTCCTGTGCTGTACTGTTCTTTGTTCTTTGAGAATCTATCAATGCTCAAAGTCAATTGTAACAAAAATCTGAATTTCCATATAGATTACTTGAACTGTGCAATTCCTAGGCATCTCCATTTTATAATGATACATCCAGTTTGGTTCCAGATACACCAAAAGCGGACTGCTTAAAAATTTTATACGAATTAACCTACATAATCAGTGAAGCCAGCTCCGGAGTTAAGAGGGCTGGCTTATGAGGAGAGACTGAGTAGACTGGGGCTATACTCATTGGAATTCAGAAGAATGAGGGGAGATCTTATAGAAACATATAAGATTATGAAGGGAATAGATATGATAGAAGCAGGGAAGTTGTTTCCACTGACGGGTGAAACTGGAACTAGGGGTTATAGCCTCAAAATAAGGGGAAGCAGATTTAGGACTGAGTTGAGGAGGAACTTCTTCACACAAAGTATTGTGAATCTGTGGAATTCCCTGTCCAGTGAAGCAGTTAAGGCTACCTCATTGAATGTTTTTAAGGCAAGGATAGATAAATGTTTGAATAGTAAAGGAATTAAGGGTTCTGGTGAGTGGGCGGGTAAGTGGAGCTGAGTCCACAAAAAGATCAGCCATGAGAGGATGAGAGGTGACCTGATAGAGGTTTACAAGATGTTGAGAGGTCTGGATAGGGTAGACTCTCAGAGGCTATTTCCAAGGGCTGAAATGGTTGCTACGAGAGGACACAGGTTTAAGGTGCTGGGGGGTAGGTACAGAGGAGATGTCAGGGGTAAGTTTTTCACTCAGAGGGTGGTGGGTGAGTGGAATCGGCTGACGTCGGTGGTGGTGGAGGCAAACTCGTTGGGGTCTTTTAAGAGACTTCTGGATGAGTACATGGGATTTAATGGGATTGAGGGCTATAGATAGGCCTAGAGGTGGGGATGTGATCGGCGCAACTTGTGGGCCGAAGGGCCTGTTTGTGCTGTGGCTTTCTATGTTCTATGTATGATCTTATTGAATGGCGGAGCAGGCTCGAGGATCCAGATGGCCTACTCCTGCTCCTAGTTCTTATGTTCTTAGAACATCTTGCAATAACATATACATACATGTAACGCATACATTTTGAGGCTGGATGACCCTTCGTCAGAGCTGTGACAAAAGGTCATCCAGGCTCAAAACGTCGCCTCTTTCTCTCTCCACAGATGCTGTCAGACCTGCTGAGATTTTCCAGCACTTGCTGTTTTTGTTTCAGATTCCAGCATCTGCAGTGTTTTGCTTTTAACTGCATAAGGCATTCTGGGCAGTCAAAACTGAAACAAAATGGACTTGCAGACATCAATCCATTGCTTCACGGAGACCAGAACATTATGTTGGTTTGTTCTTCTATTCATCACTTTGAAACAAGTCAGTGGTTACACTGCAGTCTGAACATGATTTTAGATCACTCAGAGCTTTCTAATACACAGAACGCGACCTATCCTAACAGCATGTACACAACAGTCACCATCTGTCTACAGTTCCCATTGCCTCGGAAAAGCAGCCAGCATAATTAAGGGCTCTACACACCCTGGACAGTCTCTCTTTCACCTTCTTCCGTCCGGAAAAAGATACAAAAGTCTGAGGTCATGTCCCAACCGACTCAAGAACAGCTTCTTCCCTGCTGCTGTCAGACTTTTGAATGGACCTACTTTGCATTAAGTTGATCTTTCTCTACACCCTAGCAATGACTGTAACACTACATTCTGCACTCTCTTGTTTCCTTCTCTATGAACAGTATGCTTTGTCTGTACAGCCCACAAGAAACAATAATTTTCACTGTAGGCTATAATACAATAATAAATCAAATCAAATAACAGCATTTGAATTCCAACTTTACTTTCTCATGAAAATTTCTGACAATTGCGTTACCTACGGATTAGGATATCCAATTTTCAGTCTTGCTGCTTGACCCAGTAAATAATGCCCTAGCACAATTGAGGAACTGCTCAGAAACATGTCCTGCATATTGCTTCTAAATGGTAAATCTCGAACATGAAACTGTTAGACTAACTGCTTACCAGAGAAATATCCAGCGTTCCCAGAAGCTGCCAGAGATCACACGCAGTATTAATTCCAACCAGAAGGATCACAAAGATTCCAACAAATTTTACCCCAAGTGCTCCAGCAAGATTAACTCCAGTCAGTATTAGCCACTTCCACCAAGTTAGAGAAAAGGGCCTATCAACAACAGAGAAAAAGAATGAAAGTATGAACATAGTAAGTGATTAATTCATGCAAATAATATATAAATGTGCACAACCGGCAAAAGAACACAGATTAATACTTCAGAACAACCAGAACCCACCAGGAACCATTCAGCATGGTCTCTTATAGACACAGTAATTCAAATCACTGAATCGTGCTGCACGGAAGGAGGCCATTTGGGCCTTTTGTGCCCACACTAAGTTCTTTGAAAAAAGCTAGCCAATAAGTTTCAGAGCACTGCTGTTTCCCCATAGCCATGCAGATTCCTCCCCTTCAAGTATCTATTCAATTTGTTCCGATTGGCCTTTCAGGCAGTGCATTCCCAATCATCGAGAAAAATAGGCACCAGGAGGATACAGACAGGTCAATTTTATATCTGATTAAATATAATGCAATAAAGTGAGAAGTGACTTGATTTATTACCACATGTATTGGTATACAGTAAAAAGTATTGTTTTTTGCGCTCTATACTGGTCATAGAGAAGGAAAGGAGAGGGTGCAGAATATAGTGTTACAGTCATAGCTGGGTGCAGAAAAAGATCAACTTTATACAAGGTCCATTCAAAAGTCTGGTGGCAGCAGGGAAGAAACTGGTACTTGACGAGAAAGGAATAATTTGATTAGGGATAGTCAACACGGTTTTGTGAAGGGTAGGTCGTGCCTCACAAACCTCATTGAGTTCTTTGAGAAGGTGACCAAAGAGGTGGATAAGGGTAAAGCAGTTGATGTGGTGCATATGGATTTCAGTAAAGCGTTTGATAAGGTTCCCCACGGTAAGCTTTTGCAGAAGATACGGAGGCATGGGATTGAGGGTGATTTAGCGGTTTGGATCAGAAATTGGCTAGCTGTAAGAAGACAGAGGATGGCGGTTGGTGGGAAATGTTCATCTTGGGGTTCAGTTACTAGTGGTGTACCGCAAGGATCTGTTTTGGGGCCACTGCTGTTTGTCATTTTTAAAAATGACCTGGATGAGGGTGTAGAAGGATGGGTTAGTAAATTTGCAGATGACACTAAAGTCGGTGGAGTTGTGGACAGTATGGAAGGATGTTGCAGGTTACAGAGGGACATAGATAATCTGCATAGCTGGGCTGAGAGGTGGCAAATGGAGTTTAATGTGGAAAAGTGCAAAGTGATTCACTTTGGAAGGAGTAACAGGAATACAGAGTACTGGGCTAATGGTAAGATACTTGGTAGTGTGGATGAGCAGAGATCTCGGTGTCCATGTGCATAGATCCCTGAAAGTTGGCACCTAGACTGATAGGTTTGTTAAGAAGGCGTACTGTGTGTTAGCTTTTATTGGTAGAGGGATTGAGTTTCGGAGCCATGAAGTCATGTTGCAGCTGTACAAAACTCTGGTGCGGCCACACTTGGAGTATTGCGTACAGTTCTGGTCGCTGCATTATAGAAAGGATGTGGAAGCATTGGAAAGGGTGCAGAGGAGATTTACCAGGATGTTGCCTGGTATGGTGGGAAGGTCTTATGAGGAAAGGCTGAGGGACTTGAGGCTGTTTTCATTAGAGAGAAGAAGGTTAAGAGGTGACTTAATAGAGGCATACAAGATGATCAGAGGATTAGACAAGGTGGATAGTGAGAGCCTTTTTCCTCGGATGGTGATAGCTAGCACGAGGGGACATAGCTTTAAATCGAGGGGTGATAGATATAGGACAGATGTCAGAGGTAGGTTCTTCACTCAGAGAGTAGTAAGGGCGTGGAATGCCCTGCCTGCAGCAGTAGTAGTGGACTCGCCAACGTTAAGGGCATTTAAATGGTCATTGGATAAACATATGGATGATTTTGGAATAGCGTAGGTTAGATAGGCTTTAGATTGGTTTCACAGGTTGGCACAACATCGAGGGCCGAAGGGCCTGTACAAAGAACAGTACAGCACAGGAAACAGGCCCTTCGGCCCTCCAAGCCTGTGCCGCTCCTTGGTCCAACTAGACCAATCGTTTGTATCCCTCCATTCCCAGGCTGCTCATGTGACTATCCAGGTAAGTCTTAAACGATGTCAGCGTGCCTGCCTCCACCACCCTACTTGGCAGCGCATTCCAGGCCCCCACCACCCTCTGTGTAAAAAACGTCCCTCTGATGTCTGAGTTATACTTCGCCCCTCTCAGCTTGAGCCCGTGACCCCTCGTGATCGTCACCTCCGACCTGGGAAAAAGCTTCCCACTGTTCACCCTATCTATACCCTTCATAATCTTGTACACCTCTATTAGATCTCCCCTCATTCTCCGTCTTTCCAAGGAGAACAACCCCAGTCTACCCAATCTCTCCTCATAGCTAAGACCCTCCATACCAGGCAACATCCTGGTAAACCTTCTCTGCACTCTCTCCAATGCCTCCACGTCCTTCTGGTAGTGCGGCGACCAGAACTGGATGCAGTACTCCAAATGTGGCCTAACCAGCGTTCTATACAGCTGCATCATCAGACTCCAGCTTTTATACTCTATACCCCGTCCTATAAAGGCAAGCATACCATATGCCTTCTTTCTGATTCAGATGGAAGAGGAGAAAGTTTGGTCCCAAACCAGTGTCCTCTGTTTGAACAGAGGGAAATATGATAGGATGAGGGATGAATTGGCTAAGGTAGACTGGGAGAGCAGGCTGGCAGGTAGGATAGCTGAGGAACAGTGGAGGATTTTTAAGGAGATCCTTTTCAGTTCTCAGCAAAAATATATTCCAGCAAAAAACAAGGATTGTAAGAAAAGGGAGAACCAGCCGTGGATAACGAAGGAAATAAAGGAGAGTATTAAAATAAAAACAGCTGCGTACAGAGTGGCCAAAAATAGTGGAGAAACAAGTGATTGGGAAAAATTTAAGAAACAACAAAGAGAGACTAAGAAAGCGATAAAGAAAGGAAGGATAGACTATGAAGCTAGGCTAGCAATTAATATAAAAAATGATAGTAAAAGTTTTTATAAATATATAAAAAGGAATAGAGTGGCTAGAGTGAATGTTGGACCCTTGGAGGACGAGAGGGGGGAGTTAATAGTGGGAAATGAGGATATGGCTGAGTCTTTAAATAAGTTTTTTGTGTCGGTCTTCACGGTGGAGGACGCAAATAGTTTGCCAAATATTAACGATAGAGGGTTGGCAGCAGGAGAAATACTTAATACGATTAATGTTACCAGAGAGGCAGTGCTGGGTAGACTAATGGGACTGAAGGTGGACAAGTCCCCGGGTCCGGATGGAATGCATCCCAGGGTATTGAAAGAAATGTCAGAGGTAATAGTGGATGCGTTAGTGATTATTTATCAAAACTCGTTGCATTCTGGGGTAGTGCCGGTTGATTGGAAAACGGCTAATGTTACGCCACTGTTTAAAAAAGGAAGGAGACAAAAGGCGGGTAACTATAGGCCGTAACTATAGGCCGGTCAGCTTAACGTCTGTAGTAGGGAAAATGCTGGAATCCATTATTAAAGAGGAGATAGCAGGGCATCTGGATAGAAATGGTTCGATCAATCAGACGCAGCATGGATTCATGAGGGGAAAGTCGTGCTTGACGAACATGTTGGATTTTTATGAAGATGTGACTAGGGCGGTTGATGGAGGAGAACCGGTGGATGCGGTGTTTTTGGATTTCCAAAAGGCGTTTGATAAGGTACCCCATAAAAGGCTGCTGAAGAAGATTAGGGCACACGGAGTTGGGGGTAGTGTGTTAAAGTGGATTGGGGACTGGCTATCCGACAGGAAGCAAAGAGTCGGAATAAATGGGTGTTTTTCCGGTTGGAGGAAGGTAACTAGTGGCGTGCCGCAGGGATCGGTACTCGGGCCGCAACTGTTTACCATTTATATAGATGATCTGGAGGAGGGGACGGAGTGTAGGCTAACGAAGTTTGCAGACGACACAAAGATAAGTGGAAAAGTGAATCGTGTGGAGGACGGAGAAGATCTGCAGAGAGATTTGGACAGGCTGAGTGAGTGGGCGAGGATATGGCAAATGGAGTATAACGTTGAGAAATGCGAGGTTATACACTTTGGAGGAAATAATAACAAATGCGATTACTATCTCAATGGAAACAAATTAAAACATGCTACCGTGCAAAGGGACCTGGGGGTCCTTGTGCATGAGACGCAAAAGCCCAGTCTGCAGGTACAACAGGTGATCAAGAAGGCAAATGGGATGTTGGCCTATATCGCGAGGGGGATAGAATATAAAAGCAGGGATGTCTTGATGCACCTGTACAGGGCATTGGTGAGGCCGCAGCTGGAATACTGTGTGCAGTATTGGTCCCCTTATATGAGGAAGGATATATTGGCATTGGAGGGAGTGCAGAGAAGGTTCACCAGGTTGATACCGGAGATGAGGGGTTTGGATTATGAGGAGAGGCTGAGGAGATTGGGTTTGTACTCGTTGGAGTTTAGAAGGATGAGGGGGGATCTTATGGAGACTTATAAGATAATGCGGGGGCTGGATAGGGTGGAGGCGGAGAGATTCTTTCCACTTAGTAAGGAAGTTAAAACTAGAGGACACAGCCTCAAAATAAAGGGGGGTCGGTTTAAGACAGAGTTGAGGAGGAACTTCTTCTCCCAGAGGGTGGTGAATCTCTGGAATTCTCTGCCCACTGAGGTGGTGGAGGCTACCTCGCTGAATATGTTTAAAGCGCGGATGGATGGATTCCTGATCGGTAAGGGAATTAAGGGTTATGGGGATCAGGCGGGTAAGTGGTACTGATCCACGTCAGATCAGCCATGATCTTATTGAATGGCGGGGCAGGCTCGAGGGGCTAGATGGCCTACTCCTGCTCCTATTTCTTATGTTCTTATAATATAAATCGTCTCAAAACTATTTGTAACCTTGGTGTCTTACTTATCCCCAAGTTTAGCTTTCAACTATGTAACTGCACCATTATAAAGTTCATCTACTTCCACTTCGGTGACGGGACTGTGCCTTTTAAGAATTTATTTTAATCATGTTTCTCTGCAGGAAATGGTCAGCACTGTGTTGTCTGCAACCGGTGTCCTCCAATTGTCACTGAAGCAATATAATGGACATCATGCTGATTTTAATCTGAAGTAACGCAGGGTCCTGTGGTTTTTCAGCGTTCCTTGGGATTGCTGAGTGGAGCTTGATTGAGGATGATTGACAGGTCAGGTGATATGCCGAGGGACGGCTTTTTAAAAAAAAAACAGAGCATTCCAAGTTTTTAGTTTCATTTCAGTTGCTGCCAGGAGCTGGTGGAAGAAGGCAGTGTCTTTCTGTCTCTCTCTGTAGAGGCATTCTTAAAGTTCCAAGACTGGGGAGTTCAGAGAATTGATCCAACATTCAGCAGGTGTTAAAAAGCTGCAAATCCAGCATCACGTGAGCATACTTGTTTTTGTGCCAAATCTGAAAAAGGGTGCATCACTGTGGGGCGGTGTTTAACTTGGAACAACAGAGATAGCTAGCTGTTAGGAATTATACTATGTGATGTTTAAATTTCGCAATGATAAAATTTATGCTAATTCTTTTTGTATATTTTTGCCTCGGTTTTCACAGAGGAGAAGGACATGGGTGGATGTACTGTGGGCTTGCAATGGACTGAAAAGATTGAGTATGTGGACTTTAACAAAGAGGTTGTGCCGGAATCTTTGAATGGCATCAAGATAGATAAGTCGCCAGGTCCGGATGGGATGTACCCCAGGTTACTGTGGGAGGCGAGGGAAGAGATTGCAGAGCCTCTGGCGATGATCTTTGCGTCGTCGATGGAGACGGGAGAGGTGCCGGAGGATTGCGGATGTGGTTCCTATTTTCAAGAAGGGAATAGGGATAGCCCAGGAAATTACCGACCGGTGAGTCTAACCTCAGTGGTTGGTAAGCTGATGGAGAAGATCCTGAGGGATAAGATTTATGAGCATTTAGAGAGGTTTAGTATGCTCAAGAATACTCAGCATGGCTTTGTCAAAGGCAAATCGTGCCTTACGAGCCTGGTGGAGTTCTTCGAAAATGTGACTAAACACATTGACGAAGGGAAAGCGGTAGATGTGGTTTATATGGATTTTAGCCAGGCGTTCGATAAGGTCCCCCATGTAAGGCTTCTAGTAAAAGTAAGAGGGCATGGGATCCAAGGGGCTGGTGCCCTGTGGATCCAGAACTGGCTTGCCCAAAGGATAGTCATGATGTGGAGATGCCGGCGTTGGACTGGGGTAAGCACAGTAAGAAGTCTCACAACACCAGGTTAAAGTCCAACAGGTTTATTTGGTAGCAAATACCATAAGCTTTCGGAGCACTGCTCCTTCGTCAGATGGAGTGGATATCTGCTCTCAAACAGAGAGTTCTGTCTGGAGACAATACACATCTCTTTAACCTGTGTTGAATGCTCCCTCCACCCACATTGTCTGTACCTTTAAGACCTGGCTGGCTTTAGAGATTCGCATTCTAATTAGTATTCTGTAACTTGATTTCTGTGTCTGTGCACTGTTTGAGAGCAGATATCCACTCCATCTGACGAAGGAGCAGTGCTCCAAAAGCTTATGGTATTTGCTACCAAATAAACCTGTTGGACTTTAACCTGGTGTTGTGAGACTTCTTACTGTGCTTGCCCAAAGCAGGCAGAGAGTGTGTATAGATGGGTCTTTTTCTAATTGGAGGTCGGTCACCAGTGGTGTGCCCCAGGGACCCTTGCTGGTTGTCATTTTCATAAATGACCTGGATGAGGAAGTGGAGGGATGGGTTGGTAAGTTTGCTGACGACACGAAGGTTGGTGGGGTTGTGGATAGTCTGGAGGGATGTCAGAAGTTACAGAGGGACATAGATAGGATGCAAGACTGGGCGGAGAAGTGGCAGATGGACTTCAACCCAGATAAATGCGTAGTGGTCCATTTTGGCAGGTCAAATGGGATGAAGGAGTACAATATAAAGGGAAAGACTCTTAGTACGGTAGAGGATCAGAAGGACCTTGGGGTCCGGGTCCATAGGACTCTAAAATCGGCCCCGCAGGTGGAGGAGGTGGTTAAGAAGGCGTATGGTGTGCTGGCCTTTATCAATCGAGGGATTGAGTTTAGGAGTCCGGGGATAATGATGCAGCTATATAAGACCCTCGTCAGACCCCACTTGGAGTACTGTGCTCAGTTCTGGTCGCCTCACTATAAGAAGGATGTGGAAAAGATTGAAAGGGTGCAGAGGATATTTACAAGGATGTTGCCTGGATTGAGTGGCATGCCTTATGAGGATAGGCTGAAGGAGCTCGGTCTTTTCTCCTTGGAGAGACGTAGGATGAGAGGAGACCTAATAGAGGTGTATAAGATGTTGAGAGGCATAGATCGGGTGGACTCTCAGAGGCTTTTTCCCAGGGTGGAAATGGCTGCTATGAGAGGACACAGGTTTAAGGTGCTAGGGTGTAGGTACAGGGGAGATGTTAGGGGAAAGTTTTTCACACAGAGGGTGGTGGGCGAGTGGAATCGGCTGCCGTCAGTGGTGGTGGAGGCAAACTCAATGGGTCTTTTAAGAGACTCCTGGATGAGTACATGGGACTTAATAGGATGGAGGGTTATAGGTAGGCCTAAAAGGTAGGGATATGTTCGGCACAACTTGTGGGGCCGAAGGGCCTGTTTTGTGCTGTAGTTTTCTATGTTTCTATATTTCTATTTTAACTGTGTTCTTCAATAAACTTTGTTTGATAAATGCTTCCGAGTGGGCCACTTGAATCATACCTGGAGTGAAACACCTTATGCTCACCCATGCCAAAATCAAATGCAAAACTTAGGGTCTGGGCTAACTTGAATAAAAAACCTTGGAGTTTCTGACCTGGATCTGAACACTGCCATCGTATCAACCAAATCCATCCCTGTCTCAGCTAATTTCCTGTTGAAACCTCTATCCATGCCCTTGTTACCTTGATACTAAACTATTCCAATGCTCTCCTAGCGAGACTCCCATCTTCAACCCTCCATAAACTCTAAACTGTTCCAACTTGGAGCAAGTCCTGTTCACTGATCGCTCCTGTGCTTGTTGATCTGCAACATTTCCCGGTAAAGCAAATCCTCAACTTAAAAATTCTCATCCTTTTACCTGTCCCTCATGGCATCGAATCTGAACATGCTCAGCACTGCTCCCAGAATAAAAAACATCAGGATTGGATCCAACAAGATATACTGAGAAATGGTAATACATCCAGTGTCTGTGAACAGAAAAACATGTTACAATAATACATCCAGTACCTGCCAATAGAAAGACATGCCAAATCACTGATAACAAGCTGAACTGGAACAGCTGCAGGAACACCATGGCTACAGGACCAGGGCAAAAACTAGATACACCGCAATGACCAACTCCACAAAATCCCTTCACCATTTTTATAAAGGTTCAAGTCGAGATTATTACTTAATACAACAACAAAGGAGGAGTAGCTCGACACCATCCAGGATCAAGCACTTCACAAGATCAGTTCTGCATCACTGCTACGGGACTCGAGCAGCAACCCCTCCATCCTCATTTTTTGGCTACGGATAATCAGGCTAAATTAAATGTCGAGCTATCAGATGGGGTAACTGACAGTTATTTTAAAAAAAAGATTTTACATATTAAAGTACCAAAAAGCATTAAGTGCTGAAAGCAATGTTTTCATTCTTTTTTTAAGGTTCCTTTCTTTCCCTTTTTAAAATTCATTTACAGGATGTGGGTGGCACTGGCTAGGCCAGCATTTCTTGCCCATCCAAGTTGCCTCTCAGAAGGTGGTGGTGAACTGCCTTCTTGGACTGCTGCAATCCCAGAGGTGCAGGTACACCCACAGTGCTGTTAGGGAGGGAATTTCAGGATTTTGACCCAGTGAAGGAATGGTGAAATATTTCCAAGTCATAATGGTGAGTGACTTGGAGCAGAAGTTCCAGGCAGTGATGTTCCCAGGTATCTGCTGCTCTTGCCCTTCTAGATGGTAGTGGTCATGGGTTTGGAAGTTGTGGCCTAATGAACCTTGATGAGTTCCTGCAATGCATCTTGTAAATGGTATACACAGCTGCCATTTTCATCTGTGATGGAGGGATTGAATGTTTGTTGAAGGGTAGCAATCAAGGAGACTGGATGCTGTCAAGCTTCTTGAGTGTTGTTGGAGCTGCACTCATCCAGGCAAGTGGAAAGTATTCCATCACATTCCTGACTTGTGCCTTATAGATGGTGGACATTCTTTTTGGGGTGAGGGCGGGGTAGAAGAGGATCAGGAGAATTTCTAGCCTGTGACCTACTCTTGTAGCCACAGTATTTGTGTAGCTAGTCTAGTTCAGTTTATGGTCAATGGTAACCCCAGGATGTCGATAGTGAGGGATTAAGTGTTGGAAATGCCATTGAATGTCAAGGGGCAATGGTTAGATCTTTTCTTGTTAGGAATGGTCATTACCTGGCATTGTGTGGCATGAATATTACTTGAATATTGTCCAGGTGTTGCTGCATTTGAACACAGTCACAACAGTGTAGGAGACCATTTGGTTCATCAAGTCTGAACCAACTCTGATGAAGGAGCAGCACTCCGAAAGCTCCTACTATCAAATAAACCTGTTGGACTTTAACCTGTTGTTGTGAGACTTCTTACTTTACACATCTTGGACTGTGGAAGGGAACCGGAGCACCCGGAGGAAACCCACACAAACACGGGGAGAGCGTGCAAACTCCACACAGACAGTGACCCAAGGCCTGAATTGAATCTGGGTCCCTGGCACTGTGAGGCAGCAATGCTAACCACTGTGTTACCATATCGCTATGAACTATAAACTGCTTCAGTATCTGAGGAGTCACGAATGGTGCTGACCGTTATGCAGCAATCTACAGACATTTCCACTTTTCACCTTATGATGGGAGGAAGGTCATTGATGGAAGCAGCTGAAGATGGTTGGACCCAGGACACCACTTCAAGGAACACTTGCAGTGATAGCCCTTTAATAATTCAATTCCCGATTTTAATGCCACACTTTCAGGTAGAATTATTTGCACGTACTTCATTTTACTGTGTCTGTCAAAATTCCTTTGCAAAACTGATGCTGCATCTTCTGTCAACTCCCCTCCTGATTTAACATCGGTAAATAACAAGATAGGATCAGATGAGTAACATAGCCATATTGAGCACTGTTTCAGATGCAGACAAGTGATAAAAAAGCTTGAAAGATGAAAGTCTAAGACACTTCCAAGATCTATGTTATTGGCTTATTACATCAAATAAAAGATACGTTTGTCACAGCACATACCTCTGTACAACCAAGATTTTTTGAAAAGTTATATGGCTGTGGACTGTGCAGAATGCCAAATTTCAGTCAGACACTCACCAAAGATAAGAAGGACAGCAGCAAGCAGTGCAGCAGTAAGTGAACCAGACAGCTCCAATATGATGAGATATGCAAAAGGAACTAGGCAGGACCCAAGGATTGCACAGAGCTGCAGATATTGGAAGGGGAGAGCACAAGACAAAACAAAAACAATTTAGGATGAGAGAAGCAGAAAGAGCAACTGAACTGTGGAACGAACAGCAACTGATGCATACATTTAAAGAGAATGTCCTTTCAACACAATAAACTGTAATATACACTTTTCAGAGAGCATGTAAATGGTCAGCTTTGCACTCACACAGAGCAAAAAAGGCCCTTCGACTCGTCGAGTCTGCACCGACAATAATTACCACTAAAGGCACGCTAATCCCATTTTCCTGCATTTGTCCCATATCCTTGAATGTTATGATATTTCAAGCGCTCATCCAAACATGTTTCATCTACACTGTTTAGAGTATTTTCCATTAAGCATATTACTTCCAACACCGTTATATATCCAAGCAAGTTTTACTTCATATTTACCATATTAAATTGCAACATTCAGGCAACTAATCTATCTACAACCTCCTGAAGTGGGATGAAAGTAAAATATTCTAAACCTTTAAAACCCTGAGGTCTCAGTTAATGTATTACGATGAATGTAAAAAGCTTAGAGAAGGTGCAGAGGAGAATAGGGTTTCTATGATTTCTAATAGTATCAGTGATTAGAGACTTCAGTTGTGTGGAGAGACTGCAAAACCTGAGGCTCTTCACCTTAAGAACAAAGAAGGTTAAGAGGCTATTTAATAGAGACGTTCAAATTTACATGGGGTTTAAGGTAAATAAAGTGGCTGTTGCTTTCTATCTGCTAAACGAGCTTTCGATCCATCTCAAGACAGTACCCACAATCCCATGTGCTTTAACTTTACATAGCAGTCTGCTATGTGAGACCTTGTCAAAAACCTTCTGAAAGTCTAAATAAACAAATCCACTCTTTGGTCAACTCTACAAGTTACATCCTTAAAGAATTCCAATCGATTTGTCAAGCATGATTTCCCTTTTGTAAATCCATGCTGACTTTGTCTGATTATATCACTGTCTTCCAAATGCGGAGTTATGAAATCCTTGATAATGGACTCTAGCAACTTCCCCAGTACTGACATTAGGCTCACTGGTCTACAGCTCTCTGTTTTCTCTCTACCTCCCTTTTTTTGAATAGCAGGCTTACATTATCTACCCTCCAATCTGTAGGAACCAGTCCAGAGTCCAAAGAATCTTGGAAAATTACCACCAATGGATCTACTATTTTCAGGGCCACTTCCTTAAGTACTCTGGAAGATCATCAGGACCTGGAGATTTATCCACCTTCAATCCCATCAGAACTTCTGGTACATTATTCAGATCTTCACGTTAGCAAATGTGAGGTTATCCACTTTGGAAGAAATAATAGTAAATTGGAATATTATTTAAATGGAGAAAAATTACATCGTGCGACTGTGCAGAGGGACCTGGGGGTCCTTGTGCACGAATCGCAAAAACTCAGTCTGCAGGTGATCAAGAAGGCGAATGGAATGTTGGCCTTTATCGCGAGGGGGATAGAATATAAAAGCAGGGAGGTCTTGCTGCAACTGTACAAGGCACTGGTGAGGCCGCAACTGGAGTACTGTGTGCAGTTTTGGTCCCCTTATTTGCGAAAGGATATATTGGCCTTGGAGGGAGTGCAGAGAAGGTTCACCAGGTTGATACCGGAGATGAGGGGTGTAGCTTATGAGGAGAGATTAAACAGATTGGGTCTGTACTCGTTGGAGTTTAGAAGGATGAGGGGTGATCTTATAGAGACATATAAGATAATGAAGGGGCTGGATAGGGTAGAGGTGGAGAGATTCTTTCCACTTAGAAGGGAAACCAGAACTAGAGGGCACAGCCTCAAAATAAGGAGGGGCCGGTTCAGAACAGAGTTGAGGGGGAACTTCTTCTCTCAGAGGGTAGTGAATCTCTGGAATTCTCTGCCCATTGAAGTGGTGGAGGCTTCCTCGTTGAATATGTTTAAATCACGGGTAAATAGTTTTCTGATCGATAAGGGAATTAGGGGTTATGGGGAGCAGGCGGGTAAGTGGAACTGATTCGCTTCAGATCAGCCATGATCTTGTTGAATGGCGGGGCAGGCTCGAAGGGCCAGATGGCCTACTCCTGCTCCTATTTCTTATGTTCTTATGTTCTTATCTTCCTTTGTGAAGAGGCGAAGGATGAGAGGTGACCTGATAGAGGTGTATAAGATGTTGAGAGGTATTGATAGAGTGGATTCTCAGAGGCTTTTACCCAGGGCTGAAATGGTTGTCACAAGAGGCCGCAGGTTTAGGGTGCTGGGGAGTGGGTATAGAGGAGATGTTAGGGGTAAGTTTTTCACTCAGAGGGTGGTGGATGCGTGGAATCGGCTGCCGGTAGTGGTGGAGGAAGCGGATTCGATTGAGTCTTTTAAGAGACTTTTGGATAGGTTCATGGAGGTTAGTAAGATAGAGGGTTATAGATGAGCCTAGAAGGTAAGGAAATTGTTCAGCCCAGCTTGTGGGCCGAAGGGCCTGTTTGTGCGGTAGCTTTTCTATCTATGTTCTAAGACAGAAGCCAAATACAAATTCAATTCACTGATCCCTGTCATGAATTCTCCTCTTTCTGAATTTAAGGGGCTACATTAGTTTTTGTCCATCTTTTTCTCTTCACATACCTAGAGAAAATTTTACAGTCAGTTTTTATGTTCCCTTTAGCTTACTTTCTTCCATACTCTATTATTCCTTTCTTAATCAATCCCTTGGTCCTCCTTTGCTGAATTCTAAACTGCTCCCAATCCTCAGGTCTATTGTATTTTCTTGCCAATTTGTATGCTTGTTCTTTCAGTCTGATGCGATCTCTAATTTCCCTTGTAATGCATGGTTTGACCACAGTTCCCTTAGCACTCTTGCACCAAACAGGAATAAACAACTTCTGGAGTTCACCTATTTGTTCCTTAAATGCCTGCCATTGCCTGTCCACTGTCTTTCCTTTCAGTAATGTTTCCAAGTCTATCACAGCTAATTCATGTCTCATACCATCATAGTGATCTTTATTGAGATTGAGAACCCTGATCTTAAAATCAGCTACATCACTATCCACATTGATAGATAATTCTATCATATTATGGTTACTTGTCCCCAAGGGTTCTCTCGTTAGATTGCCAACTAATCCTTTCTCATTGCACAACACCCAGTCCAAGATGGCCTGTTCCCTTGTTGGTTCCTCAACATATTGGTCCAGAAAACCATCCTGTATAGACACTAGAAATTCCTCCTCTATTGTACTGTGACTAATTTGACTCTCCCAATCTATATGCAGATTAAATTCACCCATAGTCACATATTTAAAGTTTAAAGAACAAAAAGAACAAAGAACAGTACAGCACAGGAAACAGGCCCTTCGGCCCTCCAAGCCTGTGCCGCTCCTTGGTCCAACTAGACCAATCGTTTGTATCCCTCCATTCCCAGGCTGCTCATGTGACTATCCAGGTAAGTCTTAAACGATGTCAGCGTGCCTGCCTCCACCACCCTACTTGGCAGCGCATTCCAGGCCCCCACCACCCTCTGTGTAAAAAAACGTCCCTCTGATGTCTGAGTTATACTTCGCCCCTCTCAGCTTGAGCCCGTGACCCCTCGTGATCGTCACCTCCGACCTGGGAAAAAGCTTCCCACTGTTCACCCTATCTATACCCTTCATAATCTTGTACACCTCTATTAGATCTCCCCTCATTCTCCGTCTTTCCAAGGAGAACAACCCCAGTCTACCCAATCTCTCCTCATAGCTAAGACCCTCCATACCAGGCAACATCCTGGTAAACCTTCTCTGCACTCTCTCCAATGCCTCCACGTCCTTCTGGTAGTGCGGCGACCAGAACTGGACGCAGTACTCCAAATGTGGCCTAACCAGCGTTCCATACAGCTGCATCATCAGACTCCAGCTTTTATACTCTATACCCCGTCCTATAAAGGCAAGCATACCATATGCCTTCTTCACCACCTTCTCCACCTGTGTTGCCACCTTCAAGGATTTGTGGACTTGCACACCTAGGTCCCTCTGTGTTTCTATACTCCTGATGACTCTGCCATTTATTGTATAACTCCTCCCTACATTATTTCTTCCAAAATGCATCACTTCGCATTTATCCGGATTAAATTCCATCTGCCACCTCTGCGCCCAATTTTCCAGCCTATCTATATCCTGCTGTATTGCCCGACAATGCTCTTCGCTATCCGCAATTCCAGCCATCTTCGTGTCATCCGCAAACTTGCTGATTACACCAGTTACACCTTCTTCCAAATAATTTATATATATCACAAATAGCAGAGGTCCCAGTACAGAGCCCTGCGGAACACCACTGGTCACAGACCTCCAGCCGGAAAAAGACCCTTCGACCACTACCCTCTGTCTCCTATGGCCAAGCCAGTTCTCCACCCATCTCGCCACTTCTCCTTGTATCCCATGAGCCTTAACCTTCTTAACCAACCTGCCATGTGGGACTTTGTCAAATGCCTTACTGAAATCCATATAGACGACATCCACGGCCCTTCCTTCGTCAACCGTTTTTGTCACTTCCTCAAAAAACTCCACCAAATTTGTAAGGCACAACCTCCCTCTCACAAAACCATGCTGTCTGTCACTAATGAGATTATTCCGTTCTAAATGCACATACATCCTGTCTCTAAGAATCCTCTCCAACAACTTCCCTACCACGGACGTCAAGCTCACCGGCCTATAATTTCCTGGGTTATCCCTGCTACCCTTCTTAAACAACGGGACCACATTCGCTATCCTCCAATCCTCAGGGACCTCACCCGTGTCCAAAGAAGCGACAAAGATTTCCGTCAGAGGCCCAGCAATTTCACCTCTCGTCTCCCTGAGCAGTCGAGGATAGATGCCATCAGGCCCTGGGGCTTTGTCAGTTTTAATGTTCCCTAAAAAACCTAACACTTCCTCTCTTGTAATGGAGATTTTCTCTAACGGGTCAACACCTCCCTCCGAGACACTCCCGGTTAACACGCCCCTCTCCTTCGTGAATACCGATGCAAAGTATTCATTTAGGATCTCCCCTATTCCCTTGGGTTCTAAGCATAATTCCCCTCCTTTGTCCCTGAGAGGTCCGATTTTCTCCCTGACAACTCTTTTGTTCCTAACGTATGAATAGAATGCCTTAGGATTCTCCTTAATCCTGCCTGCCAAGAACATCTCGTGACCTCTTTTTGCCCTTCTAACTCCCCGTTTGAGATCTTTCCTACTCTCTCTGTATTCCTCCACAGCTCCATCTGTTTTCAGTTGCCTGGACTTAACGTACGCCTCCCTTTTCATTTTAATCAGATCCTCAATTTCCCTGGTTATCCACGGCTCTCGAATCCTACCTTTCCTATCTTTCCTTTTTAGAGGCACATGCCTATCCTGCAGCCTTATCAATAGATCCTTAAAAGACTCCCACATGCCAGACGCAGACTTACCCTCTAACATCCTCTCCCAATGAACATCCACCAATTCCTGCCTAATCCGGCTATAGTCAGCCTTCCCCCAATTTAGCACCCTGCCCGTAGGACAGCACTCATCCTTGTCCATTACTATCCTAAAGTTAACAGTGTTGTGGTCACTATTTGCCACATGTTCCCCTACCGAAACTTTGACGACCTGACCGGGCTCATTTCCCAGAACTAGGTCCAGTATAGCCCCCTCTCTAGTCGGGCTATCTACATACTGTTCCTAAGAACCTTCCAGTACGCATTTTACAAATTCCTCCCCGTCCGGACCCCCAGCTCTAAGCACTTTCCAGTCTGTGCCAGGGAAATTAAAGTCCCCCACTACAACAACCCTATTTTTTCTGCACCTATCCAGAATCTGCTGACATATCCTTTCCTCCACTTCCCGTGGGCTGTTGGGTGGTCTGTAGTACACCCCCAGCATAGTGACTGCACCCTTCCTGTTTCTGAGTTCCACCCACAGCGACTCAGTACATGACCCCTCTAAGTTGTCTACCCTCTGCACCGCGGTAATATGCTTCTTAACTAATATCGCTACTCCCCCACCTTTTTTAGCCCCTCCTCTGTCTCGCCTAAAACACTTATACCCCGGAATATTCAGCTGCCAGTCCTGTCCTTCTTTTAGCCAAGTTTCCGTCACCGCAACCACATCCAAATTCCGCACAAGCATTAAGGCCCTAAGTTCGTCTGTTTTACCCGTTACACTCCTCGCATTGAAGCAGATGCACTCCAGACCTCCAGGCCCAGTCAGGTCCTCCTCCTCCAGAGTGCTCCTCTTCTTAGCTAGCCTTGCCCTGGCCCCCAGCTCGACCCCAGCCTCAGTATTTACTGACCTCCTGTTTTGTTCCCCACCCCCCTGCCACACTAGTTTAAATCCTGCCGAAACACTCTAGCAAAACTCCCAGCCAGGATATTTGCTCCCTTCCAGTTAAGGTGTAACCCATCCTTTCTGTACAGTTGCCATCCTGACTTGAAGATTTCCCAGTTATCTATGAATTTAAAAACCTCCCTCTTGCACCAGTCCTTTAGCCACGCGTTCAACTGTAGAATCTCCCTGTCCCGAGCCTCACTTAGAACATAGAACATAGAACATTACAGCACAGAACAGGCCCTTCGGCCCACGATGTTGTGCCGACCTTCATCTGAAACCAAGATCAAGCTATCCCACTCCCTACCATCCTGGTGTGCTCCATGTGCCTATCCAATAACCGCTTAAATGTTCCTAAAGTGTCTGACTCCACTATCACTGCAGGCAGTCCATTCCACACCCCAACCACTCTCTGCGTGAAGAACCTACCTCTGATATCCTTCCTATATCTCCCACCATGAACCCTATAGTTATGCCCCCTTGTAATAGCTCCATCCACCCGAGGAAATAGTCTTTGAACGTTCACTCGATCTATCCCCTTCATCATTTTATAAACCTCTATTAAGTCTCCCCTCAATCTCCTCCGCTCCAGAGAGAACAGCCCCAGCTCCCTCAACCTTTCCTCATAAGACCGACACTCCAAACCAGGCAGCATCCTGGTAAATCTCCTCTGCACATCCTGGTAAATCCACTTGCACTAGGCACCGGGAGCAGTCCAGATATTGCTACCCTGGAGGTCTTTCTTTTTAGCATAGCACCCAACTCCCTGAATTTCTCTCGTATGACCCCCCTGCTCTTCCTACCTACATCATTTAAAACATGCTACCGTGCAAAGGGACCTGGGGGTCCTTGTGCATGAGACGCAAAAGCCCAGTCTGCAGGTACAACAGGTGATCAAGAAGGCAAATGGGATGTTGGCCTATATTGCGAGGGGGATAGAATATAAAAGCAGGGATGTCTTGATGCACCTGTACAGGGCATTGGTGAGGCCGCAGCTGGAATACTGTGTGCAGTATTGGTCCCCTTATATGAGGAAGGATATATTGGCATTGGAGGGAGTGCAGAGAAGGTTCACCAGGTTGATACCGGAGATGAGGGGTTTGGATTATGAGGAGAGGCTGAGGAGATTGGGTTTGTACTCGTTGGAGTTTAGAAGGATGAGGGGGGATCTTATGGAGACTTATAAGATAATGCGGGGGCTGGATAGGGTGGAGGCGGAGAGATTCTTTCCACTTAGTAAGGAAGTTAAAACTAGAGGACACAGCCTCAAAATAAAGGGGGGTCGGTTTAAGACAGAGTTGAGGAGGAACTTCTTCTCCCAGAGGGTGGTGAATCTCTGGAATTCTCTGCCCACTGAGGTGGTGGAGGCTACCTCGCTGAATATGTTTAAAGCGCGGATGGATGGATTCCTGATCGGTAAGGGAATTAAGGGTTATGGGGATCAGGCGGGTAAGTGGTACTGATCCACGTCAGATCAGCCATGATCTTATTGAATGGCGGGGAGGCTCGAGGGGCTAGATAAGAACATAAGAAATAGGAGCAGGAGTAGGCCATCTAGCCCCTCGAGCCTGCCCCGCCATTCAATAAGATCATGGCTGATCTGACGTGGATCAGTACCACTTACCCGCCTGATCCCCATAACCCTTAATTCCCTTACCGATCAGGAATCCATCCATCCGCGCTTTAAACATATTCAGCGAGGTAGCCTCCACCACCTCAGTGGGCAGAGAATTCCAGAGATTCACCACCCTCTGGGAGAAGAAGTTCCTCCTCAACTCTGTCTTAAACCGACCCCCCTTTATTTTGAGGCTGTGTCCTCTAGTTTTAACTTCCCTACTAAGTGGAAAGAATCTCTCCGCCTCCACCCTATCCAGCCCCCGCATTATCTTATAAGTCTCCATAAGATCCCCCCTCATCCTTCTAAACTCCAACGAGTACAAACCCAATCTCCTCAGCCTCTCCTCATAATCCAAACCCCTCATCTCCGGTATCAACCTGGTGAACCTTCTCTGCACTCCCTCCAATGCCAATATATCCTTCCTCATATAAGGGGACCAATACTGCACACAGTATTCCAGCTGCGGCCTCACCAATGCCCTGTACAGGTGCATCAAGACATCCCTGCTTTTATATTCTATCCCCCTCGCAATATAGGCCAACATCCCATTTGCCTTCTTGATCACCTGTTGTACCTGCAGACTGGGCTTTTGCGTCTCATGCACAAGGACCCCCAGGTCCCTTTGCACGGTAGCATGTTTTAATTTGTTTGGCCTACTCCTGCTCCTATTTCTTATGTTCTTATGTTCTTATTTCCCCCAATGTGTACAATCACATCCGTTTGACTACCTTCCTTTTTAAATATGCTTCCTACCCTCTCGGAGACATCCAGTACCCCGGCACCAGAGAGGCAGACTACCATCCTGGATTCTCGTTCAGTCCCACAGAAGTGCCTGTCCGTGCCTCTAACCATTGCGTCCCCCACAACTATCGCTCTCCTAAACCCCTTCTTTCCCTTCCGGACCCCTGAGCCTGTCTCCGTGGAGGCGATCTGGTCCTCGTGGCTTACCCCTGGAGGGTCATCCCCCTCCACAGAATCCAAAACAAGATACCTATTTTGGAGGGGGACAACCACAGGGGATCCCTCCACAGACTGCTCACTCCCTTCCCTTCTCCCATCTGTTGCCCATTCCTTTCTTTTATGGGAGACTGCCACTGGGGTACTTTCTGGCACATCACCCTTCTGACTATTACCCCTCCTAACTGTGACCCACGTGTCTTCCTTCCGAGACCCTGGTGTCACTACCTGACTATAACTTTTATCTATTACTCTCTCATTTTCCCTAACTAAACTGAGTTCATCGAGCCTCAGCTCCAGCTCCCTTACACGATCCTTCAGGAGATGCAGTTCCACACATCTGGCACAGATGTGGACTTCCGGGAGGCAAGTTGTCTCCAGGAACTCCCACATCCCACACCGAATGCCGTATACTGGCCTCCCACTCATACCAGCCATGTCCTTTTTAGTTTTGGGGATAAAACAAAAAGGGGGTGTAACCGAAGAAAAACAAACAAACAACCTTCCTCGCCTTCGCCGAAGCCCTGTGAGCCAAAGCCCTTTTAGCTCTCACTCTGTCCCCTGCTCACTCCGCTGCCCGCTAACGACGCTGCCCGCTCAAAGGTGCGGCCTACTTTTAAACCCTCCAACTGAGATTAAAACCCAAACAAACTGAAATTAAATCCAAACAACTGAGATTAAACCCAAACAACTGAGATTAAATCCAAACAACTGAGATTAAACCCAAACAACTGTGATTAATCCCAAACAACTGAGATTAAACCCAAACAAATGAGATTAAACCCAAACAGCAGAGATTAAAATTTAAAATTGCGGATAGCGAAGAGCATTGTCGGGCAATACAGCAGGATATAGATAGAGATTAAAACCAAAAAACTTTTATTCATTAGTCACAAGTAGGCTTACAATCACACTGTAATAAAGTTACTGTAAAATTTCCCTAGTCGCCGCACTCCAGCGCCTGTTCGGGTACACGGAGGGAGAATTTAACACGGCCAATGCACTTAACCAGCACATCTTTGGACTGTGGGAGGAAACTGGAGCACCCGGAGGAAACCAAGGCAGACACAGGGAGAACGTGCAGACTTCGCACAGACAGTGACCCAAGCCGGGAATCGAACCTGGACTCCTGGTGCTGTGAGATAGCAGTGCTAACCACTGTGCCACCCCAACGCTTGCATCTCTGATGTCCTGTCTAATGCTATTCGCAACATTAGCACCACAGTTAACAAATTGATGCTGTCTATCTTCTATCACCAAGGCAGACACAACTTTTAACATAAAGCAACAAAGAAGTTCATCACTGGGTCCAACCTAAGGAACACTATCTGACATGTGTCATTTCCTCTCTCTCTCAAACAAAGATATCATTATTCTGACTGGTGTGTCCTGGCCCTCTTTTGTACCATGAGAAGCTTTCTAGATTTTTTTGCAACCATGTTATTTGGTAAATCAATATTCCTCCCACTTCTCCAGCCAATGCTTCTCACCGCTCTCATGCCGTAGTAGTGGTGCTGTTCATACTTGTCTCCAGGCTTTTTAAAGGGGAAGGTACCATCATATCCAGTCAGATATCCTGCTAATCCAATTAACATCTAGGAACAGAAAAGCAATGAAACTGAATAGAGAAGAGCAGGGGCATAAAATGTAAGAGACACAAAGTATTAATTAAAAACCATACCCACATCTTGTGCATCTCCATATAGGTTTCCCGTTTGCTCTTTATGGGCCCTACGCTTTCCTTAGTTATGCACTTACTCTCAAATGTATTAATAAAACTCTTAAGGCTCTCCTTGATTTTACTCACCAATATTCTTTCATGCCCTCTCTTAGCTTTCCCAATTTCATTTTCAATTTTACCCCTGTACTTTCTATACCCCTCTCAGCTTTGTCGTTCTGAGTTCTTGGTGTCTGACATAAGCTTTCCTTTTCTGCCTTATCTTTGATCCTTCAGATCCAGGGGGCTCTAAATTTGGCCATCCCACCCATTTTCTTTGTAGGGGTACCCGTTTACTCTGAACCCCTTGAAATGTCTTCCACTGTTCTAGCACTGAATTATCTTCAAGTTGCTATTTCCAGTCCACTTTTGCGAAATCACTCAGCTTAGTAAAATTGGCCTTGCCCTAATATAGAACTCCTGTCCCATCTTTGTCCTTTTCCATATTTATGTTAAACTAACGGAATTATGAACACTACCGCCAAAACGGTCTCCCACTGGCACTCCTTCTATCTGTCCAGCTTCATTTTCAAAAATGAAGTCTAGAATTGTGCCCTCTCTTGTTGGACTTGCTACATAGTAGCCAAAAACAATTCTTTGGATTTGATTTATTATTGTCACATGTATTAATATACAGTGAAAAGTATTATTTCTTGCACGCTATACAGACAAAACATACCGTACAAGAGAAGGAACAGAGAGAGTGCAGAATGTAGTGTTATAGTCATAGCTAGGGTGAACAGAAAGATCAACGTAATACAAGGTAGGTCCATTCAAAAGTCTGATGGCAGCAGGGAAGAAGCTGATTGGTACATGTCCTCAGACTTTTGTATCTTTTTCCCGACAGAAGGAGGTGGAAGAGAGAATGTCCAGGGTGCGTGGGGTCCTTAATTATGCTGGCTGCTTTTCTGAGGCAGTGGGAAGTGTAGACAGAGTCAATGGAGGGGAGGCAGATTTGCGTGATGGACTGGGCTACATTCTTAGTTTCTTGCGGTCTTGGTCATGGCAGGAACCATACCAAGCTGTAATATATCCGGAAAGGATGCTTTCTATAGTGCATCTTATAGAGGTCTACAAAATAATGAGGGGCACAGATTAGCTTGACAGTCAATATCTTTTCCCAAAGGTAGGGGAGTCTAAAACTAGAGGGCATAGGTTTAAGATGAGAGGGGAGAGATACAAAAGTGTCCAGAGGGGCAATTTTTTCACAGAGGGTGGTGAGTGTTTGGAACATGCTGCCAGAGGTAGTAGTAGAGGCGGGTACAATTTTGTCTTTTAAAAAGCATTTAGACAGTTACATGGGTAAGATGGGTACAGAGGGATATGGGCCAAATGCGGGCAATTGGGATTAGCTTAGGGGTTTAAAAAAAAAGAGCAGCATGGACAAGTTGGACTGAAGGGCCTGTTTCCATGCTGTAAACCTCTACGACTCTATCTTTAAAAAGTGGTGAGTGTTGTAGGGGCATGTAGAATTTCCTTAGCCTCCTGGGAAAGTAGAGGTGTTGGTGGGCTTTCTATAGCGTAGATGTGGTTGCACCAGGACAGTTGTTGGTGTTTTGGACACCGAGAAACTTGAAGCTCTCGATCGTTGCCACTTCATCCCCGTTGATGTAGATGGGCGTGTCCTCCACTACGCTTCCTGAAATCGATGAATTCTCCTGAATGCACCACAAGAATTATTATCCCTCCATTCTTCCTGGGGGGAAGAAAGGAAGTAGTTTGCGGGAGGTAAAGTCCCAAGAACCTCAGCCCTTAAATCTGTGTAACAGATTTGAGGTGCTTGCCACCAGTGTAGATGGGAAAAATGACTGCGAGAAGGATGAGAAAACTGTCGGCAGTACCAGGGTGCAGGGTGCTGCTGCAACGGAGAAATCAAAGAGAAATGTAGTAGTAATTGGGGATAGTGTAGTTAACGGCATAGACACTGTTCTCTGTGACCAGGATAAGGAATACCGTAGATTGTGTTGCCTGCCTGGTGCTCGGGTCCAGGGTGTATCCGACAGGAAGCAAAGAGTCGGAATAAATGGGTGTTTTTCCGGTTGGAGGAAGGTAACTAGTGGCGTGCCGCAGGGATCGGTACTCGGGCCGCAACTGTTTACCATTTATATAGATGATCTGGAGGAGGGGACGGAGTGTAGGGTAACGAAGTTTGCAGACGACACAAAGATAAGTGGAAAAGTGAATCGTGTGGAGGACGGAGAAGATCTGCAGAGAGATTTGGACAGGCTGAGTGAGTGGGCGAGGATATGGCAAATGGAGTATAACGTTGAGAAATGCGAGGTTATACACTTTGGAGGAAATAATAACAAATGGGATTACTATCTCAATGGAAACAAATTAAAACATGCTACCGTGCAAAGGGACCTGGGGGTCCTTGTGCATGAGACGCAAAAGCCCAGTCTGCAGGTACAACAGGTGATCAAGAAGGCAAATGGGATGTTGGCCTATATCGCGAGGGGGATAGAATATAAAAGCAGGGATGTCTTGATGCACCTGTACAGGGCATTGGTGAGGCCGCAGCTGGAATACTGTGTGCAGTATTGATCCCCTTATATGAGGAAGGATATATTGGCATTGGAGGGAGTGCAGAGAAGGTTCACCAGGTTGATACCGGAGATGAGGGGTTTGGATTATGAGGAGAGGCTGAGGAGATTGGGTTTGTACTCGTTGGAGTTTAGAAGGATGAGGGGGGATCTTATGGAGACTTATAAGATAATGCGGGGGCTGGATAGGGTGGAGGCGGAGAGATTCTTTCCACTTAGTAAGGAAGTTAAAACTAGAGGACACAGCCTCAAAATAAAGGGGGGTCGGTTTAAGACAGAGTTGAGGAGGAACTTCTTCTCCCAGAGGGTGGTGAATCTCTGGAATTCTCTGCCCACTGAGGTGGTGGAGGCTACCTCGCTGAATATGTTTAAAGCGCGGATGGATGGATTCCTGATCGGTAAGGGAATTAAGGGTTATGGGGATCAGGCAGGTAAGTGGTACTGATCCACGTCAGATCAGCCATGATCTTATTGAATGGCGGGGCAGGCTCGAGGGGCTAGATGGCCTACTCCTGCTCCTATTTCTTATGTTCTTATGTTCTTATGTCAGAAGCTGCAGCGTGACATAGATAGGATGCAAGACTGGGCGGAGAAGTGGCAGATGGACTTCAACCTGGATAAGTGTGGTATGGTCCATTTTGACAGGTGAAATGGGATGAAGGAGTATAATATCAAGGGTAAGACTCTTTGCAGTGTAAAGGATCAGAAGGACCTTGGGGTCCGGGTCCATAGGACTCTTAAATCGGCCTCGCAGGTAGAGGAGGTGGTTAAGAAGGCGTATGGTGTGCTGGCCTTCATCAATCGAGGGACTGAGTTTAGGAGTCGGGAGATAATGATGCAGCTTTATAAGGCCCTCGTCAGACCCCACTTGGAGTACTGTGCTCAGTTCTGGTCGCCTCATTACAGAAGGGATGTGGAAATGATTGAAAGGGTGCAGAGAAGATTTACAAGGATGTTGCCTGGATTGGTTGGCATGCCTTCTGAGGATAGGTTGAGGGAGCTCGGTCTTTTCTCCTTGGAGAGACGAAGGATGAGAGGTGACCTGATAGAGGTGTACAAGATGTTGGGAGATATAGGTCGGGTGGATTCTTGGAGGCTTTTTACCAGGGCTGAAATGGCTGCTACGAGTGGACACAGGTTTAAGGTGCTGGGGAGTAGGTACAGAGGTGATGTCAGTGGTAAGTTTTTCACTCAGAGGGTGGTGGGTGCGTGGAATGGGCTGCCAGCAACGGTGGTGGAGGCGGGTTCCATAGGGTCTTTTAAGAGACTTTTAGATAAGTACATGGAACTTCGTAAGATAGAGGGTTATAGGTAAGCCTAGTAATCGCTAAGGTAGGGACATGTTCGGCACAACTTTGTGGGCTGAAGGGCCTGTATTGTGCTGTAGTTTTTCTATGTTTCTATGTTTGTGAATAGAACTCCCACTCACCTGACGAAGGGGCAGCGCTCCGAAAGCTAGTGGATTTTGCTACCAAATAAACCTTTTGGACTTCAACCTGGTGTTGTGAGACTTCTTACAGTGTTTACCCCAGTCCAACACCGGCATCTCCACATCGATCATAGAAGACAGAGGGTAGCAGGGGAAGGGTGGTTTCTGAATGGAGGGCTGTGACTAGTGGCATTCTTGGGTCCATGTCACACTATCTGTAACCCCCACAACTTGCCTGGCCTGATGGAATCTATCCAAGGCTGCTCAGGGAGACGAGAGATGAAATCGCTGGGCCTCTGACGCAAATCTTTGTCTCGTCACTGGACACAGGTGAGGTCCCAGAGGATTGGAGGATAGCTAATGTGGTCCCGTTATTTAAGAAGGGTAGGAAGGATAACTCAGGAAATTATAGGCCAGTGAGCTTGACGTCCGTGGTAGGGAAGTTGTTGGAGGATTCTTAGAGATAGGATGTATGCGCATTTAGAAAGGAATAAACTCATTAACGATAGTCAGCATGGTTTTGTGAAAGTGAGGTCATGCCTCACGAACCTGGTGGAGTTTTTTGAAGAAGTGACCAGAACGGTTGACGAGGGAAGGGCCGTGGATGTCGTCTATATGGACTTGAGTAAAGCGTTTGACAAAGTACCTCATGGTAGGTTGGTGCAAAAGGTTGGATTTCATGGGATAAAGGGGGAGGTGGCTAGATGGGTGGAGAACTGGCTTGGTCACAGAAGACAGAGGGTGGTAGTGGAAGGGTCTTTTTCTGGCTGGAGGCCTGTGACTAGTGGTGTTCCGCAGGGCTCTGTATTGGGACCTCTGCTGTTTGTGATTTATATAAACGATCTGGAAGAAGGTGTAACTGGGGTGATCAGTAAGTTTGCAGACGACACGAAATTGGCAGGACTTGCAGATAGTGAGGAGCATTGTCAGGGGCTACAGAAGGATATAGATAGGCTGGAAATTTGGGCAAAGAAATGGCAGATGGAGTTCAATCCTGATAAATGCGAAGTGATGCATTTTGGTAGAAATAATGTAGGGAGGAGCTATACGATAAATGGCAGAACCATAAAGGGTGTAGATACGCAGAGGGACCTGGGTGTGCAAGTCCACAGATCCTTGAAGGTGACGTCACAGGTGGAGAAGGTGGTGAAGAAGGCATATGGCATGCTTGCCTTTATAGGATGAGGCATAGAGTATAAAAGTTGGGGTTTGATGTTGCAGATGTATAGAACGTTGGTTCGGCCGCATTTGGAATACTGCGTCCAGTTCTGGTCGCCACACTACCAGAAAGACGTGGAGGCTTGAGAGAGAGTGCAGAAGAGGTTTACCAGGATGTTGCCTGGTATGGAGGGGCTTAGTTATGAGGAGAGATTGGGTAAACTGGGGTTGTTCTCACTGGAAAGACGGAGGATGAGGGGAGACCTAATAGAGGTGTATAAAATTATGAAAGGCATAGAAAGGATGAACAGTGGGAAGCTTTTTCCCAGGTCGGTGGTGACGTTCACGATGGGTCATACGTTCAAGGTGAGGCGGGGGAGGTTTAACACGGATATCAGAAGGACATATTTTACACAGAGGGTAGTGGGGGCCTGGAATGCGCTGCCAGGCAAGGTGGTGGAGGCGGGCACTCTGGGAACGTTTAAGACTTATCTAGATAGCCACATGAACGGAGTGGGAATGGAGGGATACAAAAGAATGGTCTAGTTTGGACCAGGGAGCGGCGCGGGCTTGGAGGGCCGAAGGGCCTGTTCCTGTGCTGTATTGTTCTTTGTACTTGCAAAATCTCACCAGCTGTCCTGTCTGAAGACAATACACATCTCTTTAACCTGTGCTTAATGCTCTCTCCACTCACATTGTCTGTATCTTTAAGACTTGATTAGCTGTATTAGCATTGATTAGCTTGATTAGCATTCTAATCATTATTCTGTAAATTGAGTTTGTGTCTCTGTATGCCCTGTTTGTGAGCAGATCTTCCACTCCACCTGACGGAGGAGCAGCACCCTCCGAAAGCTAGTGGCATTTGCTACCAAATAAACCTGTTGGACTTTAACCTGGTGTTGTCGGACTTCTTACTGTGTTTGCCTCAGTTCAACGCCGGCACGGTGGCAGTGGTTAGCACTGCTGCTTCACAGCTCCAGGGTCCCGGGTTCGATTCCTGGCTCGGGTCACTGTCTGTGTGGAGTTTGCACATTCTCCTCGTGTCTGCGTGGGTTTCCTCCGGGTGCTCCGGTTTCCTCCCACAGTCCAAAGATGTGCGGGCTAGGTTGATTGGCCAGGTTAAAAATTGCCCCTTAGAGTCCTAAAATGTGTAGATTAGAGGGATTAGCGGGTAAATATGTGGGGGTAGGGCCCGGGTGGGATTGTGGTCGGTGCAGACTCGATGGGCCAAATGGCCTCCTTCTGCACTGTAGGATTTCTATGATTTCTATCTCCACATCATGACTAGTGGCATTCCTCAGGGATCAGTGCTGGGACCTTTGCTGTATATGTAACTGGTTTGATTCGTAAGTTTGCGGACGTCACCAAGGTTGGTGGAAATGCGGATAGCGATGAGGACCGTCGGAGAATATAGCAGGATATAGATCGGTTAGAGTCTTGGGCGGAGAGATGGCAGATGGAGTTTAATCCCGACAAATGTGAGGTAATGCATTTTGGAAGGTCTAATACAGGTGGGAAATATACTATAAATGGCAGAACCCTCTAGAGTATTGATAGGCAGAGGGATCTGGGTGTACAGACACACAGGTCACTGAAAGTGGCAACGCAGATGGAGAAGATAGCCAAGAAGGCATACAGCATGCTTGCCTTCATCAGCGGGGGCATGGAGTTAAAAATTGGCAAGTCATGTTGCAGCTTTATAGAACTTTGGTTAGGCCACACTTGGAATATAGCATTCAATTCTAGTCGCCACACTACAGAAGGATGTGGAGTCTTAGGAGAGGGTACAGACAAGATTTACCAGGATGTTGCCTGGTATGGAGGGCATCAGGTATGAGGAGAGGTTGGAGAAACTTGGTTTGTTCTCAATGGAATGACAGTGATCTGACAGAAGTCTACAAGATTATGAGGGACATGGACAGAGTGGATAGTCAGAAGCTTTTTCCCAGGGTGGAAGAGTCAATTACTCGGGGGCAGAGGTGCAAGGTGCAAGGTTTAAAGGAGATATACGAGGCAAGCAAGTTTTTGTTTCACACAGAGGGTGGTGGGTGCCTGGAACTCGCTGCCAGGGGAAGTAGTGGATGCAGATACAATAGTGGTTCTTAAGGGGCGTCTGGACAAATACATGAATAGGATGGAAATAGAGGGATATGGTCACTGGAAGGGTAGGAGGTTTTCGTTTAGACGGACAGCATGGTCGGTGCAGGCTTGGAGGGCCGAAGGGTCTATTCCTGTGCTGTAATGTTCTTTGTTCTTTATTATCAATGGGTTAGACGTTGGTAAGACACAGCATGGGTTCATGAAGGGAAGGTCATGTTTGACTAATTTGGTGGAATTCTTTGAGAACTTTACATGTGCAGTGGACAATGGGGAACCTGTGGATGTGGTGTATCTGGATTTCCAGAAGGCATTTGACAAGGTGCCGCACCAAAGACTGCTACATAAGATAAAGGTGCACGGTCTTAGAATCTTAGAATCCCTACAGCACAGAAAGAGGCCATTCGGCCCATCGAATCTGCACCGACCACAATCCCACCCAGGCCCTACCCCCATATATTTTACCCACTAATCCCTCTAACTTACGCATCCCAGGACACTAAGGGCAATTTTTAGCTTGGCCAATCAACCTAACCCGCACATCTTTGGACTGTGGGAGGAAACCGGAGCACCCAGAGGAAACCCACGCAGACACGAGGAGAATGTGCAAACTCCACACAGACAGTGACCCAAGCTGGGAATCGAACCCAGGTCCCTGGAGCTGTGAAGCAGCAGTGCTAACCTCTGTGCTACCGTGCCGGTGTTACGGGTAATGTATTAGCATGGATAGAGGATTGGTGAACTAACAGAAATCAAAGAGTGGGGGTAAATGGGTGTTTTTCTGGTTGGCGGTCAGTGACTAGTGGTGTGCCTGAGGGATCAGTATTGGGACTGCAATTCTTTATGATTTACATAGATGATTTGGATTTGGGGACTAAGTGTAGTGTGTCAAAATTCGCAGATTACACTAAGATGGGTGGCAGAGCAAAGTGTGCAGAGGATGCTGAAAGTCTGCAAAGGGATATAGATAGTCTAAGCGAGTGGGCAAGGGTCTGGCAGATGGAGTACAATGTTGATCATCCATTTCGGTAGGAATAACAGCAAAATGGACTATTATTTAAATGGTAAAAAATTGCAGCATGCTGCTGTGCAGAAGGACCTGGGTGTCCTTGTGCAGGAAACTCAAGGAGTTGGTTTGCAGGTGCAGCAGGTAATTAAGAAGGCAAATGGAATTTTGTCCTTTATTGTGAGAGGGATGGAGTTTAAAAACAGCAAGGTTATGTTGCAGCTGAAGCCACACCTGGAGAGTGTGTACAGTTTTGGTCTCCTTACTTGAGAAAGGATATACTGGCACTGGAGGGGGTGCAGAGGAGATTCACTAGGTTGATTCCAGAGTTGAGAGGGTTGGTTTATGAGGAGAGACTGAGTAGACTGGGGCTATACTCATTGGAATTCAGAAGAATGAGGGGAGATCTGATAGAAACATATAAGATTATGAAGGGAATAGATAAGATAGAAGCAGGGTTTCCATTGGCGGGTGAAACTAGAACTCGGAGGCATAGCCTCAAAATAAGGGGAAGCAGATTTAGGACTGAGTTGAGGAGGAACTTTTTCACACAAAGGGTTGTGAATCTGTGGAATTCCCTGCCCAGTGAAGCAGTTGAGGCCTCATTGAATGTTTTTAAGGCAAGGATAGATAAATTTTTGAACAGTAAAGGAATTAAGGGTTATGGTGAGCGGGTGCGTAAGTGGAGCTGAGTGCATGAAAAGATCAGCCATGATATTATTGAATAGGGGAGCCAGCTCGAGGGGCCAGATGGTCTACTCCTGCTCCTAGTTCTTATGTTCTCATTAGAGATGGAGGGAATTTTTCCACTCATGGGTACATGCAGAAAAAGGGAACACAAATACAAGACAGTTACTAATACATCCCATGGGGATGCAAGGAGAAATTTCTTTATCGTGAGTTTTTTAAAATTAGTTTCATTTTCTTCATACGTGAGAATCCTTACCTTGCCTAGTGGAGGATGAACATCAAAGAAAAATGTTTGGTTGATATAGTAACTTCCCATTTTACCAAAGTGAGTTTCATCCCAACTGCAAAGAAATAAAAACATGACACAGGATTTCGAATACATTATTCTCTTCCAGAGATTAATCATAAGAGCAACTTGTGCAGCAAGTATAGCCTGTTTTCAGGAACCTATCGTGAGTTGAAATGTCAAAAGTCGGAATCAATTTTCCCATAGGTACAATGGATGACTCGTTCATGAACACATATTAATGTTCAGTCCTTCAGGTCTTCTTGTGCATCTGTTTGGTGGTCCCGGGTGGTACTAAGCCACTTGTCTGAAGCTATTTGTGAGCCAACAAGTCACTGAAGGAGATTAAACCACATGGATAGGCCAGAAGGGTGCTGGCATGTATGCAGTGCCCATATGCTTTTAGAACATAGAACAGTACAGCACAGAACAGGCCCATCGGCCCACGATGTTGTGCCGAGCTTTATCTGAAACCAGGATCAAGCTATCCCACTCCCTATCATCCTGGTGTGCTCCATGTGCCTATCCAATAACCGCTTAAATGTTCCTAAAGTGTCTGACTCCACTATCACTGCAGGCAGTCCATTCCACACCCCAAGTGTGCAAGTGTCTGCCTAAAATAGCCCACAAAATCCCAACATATAGCACTGGCTCTCCCACTCCATTGCTCCATGTCCATCCATCATCTCCTCTGTTTCTATCCCCATAACTCTGTACTGTAAGGTCCCAATTTTTTCTGGGAAAATGTGAGGGGGGCTTCTCCACTCCCACAGCTCACTTGGGGTGAGTGACCCAAAAATGTTTCAGATGGGTAGCATGGAACATCGTAATGCTGAAACCAGAATTATAAAGCAGAAGCAGGATGCAAATCTATAAATGTCAAAAATGCCGTTTGTTGTAACTTGAACGTCGCAAAGTCAAGGACTGCCTGAAATCGGACATTACACAACACGTAATTGGTAACAAATCATTGCTACTTGGCAATGTACAGCCTGTATTTCCATGTACATGTATAGCTGGACAAGTAAAAGATTTACTCCCATAGACTGAACTGGCCAGGTATGGACCAAGTTGTCCAGGTCCCAAAGGACATATCTGCGCGAACAAGTCTGCAGAAAGTGGGGAGGGAAAAAACAGACTTGACCCCCATCCTCACTAACCCACCTGCTGTAGATGCATCTTGTCCATGACAGTATCGGTAGGAGTGACCACCTCACAGGCCTTGTGGAGACCAAGTTCCATCTTCACATGAGCATACCTTCCATCATGTTATTGAATCAGAGGTTTACGGCATGGAAGTAGGCCTTTCCATACCACCCAGTTTTTACCATTAAGTTAGTCCCAATTGCCCTCGATAGCAATTTTACCCATGTAACTGTCTAAATGCCTTTTAAAAGACAAAATTGTTTAAAAGACAAAATTGTACCCATCTCTACTACTACCTGTGGCAGTTTGTTCCAGACACTCTCCTCCCTCTGCGTGAAAAAATTGCCTCTTAAACCCTTATGTATCTCTCCCCTCTCACCTTAAACCCATGCCCTCTAGTTTTAGACTCCCTTACCTTTCGAAAAAGATGTTGACTATCTAACTGATCTCTGCCCCTCATTATTTTATAGACCTCTATAAGATAGAACATAGAAAAACCTACAGCACAAAACAGATCCTTCAGCCCACAAGTCCTTACCTTATAGGCCTACCTATAACCCTCCATCCTATTAAGTCCCATGTACACATCCAGGAATCTCTTAAAAGACCCGATTGAGTTTGCCTCCACCACCACTGACGGCAGCCGATTCCACTCGCCCACGACCCTCTGCGTGAAAAACTTCCCCCTAACATTTCCCCTGTACCTACTCCCCAGCACCTTAAACCTGTGTCCTCTCGTAGCAGCCATTTCCACCCTGGGAAAAAGCCTCTGAGAGTCCACCCGATCTATGCCTCTCAACATCTTATATACCTCTATTAGGTCTCCTCTCATCCTACGTCTCTCCAAGGAGAAAAGACCGAGCTCCCTCAGCCTATCCTCATAAGGCATGCCACTCAATCCAGGCAACATCCTTGTAAATCTCCTCTGCACCCTTTCAATCTTTTCCACATCCTTCCTGTAATGAGGCGACCAGAACTGAGCACAGTACTCCAAGTGGGGTCTGACGAGGGTCTTATATAGCTGCATCATTATCCCCGGACTCCTAAACTCAATCCCTCGATTGATAAAGGCCAGCACACCATACGCCTTCTTAACCACCTCCTCCACCTGCGGGGCCGATTTTAGAGTCCTATGGACCCGGACCCCAAGGTCCTTCTGATCCTCTACCGTACTAAGAGTCTTTCCCTTTATATAGTACTCCTTCATCCCATTTGACCTGCCAAAATGGACCACTACGCATTTATCTGGGTTAAAGTCCATCTGCCACTTCTCCGCCCAGTCTTGCATCCTATCTATGTCCCTCTGTAACTTCTGACATCCCTCCAGACTATCCACAACCCCACCAACCTTCGTGTCGTCGGCAAACTTACCAACCGATCCCTCCACTTCCTCATCCAGGTCATTTATGAAAATGACAAACAGCAAGGGTCCCAAAACAGATCCCTGGGGCACACCACTGGTGACCGACCTCCATTTAGAAAAAGACCCATCTATACACACTCTCTGCCTCCTTTGAGCAAGCCAGTTCTGGATCCACAGGGCAGCAGCCCCTTGGATCCCATGCCCACTCGCTTTTTCTAGAAGCCTTGCATGGGGGACCTTATCGAACGCCTTGCTAAAATCCATATTAACCACATCTACCGCTTTCCCTTCGTCAATGTGTTTAGTCACATTTTCGAAGAACTCCACCAGACTCGTAAGGCGCGATCTGCCTTTTACAAAGCCATGCTGAGTATTCTTGAGCATACTAAACCTCTCTAAATGCTCATAAATCTTGTCCCTCAGGATCTTCTCCATCAGCTTACCAACCACTGAGGTTAGACTCACCAGTCGGTAATTTCCTGGGCTATCCCTATTCCCCTTCTTGAAATAGGAATCACATCTGCAATCCTCCAATCCTCTGGCACCTCTCCCGTCTCCATCGACGAAGCAAAGATCATCGCCAGAGGCTCTGCAATCTCTTCCCTCGCCTCCCACAGTAACCAGGGGTACATCCCATCCGGACCCGACAACTTATCTATCTTGATGCCATTCAAAGATTCCGGCACAACCTCTTTGTTCAAGTCCACATACTCAATCTTTTCAGTCCACTGCAAGCCCGCAGTACATCCACCCAGGTCCTTCTCTGGAAAACCGAGGCAAAATACTCATTAAGCACCTCTGCCATTTCTACTGGTTCTGTACAGATTTTCCCGCCTTCACCTTTTATAGGCCCTATTCCTTCACGTCTCATCCTTTTACTCTTCACATATTTATAGAACGCCTTAGGGTTTTCCTTAATCCTACCTGCCAAGGCCTTCTCGTGACCCCTTCTGGCTCTCCTAATTTCCTTCTTTAGTCCCTTCCTACAAGCCGTATACTCATCTAGATCCCGATCTTCACTAAGCTCTCTGAACCTTTTGTACGCTTTCCTTTTCTTCTCGACTAGGTCCCACACAGCTTTCGTGCACCACGGTTCCTTTCACCTACCAACTCCTCCCTGTCTGCTCGGAACGTTGTCCTGTAGAACTCTAGACAGACATTCCTTGAAAAACTGCCACCTCTCTTCAGTAGATTTCCCCGAGAATACCTCCTTCCAATTTACTCCTCTAATTTGCTGCCTTATGTCTTCATATTTCCCCTTACACTATATAAACGTTTTCCTAGATTGCCTGATCCTCTCTTTTTCCAATGCAAGCATAAAGGAGATAGAGTTATGATCGCTATCCCCAAGATGCTCTCCCACTGAGTGATCTGACACCTGTCCAGGTTCATTGGTCAGTATCAGATCAAGTACAGCCTCACATCTTGTAGGCTTGTCCACATGCTGTGTCAGGAAACCCTTCTGAACACACCTAACAAACTCCTCCCCATCCAATCCCCTTACCCTAGGGATATTCCAATCTATGTTTGGGAAATTAAAGTCTCCCATCACAACAGCTCTGCTATTATTGCAACTCTCCAGGATCTGTTTCCCTATCTGCTCCTCCACCTTCCTGTTACTATTGGGCGGCCTATAGAAAACTCCCAACAAAGTGATCGACCCCTTCCCACTCCGAACTTCCACCCACAGAGACTCTGTAGACAATCCCTCCACAGCATACACCCTCTCTACAGTTGTGACATTATCCCTGATCAGCAGTGCCACTCCACCCCCTGTCTTGCCTCCCTCCCTGTCCTTCCTGAAACATCTGAATCCCGGCACCTGGAGTATCCAGTCCTGTCCCCGAGACATCCAAGTCTCCGTAATGGCCACCACATCACACTTGCAGGCATCGATCCATGCTCTGAGCTCATCCCCTTTATTCACCATACTCCTGGCATTAAAGTAAACACATCTCAATCCTTTGGTCTGAGCTCTCTCCTTCTCTATCCCCCGTCCATCCTCCCTCTTGCACTGTCTATAACCCTTCTCTGTTTGCAAGCTAACTTCCTCACTCCCAGTCACCTCGTCTCGATCCCCTCCCCCCAACCTATCTAGTTTAAACTCTCCCCAGTAGCCTTAGCCAACCTTCCCACCAGGATATTGGTCCCCCTGGGATTCAAGTGCCACCCGTTCTTTGTGTACAGGTCACACCTGCCCCTAAAGAGGTCCCAGTGGTCCAGGAAACTGATTCTCTGCCCCCTGCACCAGTCCCTCCGCCATACATTCATTCTCCACCTTACTCCATTCCTGCCCTCACCTTCCCGTGGCACAGGCAGCAATCCTGAGATTACTACCTTTGCTCTCCTCCTTCTCAGCTGTCTCCCTAATTCCCTATACTCTCTTTTCATGACCCCTCCCCCCTTCCTTCCCACATCAGCGGTACCAATATGTACCGCTACCCCTGGCTGCTCTCCCTCCCCCCTCAGGATTTCTGGGACTCGACCAGCGACATCCTGGACCCCTAAGCTTCCCACACTCCAGGGAAAAAGTCCCAGTCTATCCAGCCTTTCCTTATAATTCAAACCATCAAGTCCCGGTAGCATCCTAGTAAATCTTTTCTACACTCTTTCTAGTTTAATCATATTCTTTCTATAATAGGGTGACCAGAACAGTACATAGTATTCCAAGTGTGGCCTTATCAATGTCTTGTACAACTTCAACAAGGCATCCCAACTCCTGTATTCAATATTCTGTAAGAAGTCTCACAACACCAGGTTAAAGTCCAACAGGTTTATTTGGTAGCAAATACCATAAGCTTTCGTCAGATGGAGTGGTCTCTGTTCTCCAACAGTGCATAGACACAGAAATCAAGTTACAGAATACTAATTAGAATGCAAATCTCTACAGCCAGTCAGGTCTTAAATGCACAGACAATGTGGTTGGAGGGAACATTAAACACAGGTTAAAGAGATGTGTATTGTCTCCAGACAGAACAGCTGGTGAGATTATGCAAGACCAGGGGCGAGCTGTGGGGGTTACTGATAATGTGACATAAATCCAACATCCCGGTTTAGGCCGTCCTCATGTGTGCGGAACTTGGCTATCAGTTTCTGCTCAGCGACTCTGCGCTGTCGTGTGTCGTGAAGGCCGCCTTGGAGAACGCTTACCTGAAGATCCAAGGCTGAATGCTCGTGACTGCTGAAGTGCTCCCCCACAGGAAGAGAACAGTCTTGCCTGGTGATTGTCGAGCAGTGTTCATTCATCCGTTGTCGTAGCGTCTGCATGGTTTCCCCAATGTACCATGCCTCGGGACATCCTTTCCTGCAGCGTATCAGGTAGACAACGTTGGCCGAGTTGCAAGAGTATGTACCGTGTACCTGGTAGATGGTGTTCTCACGTGAGATGATGGCATCCGTGTCGATGATCCGGCACGTCTTGCAGAGGTTGCTGTGGCAGGGTTGTGTGGTGTCGTGGTCACTGTTCTCCTGAAGGCTGGGTAGTTTGCTGCGGACAATGGTCTGTTTGAGGTTGCGTGGTTGTTTGAAGGCAAGAAGTGGGGGTGTGGGGATGGCCTTGGCGAGATGTTCGTCTTCATCAATGACATGTTGAAGGCTCCGGAGGAGATGCCGTAGCTTCTCCGCTCCGGGGAAGTACTGGACGACGAAGGGTACTCTGTCCACCGTGTCCCATGTTTGTCTTCTGAGGAGGTCGGTGCGGTTTTTCGCTGTGGCGCGTCGGAACTGTTGATCGATGAGTCGAGCGCCATATCCTGTTCTTATGAGGGCATCTTTCAGCGTCTGGAGGTGTCTGTTGCGATCCTCCTCATCCGAGCAGATCCTGTGTATTCGGAGGGCTTGTCCGTAGGGGATGGCTTCTTTTACGTCTTTAGGGTGGAAGCTGGAGAAGTGGAGCATCATGAGGTTTTCCGTGGGCTTGCGGTACAGTGAGGTGCTGAGGCGACCGTCCTTAATGGAGATGCGTGTGTCCAAGAATGCAACCGATTCCGGAGAGTAGTCCATGGTGAGTCTGATGGTGGGATGGAACTTGTTGATGTCATCATATAGTTGTTTCAGTGATTGCTCACCATGACTCCAAAGGAAGAAAATGTCATCGATGTATCTAGTATATAGCATCGGTTGAAGGTCCTGTGCGGTGAAGAAGTCTTGTTCGAACCTGTGCATGAAGATGTTGGCATATTGAGGTGCGAATTTTGTCCCCATGGCTGTTCCGTGTGTCTGGATGAAGAACTGGTTGTTGAAGGTGAAGATATTGTGGTCCAGGATGAAGCGGATGAGTTGTAAAATTGCATCTGGAAACTGGCAGTTGACAGCATTGAGTACTGAGGCCGTTGCAGCAATGCCATCATCGTGGGGGATGCTGGTGTCGAGTGCCGAGACATCCATTGTGACGAGGAGTGCTCCTGGTTCAACTGCTCCATGTGTGTTGAGTTTCTGTAGGAAGTCCGTAGTGTCGCGACAAAAGCTGGGGGTTCTTTGTACAATGGGTTTCAAGATGCCCTCGACATAGCCGGAGAGGTTCTCGCACAGGGTTCCATTTCCTGAAACGATGGGACGGCCGGGTGTGTTCGCCTTGTGTATTTTTGGGAGGCAGTAGAGATCTCCAACGCATGGAGTACGTGGGATGAGAGCACGGAGGGTGCTCTGAAGGTCCGGATCAAAGGTTTTGATCAGAGTGTTGAGTTGACGGGTGTGTTCTTTGGTTGGATCTGTGGGTAACTGTCTGTAGTGTTCCTGTAGTGTTCCAGCGCAGAGTCGCTGAGCAGAAACTGATAGCCAAGTTCCGCACACATGAGGACGGCCTAAACCGGGATGTTGGATTTATGTCACATTATCAGTAACCCCCACAGCTCGCCCCTGGTCTTGCATAATCTCACCAGCTGTTCTGTCTGGAGACAATACACATCTCTTTAACCTGTGTTTAAATGTTCCCTCCAACCACATTATCTGTACCTTTTAAGACCTGACTGGCTGTAGAGATTTGCATTCTAATTAGTATTCTGTAACTTGATTTCTGTGTCTGTGCACTGTTGGAGAACAGAGACCACTCCATCTGACGAAGGAGCAGCAAGCTCCGAAAGCTTATGGTATTTGCTACCAAATAAACCTGTTGGACTTTAACCTGGTGTTGTGAGACTTCTTACTGTGCTTACCCCAGTCCAACGCCGGCATCTCCACATCTTCAATATTCTGACCAATGAAACCAAGCATGTTGAATGCCTTCTTCACCACCCTGTCCACCTGTGACTCCACTTTCAAGGAGCTATGAACCTGTACTCTTAGTTCTATAACTCTCCTCAATGTCTTATCGTAAACTGAGGAGGTTCTGCCCTGGTTCAAGCTACCAAAATGCATCACCTCACATTTATCTAAATTAAACTCGATCTGCCATTCACCAGCCCACTGGCCCAATTGATCAAGATCCTGTTGCAATCCTAGATGACTTTCTTCACTGATCGCTATGCTACCAATCTTGGTGTCATCTGCAAACTTACCAACTATGCCTCCTAAATTTCCCAAATCTCTTGACCCCTTTAGCCCCAAGAGCTATATCTGATTTCTTCTTGAAATCAGACAACGTTTTGGCCTCAACTACATTCTGTGGTAGTGAATTCCACACATTCACCACCCTCTGGGTGAAGAAATTTCTCCTTGCCTCAGTTCAAAAACACCCCTTACCCTCAAACTTTGACCCCTGGTTCTGGACTCCCCCACCATCGGGAACATCCTTTCTGAATCTACCCTGTCTAACCGTGTTAGAATTTTATAAGTTCCTATGAGATCCCCTCTTCTAAACTCCAATGAAAATAATCCTAACTGACTTAGTCTCTCCTCATATTGCAGACCTACCATCCTGGGAATTAGCCTGGTAAACCTTCACTGTTGTGGGGCAGCAAGTTTCACAAGTTCACCACTCTCTGCCAGTTGTAGTTCCTCCTCATCTCAGTTTTAAATCTACTGCCTTTCAACCTATACCTGTGACCTCTTGTTCTGGATTGCCCCATAAGAGGAAACATTTGCCTACATTTACTTCATCAAACCCTTTTAAAATTTTATATACCTCGATCAGATCCCCTCTCATCCTTCTAAATTCCAGCAAGTAAAGTCCAAACTGTTTAATCTCTCCTCATACGTCAATCCTTTCATTCCCAAAATCAGTCTGGTGAACCTCCTCTGAACTGCCTCCAATACCACCACATCCTTTCTCAAATAAGGAGACCAAAACTGGACACAATACTCCATGGGGTCTATAGTTCCCCGTTTTCTCTCTACCTCCCTTTTTAAAGAGCCGGTTTACGTTAGCTACCCTCCAATCTGTAGGAACCAGTCCAGAGTCCAAAACATTTTGGAAAATAACCACCAATGCATTTACTATTTCCAGGGCCACTTCCTTAAGTACTCTGGGCTGAAGATTATCAGGCCCTGGAGATTTATCCACCTTCAATCCTATCAATTTCCTCCAAACCATTTCTCTACTCATGCTGATTTCCTTCAGTTCCTCACTAAAACATGTTTCTCTCAGATTTACTGATACATTGCTTCAGTCTTCACAAAGGAAGACATGAATAAAGTACAAATTTAATTCCTTGGCCATTTCTTTATCCCCCGTTATGAATTCTCCCGTTTCTGAATGCAAGGGGTCCACATTTGTTTTTGTCAAGCGTTTTCTCTTTACATATCTACAGAAACTTTTACAGTCAGTTTTTATGTTCCCGCTAGCTTCCTTTCATATTCTATTTTTCCCTTCTTAATCAATTCCAGGACTTTCCTTTGCTGAATTTTAAACTGCTCCCAATCCTCAGGCCTATTGCTTTTTCTGGCCAATTTATATGTTTCTTCCTTGAATCTGATGCTCTCTCTAATTTCCCTTCTAAGCCATGGTTTGGCTACAACTCCCTTACCACTCTTGAGCCAAACAGGAATAAACAACTTCTGGAGTTCATCTATTTGTTCTTTAAATGCCTGCCATTGCCTGTCCACTGTCTTTTCTTTCAGTAATGTTTCCCAGTCAATCATGGCCAATTCATGCCTCATACCATCATAGTTCCCTTTACTGAGATTCAGGATCCTGGTCTCAGAATCAATTGCATCATTATCCACACTGACAGAGAATTATACCATATTATGGTCACTCATCCCCAAGGGCTCTTTTCTCATTGTACAACACCCAGTCCAAGATGGCCTGTTCCCTTGGTGGTTCCTCAGCGTATTGCTCCAGATATCCGTCCCATATGCACTCCAGAAATTCCTCCTCTATTGTAACTAATTTGACTCTCCCAATCTATATGCAGATCAAAGTCACCCATAATCACAGATGTTCCATCTCTGATTTCCTGTCTAATGCTTTTCCCAACAACGTCACGACAGTTTGGTGGTCTGTATACCACCCCCACCAATGGTTTTTGCCCCTTGTTGTTTCTTAACTCGATCCACACAAATTCCACATCATCTGTGTTAATATCTTTCCTCAATATCATATCAATCATATCTGTCTTTTCCCTTGAAGTTGATGGGTTCCTGTCTGGAATGGAAGAGCTAAGTGTTGATTTAAGTTGTTGAAAAAACAAGGAGTAGTAGTAAGAACTTGTTCAGCTCTGACGAAGGGCCAACCTGATTCAAAATGTTGGCTCTGGTCTCTTCCCACAGATGCTGTCAAGACTCGTTGAGATTTGCCAGCATTTTCTGTTTTTATAGTAAAAACAGGTTGTTGTCTCTCAAATCTGAATCCACCTTTTCCAGAACTCTATGAATGAAATCTTCCAATTGAGAGATTGGGTCAACTGGGCCGGTTTTTACAGGAATTTAAAAAGAATGAGGGGGGGGGTCTAATTGAAACATTTAAAACTTTGACAGGGCCAGCAGGTGGGGTGGGGACAGCTAGTCCTGGAACAATGATTTGATTTATTGTCACGTGTATTAGTATGCAGTGAAAAGTAGTTTCAAATGTTTGACGGTAGCAGGGAAGAAGCTGTTCTTGACTTGTGACCTCAGACTTTTGCATCTTTTTCCCAACAGAAGAAGGTGGAAGAGAGAATGTCCAGGGGTGTGTGGGGGTCCTTAATTATGCTGGCTGCTTTGCTGAGGCAGTGGGAAGTGTAGATAGAGTCAATGGATCGGTGGCTGGTTTGCATGGTGGATTGGGCTACATTCACGACCTTTTGTAGTTTCTTGTGGTCTTGGGCAGAGCAGGAGCCATACCAAGCTGTGACACAACCAGAAAGAATGCTTTCTATGGTGCATCTGTAAAAGTTGGAGAGAGCCGTGGCTGACATGTCAAATTTCCTTCGTCTTCTGAGAAAGTAGAGGAATTGGTGGGCTTTCTTAACTATAATGTCGGCATGGGGGACTAGGACAGGTTGTTGGTGATCTGGACACCTAAAAACATGAAGCTCTCGATCCTTTCTACTTCGTCCCCTTTGATGTAGACAGGGGCATGCACACTCTCAGGATATGTGGTAGGTCATTTTGGACTGAGATGAAGAAACTCGGGCAGCACATGGCACAGTGGTTACCACTGGTGCCTCACAGCACCATAGACCTAGGTTCGATTCCCAGCTTGGGTCACTGTCTGTGCGGCATCTGCACGTTCTCTACGTGTCTACATGGGATTTCTTCCGGGTGCTCCGGTTTCCTCCCACTGTCCGAAAGATGTGCTGGTTAGGTGCATTGGCTATGCTAAATTCTCCCTCAGTGGTAGCACAGTGGTTAGCACTGCTGCTTCACAGCTCCAGGGACCTGGGTTCGAATCCCGGCTCGCTGTCTGTTGGAGTTTGCACATTCTCCCTATGTCTGCATGGGTTTCCTCCGGGTGCTCTGGTTTCCTCCCACAGTCCAAAGATGTGCGGGCTGGGTTGACTGGCCATTCTAAATTGCTCTAGTGTCCCGGGATGCATAGGTTAGAGGGGTTAGTGGGTAAAATATGTAAGGATATGTGGATAGGACCTGGGTGGGATTGTGGTCGGTGCAGACTCGATGGGCCGAATGGCCTCTTTCTGCACTGTAGGATTCTATGATTCTATAATACATAAACTTTAACTCAGTTTATTGGGATTAGTTTAGGGGTTTAAAAAAAGGCTGCCATGGACAAGTTGGGCTGAAGGGTCTGTTTCTATGCTGTCAACCTCTATGACTATCCTTACTGATTGTGGTCTGTGAGTTGTGAAGTTCAGGATCCAGTCGCAGAGGGAGGTGCCAAGGCCCAGGCCACGGAGTTTGGAGGTGAGTTTTGTGGGAATAATTGTGTTGAAGGCTGAGCTGTAGTCAATAAATAGGAGTCTCACATAGGTGTCCTTGTTATCTAGGTGTTCCAGGGTCGAGTGCAGGGCCAGGGAGATGGCTTCCGCTGTGGACCTGTTGCGGCGATAGATAAACTGTAGTGGATCCAGGTAGTCCGGGAGGCTGGAATTGATTCGTGCCATGACTAGCCTTTCGAAGCACTTCATGATAGATGTCAGAGCCACCGGCCGATAGTCATTAAGGCATGCTGCTTGGTTTTCCTTAGGTACTGGGATGATGATCGTCTTCTTGAAGCAGATAGGGACCTCAGAAGATGTCTGCAAATACTCCTGCCAGCTGATCCGCACAGGATCCGAGTGCTCGTCCAGGTACCCCATCCGGGCCAGTCGCTGAGTTGACAGGAAATTGGCTGAGTGACAGGAAATTGAGAGAAGTGGTGAACAGTTTGAGACTGGAGGAAGGTATTGACATTCGGAAAGACGTGCTGGTTAGGTGCATTGTCCCGAACAGGAGCCAGACTGGTGACTAGGGGAATTCACAGCAACTTTTTTGCAGTGTTAATGTAAAAACTTTTAACTACCCATCTAATTCTGACCTCTTAAACATTCCCAATTTTCGGCACAGTAAGAAGTCTCACAACACCAGGTTAAAGTCCAACAGGTTTATTTGGTAGCATGAGCTTTCAGAGCGTTGTCCCTTCATCAGGTGAGTGGAGTGTTGGGTTCACAAACAAGGCATATATAGACACAGGCTCAATTGCAAGATGGTTGGAATGCGAGTCTTAACAGGTAATCAAGTCTTTACAGGTGCAGAGAGGGTTCAGCACATTTTAAAGAGATGATGCGGAGTTTCTGCTACTGGGGAGAATTTAAACTAGATAGGTTGGGGGGAGGGGAGCTAGAAGAGTTGACTAGGATCAAGGAACTAATTGATGGGGGGGGAGGATGCAGGGGTAAGGGGAATTACAAAATTAATGGTAGAGGAGAGGGTGCAAGTGAATGAAGGCGGTAATTTAGATAAGGGAGTAGAGGGAGAGGGTGTTCGCGACTCATCAAAGCGGGTCCAGATAAAAGCTGGAATAAGGACACTTTGCCTGAATGCACGAAGCATTCGGAACAAGGTAAATGAGTTGATGGTGCAAATCAGCACAAGTGAGTACGATCTAGTGGCCATTACAGAAATGTGGCTGAAAGGTGACCAGGACTGGGAGATGAATATCCAGCGGTATCAGGCGTTTAGGAAGAATAGACAGGAAGGAAAAGGTGGTGGGGTCGCGCTATTAATAAGAGATAATATCAGGGTAGTACTGTGGGATGACATAGGCTCTGAGGAACAAAACGTGGAATCATTATGGGTAGAGATGAGGAATAGTAGAGGGAGAAAGACACTAGTAGGTGTGGTATATAGGCCCCCAAATAATAATGTTGAGGTAGGGAGGGCTATAAACAAGCAGATAAGGGATGCGTGTAAAAACGGAACGGCAACAATCATGGGGGACTTCAACATGCACATTGACTGGCAGACTCAAGTCGGTAAGGGTGGAATGGAGGAAGAGTTCTTAGAATGCTGTCGGGATAGTTTCCTTGAACAGCATGTTACGGAACCGACGAGGGAACGAGCTATTTTGGATCTGGTATTGTGTAACGAGGTAGGTAGAATTAAGGAACTTATTGTGAAGGACCCTCTTGGGTCTAGTGACCACAATATGGTCGAATTTCTGATACAGATGGAAGAGGAGAAAGTTTGGTCCCAAACCAGTGTCCTCTGTTTGAACAGAGGGAAATATGATAGGATGAGGGATGAATTGGCTACGGTAGACTGGGAGAGCAGGCTGGCAGGTAGGATAGCTGAGGAACAGTGGAGGATTTTTAAGGAGATCCTTTTCAGTTCTCAGCAAAAATATATTCCAGCAAAAAACAAGGATTGTAAGAAAAGGGAGAACCAGCCGTGGATAACGAAGGAAATAAAGGAGAGTATTAAAATAAAAACAGCTGCGTACAGAGTGGCCAAAAATAGTGGAGAAACAAGTGATTGGGAAAAATTTAAGAAACAACAAAGAGAGACTAAGAAAGCGATAAAGAAAGGAAGGATAGACTATGAAGCTAGGCTAGCAACTAATATAAAAAATGATAGTAAAAGTTTTTATAAATATATAAAAAGGAATAGAGTGGCTAGAGTGAATGTTGGACCCTTGGAGGACAAGAGGGAGGAGTTAATAATGGGAAATGAGGATATGGCTGAGTCTTTAAATAAGTTTTTTGTGTCGGTCTTCACGGTGGAGGACACAAATAGTTTGCCAAATATTAACGATAGAGGATTGGCAGCAGGAGAAATACTTAATACAATTAATGTTACCAGAGAGGCAGTGCTGGGTAGACTAATGGGACTGAAGGTGGACAAGTCCCCGGGTCCGGATGGAATGCATCCCAGGGTATTGAAAGAAATGTCAGAGGTAATAGTGGATGCGTTAGTGATTATTTATCAAAACTCGTTGCATTCTGGGGTAGTGCCGGTTGATTGGAAAACGGCTAATGTTACGCCGCTGTTTAAAAAAGGAAGGAGACAAAAGGCAGGTAACTATAGGCCGGTCAGCTTAACGTCTGTAGTAGGGAAAATGCTGGAATCCATTATTAAAGAGGAGATAGCAGGGCATCTGGATAGAAATGGTTCAATCAATCAGACGCAGCATGGATTCATGAGGGGAAAGTCGTGCTTGACGAACATGTTGGATTTTTATGAAGATGTGACTAGGGCGGTTGATGGAGGAGAACCGGTGGATGCGGTGTTTTTGGATTTCCAAAAGGCTTTTGATAAGGTGCCCCATAAAAGGCTGCTGAAGAAGATTAGGGCACACGGAGTTGAGGGTAGTGTGTTAAAGTGGATTGGGGACTGGCTATCCGACAGGAAGCAAAGAGTCGGAATAAATGGGTGTTTTTCCGGTTGGAGGAAGGTAACTAGTGGCGTGCCGCAGGGATCGGTACTCGGGCCGCAACTGTTTACCATTTATATAGATGATCTGGAGGAGGGGACGGAGTGTAGGGTAACGAAGTTTGCAGACGACACAAAGATAAGTGGAAAAGTGAATCGTGTGGAGGACGGAGAAGATCTGCAGAGAGATTTGGACAGGCTGAGTGAGTGGGCGAGGATATGGCAAATGGAGTATAACGTTGAGAAATGCGAGGTTATACACTTTGGAGGAAATAATAACAAATGGGATTACTATCTCAATGGAAACAAATTAAAACATGCTACCGTGCAAAGGGACCTGGGGGTCCTTGTGCATGAGACGCAAAAGCCCAGTCTGCAGGTACAACAGGTGATCAAGAAGGCAAATGGGATGTTGGCCTATATCGCGAGGGGGATAGAATATAAAAGCAGGGATGTCTTGATGCACCTGTACAGGGCATTGGTGAGGCCGCAGCTGGAATACTGTGTGCAGTATTGGTCCCCTTATATGAGGAAGGATATATTGGCATTGGAGGGAGTGCAGAGAAGGTTCACCAGGTTGATACCGGAGATGAGGGGTTTGGATTATGAGGAGAGGCTGAGGAGATTGGGTTTGTACTCGTTGGAGTTTAGAAGGATGAGGGGGGATCTTATGGAGACTTATAAGATAATGCGGGGGCTGGATAGGGTGGAGGCGGAGAGATTCTTTCCACTTAGTAAGGAAGTTAAAACTAGAGGACACAGCCTCAAAATAAAGGGGGGTCGGTTTAAGACAGAGTTGAGGAGGAACTTCTTCTCCCAGAGGGTGGTGAATCTCTGGAATTCTCTGCCCACTGAGGTGGTGGAGGCTACCTCGCTGAATATGTTTAAAGCGCGGATGGATGGATTCCTGATCGGTAAGGGAATTAAGGGTTATGGGGATCAGGCGGGTAAGTGGTACTGATCCACGTCAGATCAGCCATGATCTTATTGAATGGCGGGGCAGGCTCGAGGGGCTAGATGGCCTACTCCTGCTCCTATTTCTTATGTTCCTCAAGTTTCCTGTTCTTGGTGTGCATGTAGATGGCGTAGTTTTGTTGTCTCGTCTTCTTGGCAGTGTTTTGCAGCTGGTCTGCGTCCTGAGCGCAAGTTGAGAATATGGACTCTACCTTGGTTTCCAGGTTGTGGTATCTGATCTGCTGTAGAGCTGGTATATGAGCTGGTTGAGGAGTGTGAGAGAGGTGCGACGGCAAAGTCTCTCAGCGTAGTCTGTGTTATTGGTTGACCTGAGTGGGTTCGTGATCTGTCGTCTTTTCGGTATCTTGTCTACCTAATACGCTGCAGGAAAGGATGTCCCGAGACATGGTACATCAGCGAGACCAGGCAGATGCGACAACAACAGATGAATGGATACCACTCGACAATCACCAGGCTCTGCCCAAGACCACAAGGAAATACTAAAAGTCGTAAATGTAGCCCAATCCATCACGCAAACCAGCCTCCCATCCATTGACTCGGTCTACATTTCCGCTGTCTTGGCAAAGCAGCCAGCATAATTAAGGACTCTCTTCCACCTTCTTCCGTCGGGAAAAAGATACAAAAGTGTGAGGTCACGTACCAACCGACTCAAGAACAGCTTCTTCCCTGCTGCTGTCAGACTTTTGAATGAACTTACCTTGCATTAAGTTGATCTTTCTCTACACCCTAGCAATGACTGTAACATTACATTCTGCACTCCCTCATTTCCTTCTCTATGAACAGTATGCTTTGTCTGTATAGCGCAAAAGAAACAATACTTTTCACTGTATATTAATACACGTGACAATAATAAATCAAATCAAACTTTTGGTCAGCATTTTTAATATTGCCTTTTGTGATTTGGTGTTGAATGATGTTCTGATAACCCTTCCTGGGACACTGACCCAGGCCCTTTCCCCATAACCCCATGTATTTATCCTAGCTAGTCCCCTTGACACTTTAGCACGGCCAATCCACCGAACCCACACATCTTGGGAGGAAACCCACGCAGACACAAGCCGGGAATCGAACCCGGGACCCTGGCGCTGTGAGGCAGCAATGCTAACTACTGTGGCACCGTGTCAAAGGCGCTATATAAATACTGGTCAGTGTTGTTAAGACTATGCGGCAGACAGTACAGACTGGGCCAATCCACTCGCTATCCCCGCTCTGAACACCCTCTCCCTTCCCCACACTCACCACACATGTCTGGGCTCCGCCAGCCGATAGAAGCGGCTGAAGAACGACAGCGACGTGACCAGCAGAAGGAGGCCACGAGCTCCGAGGCCGCGATCCCGAACCCGCTCGGGTTTGCAGTCCGAGGCCTCGGCTGCCGGCTGCTTTGCCGGCCTGAACCCCGGGCAGCGGCTCCTCTCCGTCGCCAACATTCCCAGGCCTCAACTTTCCCGAAGCCGCATAGGCCCCATCTCCCGGAGCAACCGCATCCTTATCCAATCAACGAGGCCGGCAGCACAACCAATCAGCAGTAGGCAATGCCCGATCCCACCAATCAGCAGGAGGCAGTGCCCGATCCCACCAATCAGTAGGCAGTGCCCGATCCCACCAATCAGTAGGCAGTGCCCGATCCCACCAATCAGGAGGCAGTGCCCGATCCCACCAATCAGCAGGAGGCAGTGCCCGATCCCACCAATCAGGAGGCAGTGCCCGATCCCACCAATCAGGAGGCAGTGCCCGATCCCACCAATCAGCAGCAGGCATTGCCCAATCCACCAATCAGCAACAGGCATTGTCCAATCCACCAATCAGCAGCAGGCAGTTGGGGCCTGTCCCTGGTGTCCCTGGCCGCTGGAGGCGCCATTACAGGTACAGGTCTTCATCAAGTTATTCTTGTTCCCAAGAATGATCCCAATGAGATTATTGAAGAATCAGTGCTGGCTGCGTAATGACAGCACAAGTGACTATATGAAGCAGAGGATGTTAATATTCATGGTAATAGTCACTCTTCAGGGTATTATAAAACAATTCATAATGTCAAAACAGATGGAAAGTCTTGCCCACAAAAGTGAATACTTCCAAGATATAATTTATTCTGCGTTCTATACTTGTTCCAGAGGCTATTGACTTAAATCCTTCATTTAAATTGATGGCAGTGAAAAATATATCAGAACTCAAAAATGCATTTCATTGTATCTTAAGAACGCAAGTATTAGAAAATAAATCAGCCGTGACTCAGCCAACACATCGCTCCTTTCAGGTGCAGCACCGTTTCACTTGCTGCTCCTTCAGTTTGCTCCATTGTATTATCTGCTCTCAATGTGAGAGAGGAAACACAGGCTGGGTGACCTTTGCACTGTCTGAGAGCATGATGTGGAGATGCCGGCGTTGGACTGGGGTAAACACAGTAAGGAGTCTAACAACACCAGGTTAAAGTCCAACAGGTTTATTTGGTAGCAAACGCCACTCATGAGAGCATGACCCCAGCCTTCCTGTCCCTTGCCATTTTAACTCAGCATCTTGTTCTCATGTCATAGAATCCTACAGTGCAGAAGGTGGCCATTCGGCCCATCGAGTCTGCACCCAACCACAATCCCACCCAGGCCCTATCCCCATAGCCCCAAGCATTTACCCTGCTAGTCTCCCTGACACTAAGGGCCAATTTATCATGGCCAATCCACCTAACTCGCACATCTTTGGACTGTGGGAGGAAACACAGACCTCCGAAGGGGAGAATGTGCAAACTCCGCACAGTGACCCAAGGCCAGAATTGAACCCGGATCCCTGGAGCTGTGAGGCAGTAGTGCTAACCACCGTGCCTCCCTGAAGACGAATGCACTTCATCCCTGGGTGAGATCGAACCACCAACCTTTCAGTTAACAGCCGAACGTACTAACTGATTGCACCACAGAGACTACATTCCTTCTGTGTCTCCCCTATCCCTGTGACATGACCTCTCCTGTCAACAGTGTGTCTAGATGTCTCTGCGTTGGGCTGCTGCTGGCCAGAACGTGCAGGCACTACAATCTGAGGCAGAATCTGCCTCATTTCATTCAAAGTTTCATTGCTTCTTTGCAGAAGCACCTCATTCTGCTGCTGAGGAATCTCATTGTTTCTTTGTACCATAGAACCATAGAAAATTACAGCTCAGAAACAGGCCTTTAGGCCCTTCTTGTCTGTGCCGAACCATTTTTTGCCTAGTCCCACTGACCTGCACTTGGACCATATCCCTCCACACCCCTCTCATCCATGAACCTGTCCAAGTTTTTCTTAAATGTTAAAAGTTTGCTCCATTGTACCATTTACCATTTTATCCGGCAGCTCATTCCACACTCCCACCACTCTCTGCGTGAAGAAGCCCCCCCTAATATTCCCTTTAAACTTTTCTCCTTTCACCCTTAACCCATGCCCTCTGGTTTTTTTCTCCCCTAGCCTCAGTGGAAAAAGCCTGCTTGCATTCACTCTATCTATACCCATCAAAATCTTATACACCTCTATCAAATCTCTCATCATTCTTCTCCGCTCCAGGGAATAAAGTCCCAACCTATTCAATCTCTCTCTAACTCAGCTTCTCAAGTCCCGGCAACATCCTTGTGAACCTTCTCTGCACTCTTTCAATCTTATTTACATCCTTCCTGTAACTAGGTGACCAAAACTGTACACAATACTCTGGTAAGTTCGGCCTCACCAATGCCTTATATAACCTTACCATAACACTCCAACTTTTATACTCGATACTCTGATTTATAAAGGCCAAAGGCACTCTTTACAACCCTATCTACCTGTGACGTCACTTTTAGAGAATTCTGTACGTGTATTCCCAGATCCCTCTGTTCAACTGCACTCTTCAGAGTCCTACCATTTACCTTGTACGTTCTACTTTGGTTTGTCCTTCCAAAGTGCAATATCTCACACTTGTCTGCGTTAAATTCCATTTAAGAAGTCTCACAACACCAGGTTAAAGTCCAACAGGTTTATTTGGTAGCAAATACCATAAGCTTTCGGAGCACAGCTCCTTCGCTGTTCATTTCGCTGTCCTTTAAATTCCATTTGCCATTTTTCAGCCCATTTTTCTAGTTGGTCCAAATCCCTCTGCAAGCTTTGAAAACCTTCCTCACTGTCCACTACACCTCCAATCTTTGTATCATCAGCAAATTTGCTGATCCAATTTACCACATTATCATCCAGATCATTGATATAGATGACAAACAACAATGGACCCAACACCGATCCCTGCGGCATACCACTAGTCACAGGCCTCCACTCAGAGAAGCAATCCTCCACAACCACTCTCTGCCTTCTTCCATTGAAAGAAGTTTAACAACACCAGGTTAAAGTCCAACAGGTTTATTTGGTAGCAAAAACCACACAAGCTTTCGGAGCTCTAAGCCCCTTCTTCAGGTGAGTGGGAATTCTGTTCACAAACAGAGCTTATAAAGACACAGACTCAATTTACATGAATAATGGTTCTTCCATTGAGCCAGTGTCTAATCCAATTTACTACCTCCCCATGTATACCCAGCGACTGAACTTTCCTAACTAACCTCCCATGAGGGACCTTATCAAAGGCCTTGCTGAAATCCAGGTAGACAACATCCACCACCTTCCCTTCATCCACTTTCCTGTTAACCTCCTCGAAAAACTCTAATAGATTGGTCAAACATGACCTACCACGCACAAAGCCATGTTGACTCTCCCTAATAAGTCACTGTCTATCCAAATATTTGTAGATCCTATCCCTTATCACACCTTCCAATAACTTGCCCACCACCGACGTCAAACTTACTGGCCTATAATTGAGGCACACCGCTGGTCACAGGCCTCCAGTTTGAAAAACTATCCTCTACAACCACGCTCTGTCTTCTGTTATCAAGCCAATTTTGTATCCATTTGGCTTCCTTACCCTGGATCCTGTGAGATTTAACCTTATGCAACAACCTACCATGCAGTACCTTGTCAAAGGCCTTGCTAAAGTCCATGTAGACAACATCAACTGCACTGCCTTCATTCTACCTTCTTGGTTACCCCTTCAAAAAACTCAATGAAATTTGTGAGACATGATTTTCCACTCACAAAGCCATGCTGACTGTCCCCAATCAGTCCTTGCCTCTCTAAATGTCTGTAGATCCTGTCTCTCAGAATACCTGATAGCAACTTACCCACTACAGATGTTAAGCTCACCTGCCTGTAGTTCCCAGGCTTTTCCCTAGAGCCTTTCTTAAACAAAGGCACAACATTTGCCACCCTCCAATCTTCATCTTCATCGACCTGAGGCTGTCGATGACTCAAATATCACTGCTGGAGGACCCGCAACTTCCTCCCTTGCCTCCCACAACATCCTGGAATACACTTCATCAGATTTATCTATCTTGATGTACTTTAAGTCTTCCAGTACTCCTTCTCTGCGATATGTACACTCCTCAAGACATCACTATTTATTTTCCCAAGTTCTCTAACATCCATGCCATTCTCAACTGTAAATACTGATGAGAAATATTCATTTACAGGGATGGTGCAGGAGGGAGGGTTTCAGATACCTGGACAACTGGGGCTTTTTCTGGGGTAGGTGGGACCTCTACAAACAGGATGGACTGCACTTGAACCAGAGGGGTACCAATATCTTGGGGGGGGGGAATTTGCTAATGCTCTTCGGGAGGGTTTAAACTAATTCAGCAGGGGGGTGGGTACCTGAATTGTAGCTCCGGTGTACAGGAGGTTGAGAGTAGTGAGGTCATGGATGAGGTTTCAGGGTCGCAGGAGTGTACTGGTAGGCAGGAAGGTGGTTTGAAGTGTGTATACTTCAACGCCAGGAGCATCCGGAATAAGGTGGGTGAACTTGCAGCATGGGTTGGTACCTGGGATTTCGATGTTGTGGCCATCTCGGAGACATGGATAGAGCAGGGACAGGAATGGTTGTTGCAGGTTCCAGGGTTTAGATGTTTCAGTAAGTGCAGGAAAGGTGGTAAAAGAGGGGGAAGGTGTGGCATTGTTAGTCAAGGACAGTATTACGGTGGCAGAACTGACATTTGATGAGGACTCGTCTACTGAGGTAGTTTGGGCTGAGGTTAGAAACAGGAAAGGAGAGGTCACCCTGTTGGGAGTTTTTTATAGACCTCCGAAAAGTTCCAGAGATGTAGAGGAAAAGATTGCAAAGATGATTCTGGATAGGAGCGAAAGTAACAGGGTAGTTGTTCTGGGGGACTTTAACTTTACAAATATTGACTGGAAAAGCTATAGTTCGAGTACTTTGGAGGGGTCAGTTTTTGTCCAATGTGTGCAGGAAAGCACACAGTATGTAGATAGACCAACAAGAGGCGAGGCCACATTGGATTTGGTACTGGGTAATGAACCAGGCCAGGTGTTAGATTTGGAGGTAGGTGAGCACTTTGGTGACAGTGACCACAATTCGATTATGTTTACCTTAGCAATGGAAAGGGATAGATATATACCAAAGGGCAAGAGTTATAGCTGGGGGAAAGGAAATTATGATGCGATTAGGTGAGATTTAGCTGGCATAGGTTGGGGAAGGAAACTGCAGGGGATGGGCACAATTGTAATGTGGGACTTGTTCAAGGAACAGCTGCTACGCGTCCTTGATAAATATGTACCTGTCAGGCAGGGAGGAAGCAGACGTGTGAGGGAACCGTGGTTTACTAAGGAGGTTGAATCTCTTGTAAAAAGGAAGGAGACTTCTGTTAAGATGAGACGTGAAGGCTCAGTTAGGGTACTTGAGAGTTACAAGTTGGCAAGGAAGGACCTAAAGAAAGAGTTAAGAAGAGCCAGGAGGGGACATGAGAAGTCTTTGGCAGGTAGTTTCAAGGAAAACCCTAAAGCTTTCTATAGGTATGTCAGGAGTAAAAGAATGACTAGGGTAAGATTAGGACCAGTCAAGGACAGGAGTGGGAAGTTGTGCGTGGAGTCTGAAGAGATAGGAGAGGCACTAAATGAATATTTTTCGTCGGTATTCACACAGGAGAGGGACAGTGTTGTCGAGGGGAGTACGGAGATGCAGGCTGTTGGACTGGACGGGATTGAGGTTCATAAGGAGGAGGTGTTAGCAATTCTGGAAAGGGTAAAAATAGATAAGTCCCCTGGGCCAGATGGGATTTATCCTGGGATTCTCTGGGAGGCTGGAGAGGAGATTGCAGAGCCTTTGGCTTTGATCTTTGTGTCGTCATTGTCTACAGGAACAGTGCCAGAAGACTGGAGGATAGCAAATGTTGTCCCCTTGTTCAAGAAGGGGAGTAGGGACAACCCTGGTAATTATAGACCGGTGAGCCTTACTTCTGTTGTGGGCAAAGTATTGGAAAGGATTATAAGAGATAGGATTTATAATCACCTGGAAAGGAATAATTTGATTAGGGATAGTCAGCACGGTTTTGTGAAGGGTAGGTCGTGCCTCACAAACCTTATTGAGTTCTTTGAGAAGGTGACCAAAGAGGTGGATGATGGTAAAGCGGTTGATGCGGTGTATATGGATTTCAGCAAAGCGTTTGATAAGGTTCCCCATGGTACGTTTTTGCAGAAAATACGGACACATGGGATTGAGGGTGATTTAGTGGTTTGGATCAGGAATTGGCTAGCTGTAAGAAAAAAGAGGGTGGTGGTTGATGGGAAATATTCATCCTGGAGTTCAGTTACTAGTGGTGTACCGCAAGGATCTGTTTTGGGGCCACTGCTGTTTGTCATTTTTATTCATGACCTGGATGAGGGCGTAGAAGGATGGATTAGTAAATTTGCGGATGACACTAAAGTCGGTGGAGTTGTAGACAGTGCGGAGGGAAGTGGCAGGTTACAGAGGGACATAGATAAGCTGCAGAGCTGGGCTGAGAGGTGGCAAATGGAGTTTAATGCGGGAAAGTGTGAGGTGATTCACTTTGGAAGGAGTAACAGGAATACAGAGTACTGGGCTAATGGTAAGATACTTGGTAGTGTCTGATGCACTATCAATTACGACGCGGAGACTTCTGAGAGTGAGGGAAAACTAATAGGCTTTTATTCACTGAGAACAGGAGTACACCCTTGTAGCTGACCTGGTCTGAACTGAGGCAAGGAGGAGGGACCATCACCTTTATACCCCACTCTGGGTGGAAAGTGAGCGGTCCCAGGTGGAAAGGGAGGAGTCTCGGGCCAGGTGCAGCATGGGTGTGTCCAGGTACATACATGTAGTAACAGTGGTTCACCACAGTGTGGATGAACAGAGGGATCTGGGTGTCAATGTGCATAGATCCCTGAAAGTTGGCACCCAGGTTGATAGGGTTGTTAAGAAGGCGTATGGTGTGTTAGCTTTTATTGGTAGAGGGATTGAGTTTCGGAGCCAGGAGGTCATGCTGCAACTGTACAAAACTCTGGTGCGGCCGCACTTGGAATATTGCGTACAGTTCTGGTCACCACATTATAGGAAAGATGTGGAAGTGTTGGAAAGGGTGCAGAGGAGATTTACCAGGATGTTGCCTGGTATGGTGGGAAGATCGTATGAGGAAAGGCTGAGGGACTTGAGGTTGTTTTCGTTAGAGAGAAGAAGGTTAAGAGGTGACTTAATAGAGGCATACAAGATGATCAGAGGATTAGATAGGGTGGATAGTGAGAGCCTTTTTCCTCGGATGGTGATGGCTAACATGAGGGGACATAGCTTTAAATTGAGGGGTGAGAGATATAGGACAGATGTTAGAGGTAGGTTCTTTACTCAGAGAGTAGTAAGGGCGTGGAATGCCCTGCCTGCAGCAGTAGTGGACTCGTCAACATTAAGAGCATTCAAATGGTTATTGGATAAACATATGGATGATATTGGAATAGTGTAGATTAGAGGGGCTTTAGATTGGTTTCACTGGTCGGCGCATCGAGGGCCGAAGGGCCTGTACTGCGCTGTAATGTTCTATATTCTATTTAGGATCTCACCCATCTCTTGTGCATCTGCACATGGATGACCTTATTGATCCTTAAGGGGCCCTACTCTCTCCCTAGTTAATCTTTTGCCCTTTATGTATTTGTAGAAACTCTTTGGATTCTCCTTTGCCTTATCTGCCAAAGCAATCTCGTGTCCCATTTTGCCCTCCCAATTTCTCTCAACTCTACTCCTACACCCTCTATACTTGTCAAGGGATCCGCTTGATCCCAGCTGCCTATGCATGTCGTGTGCCTCCTTCTTCTTGACCAGGGCCTCAATATCCCAAGTCATCCAGGGTTCCCTACTTCTGCCAGCCTTGTTCTTGACTCTAAAAAGAATGTGCTTACCCTGAACCCTGGTTAACATGCTTTTGAAAGCCTCCCACGTACCAGCTGTCCCTTTGCTGCTAACAGACTCCCCCAATCAACTTTTGAAAGTTCCGGTCTAATACCATCAAAATTGGTCTTGCCCCAATTTAGAATTTTAACTTTTGGACCAGACCTATCGTTCTCCATAGCTATCTTAAAACTAATGGAATTATGGTCACTGGTCCCAAAGTGATCCCTCACTGACACTTCTGTCACCTGCCCTTCCTTATTTCCCAACAGGAGGTCAAGTTTTGACCCCTCTCTAGTCGGCCATCCACATACTGAATGAGAAATTCCTCCTGAATGCACTCATCAAATTTCTCTCCATCCAAGCCTCTAATACTATGGCTGTCCCAGTCCATGTTGGGAAAGTTAAAGTCCTCTACTATTACCACCCTATTTTTCTTGGAGCTATCTGTAATCTCCTTACATATTTGCTCCTCAATTTCCCGCTGACTATTTGGGCGCCTATAGTAAAACCCTAAAAGTGATTTCCCCCTTCTCAGTTCTACCCATATAGACTCAGTGGGCGAACCCTCAGAAATAACCCCTCTCAGTACTGCTGTGATGTTTTCCCAAATCTAAAACGCAACTTAAGAGAACAAATTTGCAGACCAATGGAGGTAACGTGGAGGAACAGAACTAGGTTAGTAGCTCTTGCAGAGACACAGCATGGACATGATGGGGGTGGCACAGTGGCTAGCGCTGCTGCCTCACAGCGCCAGGGACCCGGGTTCGATTGCCAGCTTGGGTCACTGTCTGTGTAGAGATTGCACACTCTCCCTATGTCTGCGTGGGTTTCCTCTGGGTGCTCCAGTTTCCTCCCTTAGTCTGAAAGACGTGTTGATTAGGTGTATTGGCCCTGCTAAATTCTCCCTCAGTGTACCCGAACAGGCGCTGGAGTGTGGCGTCTAGGGGATTTTCACAGTAACTTCATTGCAGTGTTAATGTAAGACTACTTGTGACTAATAAATAAACTTTAACTCCCCCTCCTCGATCTTTCCTATAGCATCTGTACCCTGAAACATTGAGCTCAGTAAGAAGTCTCACAACACCAGGTTAAAGTCCAACAGGTTTATTTGGTAGCAAACACCATAAGCTTTTGGAGCGCTGATCCTTCATCAGATGGAGTGGAAATGTGCTCTCAGACAGTGCACAGAGACACAAAATCAAGTTACAGAATACTGATTAGAATGCGAATCCCTACAACCAGCCAGGTCTTAAAGATACAGACAATGTGGGTGGAGGGAGCATTAAGCACAGGTTAAAGAGATGTGTATTGTCTCCAGACAGGACAGTCTGCAAGTCCAGGAGGCCAGCTGTGGGGGTTACTGATAATGTGACATAAATCCAACATCCCGGTTTAGGCCGTCCTCATGTGTGCGGAACTTGGCTATCAGTTTCTGCTCAGCGACTCTGCACTGTCGTGTGTCGTGAAGGCCGTCTTGGAGAACGCTTACCTGAAGATCCGAGGCTGAATGCCCGTGACTGCTGAAGTGCTCCCCGACAGGAAGAGAACAGTCTTGCCTGGTGCCTGGGCGGCACGGTAGCACAGTGGTTAGCACTGCTGCTTCACAGCTCCAGGGTCCCGGGTTCGATTCCTGGCCCGGGTCACTGTCTGTGTGGAGTTTGCACATTCTCCTCATGTCTGCGTGGGTTTCCTCCGGGTGCTCCGGTTTCCTCCCACAGTCCAAAGATGTGCAGGTTAGGTTGATTGGCCAGGTTAAAAATTGCCCCTTAGAGTCCTGAGATGCAGAGGTTAGAGGGATTAGCGGGTAAATATGTGGGGGTAGGGCCTGGGTGGGATTGTGGTCGGTGCAGACTCGATGGGCCGAATGGCCTCCTTCTGCACTGTAGGGTTTCTATGATTCTATGATTGTCGAGCGGTGTTCATTCATCCGTTGTCGTAGCGTCTGCATGGTTTCCCCAATGTACCATGCCTCGGGACATCCTTTCCTGCAGCGTATCAGGTAGACAACGTTGGCCGAGTTGCAAGAGTAGGCACCGTGTACCTGGTAGATGGTGTTCTCACGTGAGATGATGGCATCCGTGTCGATGATCCGGCACGTCTTGCAGGTCATTGAGCTGCCAGTCCTGTCCCTCCTTTAGCCATGTTCCAGTAATAGCTATAATATCCCTGTCCCATGTACGCATCCATGCTCTGAGTTCATCTGCCTTGCCTGTCAGATCTCAGTGAAGAGTTAGAGGAATTGAGATATCTCAGAGGTTGTGGGGCTGGAGGAGATTAGAGATAGGGAGAGGGTGAAGCTGTAGAAATATTTGAATGTGGAGATGCTGGCGTTGGACTGGGGTAAACACAGTAAGAAGTTTAACAACACCAGGTTAAAGTCCAACAGGTTTATTTGGTAGTTTACGGAGCTCCAAGCCCCTTCTTCAGGTGAGTGGGAATTCTGTTCACAAACAGGGCATATAAAGACACAGACTCAATTTACACGAATAATGGTTGGAATCGAATACTTACAACTAATCAAGTCTTTAAGATACCAACAACGTGAGTGGAGAGAGCATCAAGACAGGCTAAAAAGATGTGTATTGTCTCCAGACAAGACAGCCTGCCTGGACCTGAAGAGTTTCACTGGCTGTCTTGTCTGGAGACTCGATGGGCCGAATGGCCTCCTTCTGCACTGTAGGGATTCTATGATTCTATGATATGCCCTGTTTGTGAACAGAATTCCCACTCACCTGAAGAAGGGGCTTGGAGCTCCGAAAGCTTGTGTGGCTTTTGCTACCAAATAAACCTGTTGGACTTTAACCTGGTGTTGTTAAACTTCTTACTGGAAATATTTGAAAACAAGGATGAGAATTTTAAAATGAAGGTGTTGATTGACCAGGAGTCAATGTAGGTCAGAGGCCACAGGGATAATAAGGGAACAGAACTTGCTGCAAGTAGGGATATGGGCAGCAGAGATTTGGGTGACCTCAACTTAAAAGCCCAGTATCCCATAAAATTGTAACAATTCTAAAAGAGGCTATTTGACCCATCATGTCCATGCTGTGTTTCTGCAAGAGCTACTCACCTAGTTCTGTTCCTCCACGTTACCTCCATTGCTCTGCAAATTTGTTCTTAAGATAATCATCTAATTCTCCTTTGAAAACCCCATTGATTTTCCTACAACGCTCGGGTTGTGCTCTCCCCATCCCGAGGCGCCTTCTTTCCCCTCCCATCCATTTGCCCATTCTCGCTTTCAGAATGCTCAAGGCCCAAACCAGACCCCGGCCCCGCCCCCTGAGGGCCCCGCCCACTCCCAGCCCAGTGGACCTGCCCTGACGTGCCCCGCCTCCTCACTGACCACGTCCCTATCTACCCCTGCCCCTTCTCCGTGCCCCGCCTCCTGACGGACCACGCCCCTATCTACCCCCGCCCCTCCTGCTGACTGGCCACGCCCCTATCTGGCCCCGCCCCTTCCTGCACAGTGTGATTGACAGGTGGCAGCGGAGCGGCGCATCTGTGGGAGTGGGACTGGTGAGGTTGCGGTTTCGATCTGGGAGAGACCGAGGCTTTGGCCTAATTGTGTTTGGAGCGCTCGGAGGCCAGTTAAAAACCTCGCTTCACAACTCCTGAGGCCGCCCGGCAATCTGGGCCCGTTCCTGCCCTGACAACCCTGTCCGTCCCCGGTCACCGTCTGCCGCCTGTTCCAGCCGCGAGGGCAAGGTCTGGGTCGCGGCTGAGGATCGGCGGCCGGGGCCCGGGCCTCGGAGCGGGCGCTCTCCGGGGTTTGAGCGTTGCTGGCGGGGCTGGTACCTTCCCCATCCCGGACTGCCCCCAGACAGGTGGCGGTGAAGCTGCTTCTGGTGCCGCCGCGGCCCCGAGGTGTAGGTACACCCACTGTGCTGTTAGAAAGGGAGCTCCAGCCACAGTGAGGGAAGGAGCAGGTCAGGTTAGTGAGTGACTGAGGGGAGCCTCCCGGTGGCCGTGTCCCGGGTACCTGCTTCTCTGCTCCTATGAGTTTGGCAGCTACTGTATCTGGAGTCTGTAAGAGTTCCTGTACAATAAGGGCTGGGGTTGGGCCAGGGGTGGGGTGGGGTTGGGCCAGGGGTGGGGTGGGGTTGGGCCAGGGGTGGGGTGGGGCCTGGGTTGGGGGGGGGGTGGCCTGGGTTGGTGGGGTGGGGTCTGGGTTGGGGGTTGGGGTGGGGCCTACGTTGGGGCAGGGCCTACGTTGGGGCGGGGCCTGGGTGTTGGGGGGTGGGGCGGGGCCTGGGTGTTGGGGGGTGGGGCGGGGGGTGGGGCGGGGCCTGGGTGTTGGGGGGGTGGGGCGGGGCCTGGGTGTTGGGGGGTGGGGCGGGGCCTGGGTGTTGGGGGGGCGGGGCGGGGCCTGGGTGTTGGGGGGGCGGGGCGGGGCCTGGGTGTTGGGGGGGTGGGGCGGGGCCTGGGTGTTGGGGGGGTGGGGCCAGGCCTGGGTGTTGGGGGGGGTGGGGCGGGGCCTGGGTGTTGGGGGGGTGGGGCGGGGCCAGGGTGTTGGGGGGGTGGGGCGGGGCCTGGGTGTTGGGGGGTGGGGCGGGGCCTGGGTGTTGGGGGGGTGGGGCGGGGCCTGGGTGTTGGGGGGGTGGGGCGGGGCCTGGGTGTTGGGGGGGTGGGGCGGGGCCTGGGTGTTGGGGGGGTGGGGCGGGGCCTGGGTGTTGGGGGGGTGGGGCGGGGCCTGGGTGTTGGGGGGGTGGTGCGGGGCCTGGGTGTTGGGGGGTGGGGCGGGGCCTGTGGGGTGGGGCGGGGCCTGCGGGTTGGGGGTTGGGGCCTTGGTGTTGGGGGGGTGGGGCGGGGTCTGGGTTGGGGCGGGGGTGGTGGGGCTCATGAGCGGGGCCCAGGGGCGGGGTTGGTGGGGCTCGGGGGTGGGGCGGGGAGTGGTGGGGCTCACGGGTGGGGCCTGGGGCGGGGGTGGTGGGGACCAGGGGCAGGGCCCGGGATGGAGGTTGCGGGGCCTGGGGTGCGGGTGAGGCGGGGCCCGGGCCGGGGATGGTGGGCCTGGGGCGGGGCCCGGGCGTCCTGGGGTGGGGCGTGGGGGTGGTGGGGCCTGCGTGGTGGGGCTGGCGGGGAGCCCGTGATAGTGGTGGTGGTGGTGGTGGGGCCTGCATGGTGGGGCCTGCATGGTGGGGCTGGCGGGGAGTCCGTGATAGTGGTGGTGGGGCTGTGGAGCCTGGGCCTGGGGTTGGAGGTGGGACCTGGGGCGGAGCGCTCTTTCAGAGAATTGGTGCAGGCACAATGAGCCGAATAGCCTTTTTCTGCATTGTTGGGCTTGTGTGGTTCTATGGCGGAGGGGTGGATATTAAAGATGGATTGGTGTGTAACCCAGCAAGCTGCTTTGTCAAGTATTAATGTTTATAATTATAAAAGCTATAAACTTTCTAACACAGTGGCACAGTGTTTAGCACTGCTGCCTCACAACGCCAGAGACCCTGGTTTGATTCCAGCCTCGGGTCATTGTGTGGAGTTTGCACATTCTCCCCATGTCTGCATGGGTTTCCTCCAGGTTCCCCGGTTTTCTCCCACATTGTTAAAGACATGCTGGTTAGATGCATTGACCCAAACGGGTGCCGGAGTGTGGCGACTAGGGGATTTTCACAGTAACTTCATTGCAGTGTTAATGTAAGCCTTACTTATGACTAATAAATATACTTTAATGAATTACTTTTAAATAAGGCTCACAATTCAGGCTGTTAATAGTCACACTAAAACTAGTGACCTTGAAACTACCAACTACCTGTGTCTCAGGCCTGGATTGTTCTATCTCTGCAGCTCCAGTTGCTGAGATGAGCCCAGAGGAAGATTTTGGAAGGTGTTTAGCAAATGCTGAGGGCTGGATGCAAATGATCCAGGACCGCTTGCAAGCGAGTGACAATGTACAAGGACCAAAGATCGCCTTAGAAGACAGGCTGAAGGAGACAGAGGTGAGGAGAGCACTGGAGGAAGAAACATCCACCCTTCTCAAATCATTGGCTTGATGTACCAGGCTAGCATCAGTGTTGATGTGTAGTATGTGCACATGAGATTGGGGTGGGGAGGGTGGGTGTTGCTGTGCAGTGTGTACTAGACTGGGATCAATGTTACTGTGTGTACTGGACTGGGATCAATTTTTTATTCATGGGTCAGCATTTATTGCCCAACCCTAAGTTATCTTCAACAGAGTGGCTTGCTAGACTATTTCGGAAGGCTTTTAAAAGTCAACAGCATAACTGTGGATGTGGAGTCGTATGTAGACCAGGTAAGGATGGCAGGTTTTTTAATATGACAATCAATGATTGTTTGATGGTCACAATCCAGATTTTTATTGAATTGTAATTTCACCATCTTCTGTGGTGAGATTCGAATCTGGGTCCCCAAAGCATCTTTTGGTGTCTGGATTACTAGGCCAGTGATAGTACCACAGTGTTACCACCTCCCTTGTTAAGAACATACAAACAAGGAGCAGAATTAGGTCATTTGTTTAGTCAAGCCTACACTGCCCTATAATAAGATAATCGCTGATCTGATGGTAACCTCATATCTGCATCTCACATACCCTTGATAGTCTATAAACCCCTTGCCTACCTGGAATGTATCTACCTCTGCCTTGAAACTGTTCAAAGACTTTGCATCAACTGTCCTTTCTGGAAGAGAGTTCTAAAGACTCATGCCCTCAGAGACCAAGAATGGCCTCATTTCTGTTTTAAATGGGCTACTGCTTGATTTTTAAACAGTGATCCCTAGTCCTGATTCTCCCAGAAGGGGGAATATCTTTTCCACATTCGCCCCATCAAGACTCCTCAGGGTCTTGTATGTTTCAGCCAAGTTACCTCTTAATGTTCTAATCTCCAGTGGTGCCTTTGATGTGACACTTTCTCAAATGCCTTTTGGCAATCTATACAAGTACATCCACTGGTTCCCCATTATGAACAGTGCATGTTACTTTCTCAAAGAGCTACAAGAGCTTGGTTAAACATGATTTCCCTTGCACAGAGTCATGTCAACTTTGCCTCATTACCTTGAACTTATCCAAGTGCCTTGCTATAACTTTTAATAATAGCTTCTAACATTTTCTGTACGACAGATGTTAAACTAACTGGCCTGTAGTTTTCCACTTTCTGTTCCTCTCCCTTTTTGAATAATGGAGTTACATTGTCTATCTTCTAATCTAATGGACCTTCCCTGAATTAAGGGAGTTTTGGAAAATTAAAGCCAATGCATCAACAGACTCACTAGCCACTTATTTTAAGACCCTTGGATAAGGTACACCGGGACCCAGCACTTTATCCACAGTTCCAACCATTTACTGTGTCACTTTACTGGTGATTGTAATTTTCCTGAGTCCCTTCATCCTTCCATTCCCTGATGTAAAGCTGCTTCTGGGATGTTACTTGTATCCCTTATATTGAAAACTCAATTCATCTGCCTTCTCCTTGTTTTCCATTATTCATTTTCCAAACTCACCTTTCTAGTTAACATGACAGATGTGTCCGTCCCTTGGAAGTTTTCTTGTTGGAATATATCTGTACTGTGAAGTATCGGCACAGTGGTTAGCACTGCTACCTCACAGTGCCAGGGACTCCAGTTCGATTCTGGCCTTGGTATATCTGTGTGGAGTTTGCACATTCTCCCTGTGTCTGCATGGGTTTCCTTTGGGTGCTCCAGTTTCCTCCCAAACTCCAAAGATGTATGGGTTAGGTTGATTGGGCATGCTAAATTAACCCTTAGTGTCAATGGGATCAGTAACATAAATTAATGGGGTTACGGGCATAAGGCCTGGGTGGGATTGTCAGTGCAGGCTTTCCTGAAAATACTCGATGAATTTACCAAGTCGACTTTCTAGATTTTCCAATAGATTAAAATGTCCCATGGTTATCACCTTGCCTTTCTGGCAAGCCCCTATTATTTCTACCTTTATGCTCCACCCTCCCTGTTACTATTTGGGGGCCTGCACCAGTCACCCACAAGTGAATTCTTACCTTTATAATTTCCCATCTCTACCCAAACCACGTTTACATCCTGGTTCCCTGAACTTAGATCATCCCGCTCTAATGTGCTAACACTATCAATAACTGACAGACCCATCCCAGGATCCACTGGAGCAAGCTGAGAGGGGTGATTGAAAGCAGCAGTGCTGGTGAGAGATTAATTGGATTAATTGAATTGTTTATTTATTTAATTAGTCAGCTAGTGTGTGTATTTTTTTGGCCTTTACTTTAACAGCAGTTTTTCAAGTTTAAAGTGAAAACTAGAAGTGGGCAGCAAAGGAGTCTGGGAAGGGTTTTTATTTTAACTTTAAAAGTCAGTTACCTGGGAGGTTCCCCCTCATTGATCCACTGGAGCAAGCTGAGAGGGGTGATTGAAAGCAGCAGTGCTGGTGAGAGATTAATTGGATTAATTGAATTGTTTATTTATTTAATTAGTCAGCTAGTGTGTGTATTTTTTTGGCCTTTACTTTAACAGCAGTTTTTCAAGTTTAAAGTGAAAACTAGAAGTGGGCAGCAAAGGAGTCTGGGAAGGGTTTTTTAAGCGCGTGAAGTATAAAAGGTAGGCTGCAGTATACAGCGGGCAGCGTCGGGAGCGGGCTGTGGAGTGTGTGGAAAGCAGAGTGTGAGCTATAAGACTTTGGCTCACAGGGCTTAGGCAGTAAGGGCGAGTAGGGGTGAGTTGAATTCATTTTTGCACTTTCTACCTGGTACTGGCAAGGTATCTAGAGGGGATGGGTGTGCAGGCAGTGCAATGTTCCTCTTGCACTATGTTTGAGGTGAGGGACGATGACAGTGTCCCTACTGATTACACCTGTGGGAAGTGCACCCATCTGCAGCTCCTCCAAAACCGTGTTAGGGAACTGGAGCTGGAGTTGGATGAACTGAGGATCATCAGGGACGCAGAGATGGCCATAGACACAAGCTTTAGGAATACAGTTACTCCGAGGATTGAAAACAGATGGGTGACGGTGAGAGGGGCTGGGAGGAAGCAGTCCGTGCAGGGATCCCCGGTGGTCGTTCCCCTTAGCAACAAGTATTCCGCTTTGGATACGGTTGAGGGGGACGACATACCAGTGGGGAGCCGCAGTGAGAGGATCTCCAGCACTGTGTCCGTCTCTGTGGCTCGGGAGGGAAAGGGGGAGAGCGGGAGGGCGATAGTTATTGGGGACTCGTTAGTTAGAGGGATAGATAGGAGGTTCTGTGGCAGCAAAAGAGACTCATGGATGGTATGTTGTCTACCGGATGCCAAGGTCCGTGATGTCTCAGACCGTGTTTTCCAGATTCTGAAGGGGGAGGGGAAACAGTCACAAGTCGTGGTGCACATTGGTACCAATGACATAGGTAAGAGAAGGGACGGGGATTTAAAGCAGGAATTTCTGGAGCTGGGCTGGAAGCTGAGAGTCAAGACAAAACATGTGGTCATCTCTGGTACGTTGCCGGTACCACGTGATAGCGAGTTGAGGAACAGGGAGAGAGTGCAGTTAAATATGTGGTTGCAGGGATGGTGTAGGAGGGAGGGTTTCAGATACGTGGATAATTGGAACACGTTCTGGGGAAGGTGGGACCTGTACAAACAGGACGGGGTGCACCTGAACCAGAGGGGCACCAATATCCTCGGAGGGAAATTTGTTACGGCTCTTCAGGGGGGTTTAAACTAATTTGTCAGGGGAGTGGGAAAGGGAGTTGTAGTCCAGAAGTCAGTGAGGGTGGTGAGGTATTGGGGAAGGTATCAGGGTCAAGGGTGGGTACTGGTAGACAGGAAGGTGGGTTGAAGTGTGTCTACTTCAATGCAAGGAGCATCCGGAACAAGGTAGATGAACTTGGGGCGTGGATTGGTACTTGGGACTACGATGTTGTGGCCATTACGGAGACGTGGGTAGAACAAGGACAGGAATGGTTGTTGGACGTTCCGGGGTATAGATGTTTCACTAAGTGTAGGGAAGCTGGTAAAAGAGGTGGAGGAGTGGCATTGTTAATCAAGGATAGTTTAACGGCTGCGGAAAGGCACTTCGTGGGGGATCTGCACACTGAGGTAATATGGGCTGAAGTTAGAAATAGGAAAGGAGCGGTCACGTTGCTAGGAGTTTACTATAGGCCCCCAAATAGTAATAGAGATGTGGAGGAAGAAATTTCTAAGCAGATTATGGATATGTGTGGGGGTCACAGGGTAGTTGTCATGGGGGACTTTAACTTTCCAAATATTGATTGGAACCTTTGTAGGTCAAATAGTTTGGATGGGGCAGTTTTTGTGCAGTGTGTGCGGGAGGGTTTCCTGACACAATATGTGGATGGGCCGACTAGAGGTGAGGCCACATTGGATTTGGTACTGGGAAATGAACCGGGCCAAGTGTTAAAAGATTTGGTTGTGGGAGAGCAATTTGGAGATAGTGACCACAATTCGGTGTTTTTTGTTATTGCAATGGAGAGGGATAGGGCCGTATGGCAGGGCAAGGTTTACAATTGGGGGAGGGGTAATTATGATGCGATTAGGCAAGAATTAGGGGGCATAAGTTGGGAACAGAAACTGTCAGGGAAAGGAACGAATGAAAAGTGGAACTTTTTCAAGGAACAAATACTGGATGTCCTTGATAGGTATGTTCCTGTCAGGCAGGGAGGAAATGGCCGAGTGAGGGAACCATGGTTCACAAAAGAGGTGGAATGTCTTGTGAAAAGGAAGAGGGAAGCTTATGTAGGGATGAGGAAACAAGGTTCAGATGGCTCGATTGAGGGTTACAAGTTAGCAAGGAATGAGCTGAAAAAGGGGCTGAGGAGAGCTAGGAGGGGACATGAGAAGTCCTTGGCGGGTCGGATCAAGGAAAACCCCAAGGCTTTTTACTCTTATGTGAGGAATAAAAGAATGACCAGGGTGAGGTTAGGGCCGGTCAAGGACAGTAGTGGGAACTTGTGTATCGAGTCAGTAGAGATAGGCGAGGTGATGAATGAATACTTTTCTTCAGTGTTCACCAAGGAGAGGGGCCATGTTTTTGAGGAAGAGAAGGTGTTACAGGCTAATAGGCTGGAGGAAATAGATGTTCGGAGGGAGGATTTGGTTTGTGGTTTGGGGTGGGGGTTTTTGTGTGGGGGTTTGGGTTTGGTTGGTTTTGGTTGTTTTGGTTTTTGTTTTTGGTTGTTGTTGTGATGTGTGGATTTTGCGTTGATCTTTGGGTCCTCGCTGTCCACGGGGATGGTGCCAGAGGACTGGAGAATGGCGAATGTTGTTCCTCTGTTTAAGAAAGGGAATAGAAATGACCCTGGTAATTATAGACCGGTTAGTCTTACTTCGGTGGTTGGTAAATTGATGGAAAGGGTCCTTAGGGATGGGATTTACGACCATTTAGAAAGATGCGGATTAATCCGAGATAGTCAGCACGGATTCGTGAAGGGCAAGTCGTGCCTCACAAATTTGATAGAATTTTTTGAGGAGGTAACTAAGTGTGTTGATGAAGGTAGGGCAGTTGATGTCATATACATGGATTTTAGTAAGGCGTTTGATAAGGTCCCCCATGGTCGGCTTATGATGAAAGTGAGGAGGTGTGGGATAGAGGGAAAGTTGGCCGATTGGATAGGTAACTGGCTGTCTGACCGAAGACAGAGGGTGGTGGTCGATGGAAAATTTTCAGATTGGAGGCAGGTTGCTAGCGGTGTGCCGCAGGGATCAGTGCTTGGTCCTCTGCTCTTTGTGATTTTTATTAATGACTTAGAGGAGGGGGCTGAAGGGTGGATCAGTAAATTTGCTGATGACACCAAGATTGGTGGAGTAGTGGATGAGGTGGAGGGCTGTTGTAGGCTGCAAAGAGACATAGATAGGATGCAAAGCTGGGCTGAAAAATGGCAAATGGAGTTTAACCCTGATAAATGTGAGGTGATTCATTTTGGTAGGACTAATTTAAATGTGGATTACAGGGTCAAAGGTAGGGTTCTGAAGACTGTGGAGGAACAGAGAGATCTTGGGGTCCATATCCACAGATCTCTAAAGGTTGCCACTCAAGTGGATAGAGCTGTGAAGAAGGCCTATAGTGTGTTAGCTTTTATTAACAGGGGGTTGGAGTTTAAGAGCCGTGGGGTTATGCTGCAACTGTACAGGACCTTGGTGAGACCACATTTGGAATATTGTGTGCAGTTCTGGCCACCTCACTATAAGAAGGATGTGGAAGCGCTGGAAAGAGTGCAGAGGAGATTTACCAGGATGCTGCCTGGTTTGGAGGGTAGGTCCTATGAGGAAAGGTTGAGGGAGCTAGGGCTGTTCTCTCTGGAGCGGAGGAGGCTGAGGGGAGACTTAATAGAGGTGTATAAAATGATGAAGGGGATAGATAGAGTGAACGTTCAAAGACTATTTCCTCGGGTGGATGGAGCTATTACAAGGGGGCATAACTATAGGGTTCGTGGTGGGAGATACAGGACGGATATCAGAGGTAGGTTCTTTACGCAGAGAGTGGTTGGGGTGTGGAATGGACTGCCTGCAGTGATAGTGGAGTCAGACATTTTAGAAACATTTAAGCGGTTATTGGATAGGCACATGGAGCACACCAGGATGATAGGGAGTGGGATAGCTTGATCTTGGTTTCAGATAAAGCTCAGCACAACATCGTGGGCCGAAGGACCTGTTCTGTGCTGTACTGTTCTATGTTCCACCTTTTCCTCACTTCCTGTCCTTCCTAAATGTCCTGCATCCTTCAATATTCAGGCTCCAATACCTGTCATCCCGCATCCATGCCTCTGTAATGACTATCAAATCATTCTTTATTTCTGTCTGCTTCTGTTCATCTGTTTTGTTTCGAGTGCTTTATCTGAATCACAAAGAGATTTTACTTTTCTTCTTACAACCTCATCTGTTGATTTACTGTTAATTTGCTCTCTATCCCGTCTTGTCATTGTATGTTTTTCATTTCCCATAATAATATCTTTCACTTTTGTCACGTTTCTACTCTTTGGTTTACTACATCATCCCAAGTTTGATCTCTTGCCCCCATTAATTAATTTAAAATACTGGTCACAGCATGGTTCAGGTGTTTACTGCCCCAATAGTACAGTGACCACTTGTCCCAGTACTGGTGCCAGTGCCCTATGAACAAGACCCACTCCCACAACAGTCTTTGAGCCACATATTCATCTCCCTTGCGTGATTTGTCCTCTGCCAATTTGCACATGGCTCAGGTAGCAATTGAGAGATTATAACCTTTTGAGGTACTAAATTTGGTGCCAAGCTCCTCATATTGACTATGCAGAACTCCCTGCGTTGTCCTGCCTGTGTCGTTGGTATCTACAGGGACCACAATGATTGGGTCCTCCCCTCCCACTGCAAGTTCCTCTCTAGATTTGAGTAGTTGTCTGGATTTGAAATCTTTGCTGCAGAGAACAGTTTCAATCTCTGTGACTATACTGTTCCATACTACCCCTACATTTTGCTTGTTACTCCCCCTGCTTATATGGCTTCATATACCATGGTGCCATCTTCAGTTAGCTCATCCACCCAGCAGCACCCCCTTTTTATCCAAACTAGCAGGAAACAAACCTCAAACATAGAAATATAGAAAAACTACAGCACAAAACAGGCCCTTTGGCCCCACAGTTTGTGTCGAACATATCCCTACCTTTTAGGCCTACCTATAACCCTCCATCCTATTAAGTCCCATGTACTCATCCAGGAATCTCTTAAAAGACCCTATTGCGTTTGCCTCCACCACCACTGACGGCAGCCGATTCCACTCGCCCACCACCCTCTGTGTGAAAAACTTCCCCCTAACATTTCCCCTGTACCTACTCCCCAGCACCTTAAACCTATGTCCTCTCGTAGCAGCCATTTCCACCCTGGGAAAAAGCCTCTGATCTATGCGTCTCAACATCTTATATACCTCTATTAGGCCTCCTCTCATCCTACGTCTCTCCAAGGAGAAAAGACCGAGCTCCCTCAGCCTATCCTCAAAAGGCATGCCACTCAATCCAGGCAACATCCTTGTAAATCTCCTCTGCACCCTTTCAATCTTTTCCACATCCTTCCTGTAATGAGGCGACCAGAACTGATCTGTTAGAGAAAATCTCCATTACAAGAGAGGAAGTGTTAGGTTTTTTAGGGAACATTAAAACTGACAAAGCCCCAGGGCCTGATGGCATCTATCCTCGACTGCTCAGGGAGACGAGAGGTGAAATTGCTGGGCCTCTGACGGAAATCTTTGTCGCTTCTTTGGACACAGGTGAGGTCCCTGAGGATTGGAGGATAGCGAATGTGGTCTCGTTGTTTAAGAAGGGTAGCAGGGATAACCCAGGAAATTATAGGCCGGTGAGCTTGACGTCCGTGGTAGGGAAGTTGTTGGAGAGGATTCTTAGAGACAGGATGTATGTGCATTTAGAACGGAACAATCTCATTAGTGACAGACAGCATGGTTTTGTAAGAGGGAGGTCGTGCCTTACTAATTTGGTGGAGTTTTTTGAGGAAGTGACAAAAACGGTTGATGAAGGAAGGGCCGTGGATGTCGTCTATATGGATTTCAGTAAGGCATTTGACAAAGTCCCACATGGCAGGTTGGTTAAGAAGGTTAAGGCTCATGGGATACAAGGAGAAGTGGCTCGATGGGTGGAGAACTGGCTTGGCCATAGGAGACAGAGGGTAGTGGTTGAAGGGTCTTTTTCCGGCTGGAGGTCTGTGACCAGTGGTGTTCCGCAGGGCTCTGTACTGGGACCTCTGCTATTTGTGATATATACATAAATGATTTGGAAGAAGGTGTAACTGGTGTAATCAGCAAGTTTGCGGATGACACGAAGATGGCTGGAATTGCGGATAGCGAAGAGCATTGTCGGGCAATACAGCAGGATATAGATAGGCTGGAAAATTGGGCGGAGACGTGGCAGATGGAATTTAATCCGGATAAATGCGAAGTGATGCATTTTGGAAGAAATAATGTAGGGAGGAGTTATACAATAAATGGCAGAGTCATCAGGAGTATAGAAACACAGAGGGACCTAGGTGTGCAAGTCCACAAATCCTTGAAGGTGGCAACACAGGTGGAGAAGGTGGTGAAGAAGGCATATGGTATGCTTGCCTTTATAGGACAGGGTATAGAGTATAAAAGCTGGAGTCTGATGATGCAGCTGTATAGAACGCTGGTTAGGCCACATTTGGAGTACTGCGTCCAGTTCTGGTCGCCGCACTACCAGAAGGACGCGGAGGCATTGGAGAGAGTGCAGAGAAGGTTTACCAGGATGTTGCCTGGTATGGAGGGTCTTAGCTATGAGGAGAGATTGTGTAGACTGGGGTTGTTCTCCTTGGAAAGGCGGAGAATGAGGGGAGATCTAATAGAGGTGTACAAGATTATGAAGGGTATAGATAGGGTGAACAGTGGGAAGCTTTTTCCCAGGTCGGAGGTGACGATCACGAGGGGTCACGGGCTCAAGCTGAGAGGGGTGAAGTATAACTCAGACATCAGAGGGACGTTTTTTACACAGAGGGTGGTCGGGGCCTGGAATGCGCTGCCAAGTAGGGTGGTGGAGGCAGGCACACTGACATCGTTTAAGACTTACCTGGATAGTCACATGAGCAGCCTGGGAATGGAGGGATACAAACGATTGGTCTAGTTGGACCAAGGAGCGGCACAGGCTTGGAGGGCCGAAGGGCCTGTTTCCTGTGCTGTACTGTTCTTTGTTCTTTGTTTGTTCTTTGAGCACAGTACTCCAAGTGGGGTCAGACGAGGGTCTTACATAGCTGCATCATTATCCCCGGACTCCTAAACTCAATCCCTCGATTGATAAAGGCCAGCACACCATATGCCTTCTTAACCACCTCCTCCACCTGCGGGGCTGATTTTAGAGTCCTATGGACCCGGACCCCAAGGTCCTTCTGATCCTCTACCATACTAAGAGTCTTTCCCTTGATATTTTACTGCTTCATCCCATTTGACCTGCCAAAATGGACCACTACGCATTTATCTGGGTTGAAGTTGAAATGTTAGGGGGAAGTTTTTCACACAGAGGGTTGTGGGCAAGTGGAATCGGCTGCCGTCAGTGGTGGTGGAGGCAAACTCAATAGGGTCTTTTAAGAGACTCCTGGATGAGTACATGGGACTTCAATAGGATGGAGGGTTATAGGTAGGCCTAAAAGGTAGGGATATGTTTGGCACAACTTGTGGGGCCGAAGGGCCTGTTTTGTGCTGTAGTTTTCTATGATTCTACCGCTTTCCTTTCGTCAATGTGTTTAGTCACATTTTCGAAGAACTCCACCAGGCTCGTAAGGCACGATCTGCCCTTGACAAAGCCATGCTGAGTATTCTTGAGCATACTAAACCTCTCTCAATGCTCATGAATCTTGTCCCTCAGGATCTTCTCCATCAGCTTACCAACCACTGAGGTTAGATTCACCGGTCGGTAATTTCCTGGGCTATCCCTTTTCCCCTTCTTGAAAATAGGAACCACATCCGCAATCCTCCGGCACCTCTCCCGTCTCCATCGATGATGCAAAGATCATCGCCAGAGGCTCTGCAATCTCTTCCCTCGCCTTCCACAGTAACCTGGGGTACATCCCTTTTGTACGCATCCCTTTTGTACGCATGTTGGGCAATTGCACAGGCAATTGGGTCCCCTTGCATGCCTCACTTGCAGTCACACACCCTCCTGCCCCTGACCACTCAGGAAATTAAACAACCCTACCCGAAGGGGTGTGCCCACCTCCTGAAAAACAATGTTCAGGTAAGCTTTCTCCTCCCTGATCTGAAGAGATCTACAGGCATTTAGAGACACGAGGACTGATTAGGGACAGTCAGCATGGCTTTGAGAGTGGAAAATCTTGTGTCTCAAATTTGATTCAACTTTTTGAAGGGGTAACCAAGAAGGTAGATGAGGGCAGTGCAGTCGATGTTGTTTACATGGACTTTAGCAAGGCCTTTGACAAGGTACCACATGGTAGGTTGTTGCATGAGGTTAAATCTCACAGGATCCAGGGCGAGGTATCTAAATGGATACAAAATTGGCTTCTTGACAGAAGCCAGAGGGTGGTTGTAGAGGGTTGTTTTTCAAACTGGAGGCCTGTAACCAACGGTGTGCATCAGGGATCGGTGTTGGGTCCACTGTTGTTTGTCATTTATATTAATGATTTGGATGAGAATTTAGGAGGCATGGTTAGTAAGTTTGCAGATGACATCAAGATTGGTGGCATGGTGGACGGACAGTGAAGAAAGTTATCTCAGATTGCATTGGGATCTTGATCAGTTGGGCCAGTGGGCTGACGAATGGCAGATGGAGTTTAATTTGGACAAATGCAAGGTAATCCATTTTGGTAGATTGAGTAAGTCCTGCCCTGGTTCAGTTAATGGTAGGGCGTTGGGGAGAGTTACAGAACAAAGAGATCTAGGGGTACAGGTTCATAGTTCCTTGAAAGTGCAGACATAGGTGGACAGAGTGGTGAAGAAGGCATTCGGCATGCTTGGTTTCATCGGTCAGAACATTGAATACAGGAATTGGGACATCTTGTTAAAGTTGTACAAGACATTGGTAAGGCCACACTTGGAATACTGTGTGCAATTCTGGTCACCCTATTATAGAAAGGATATTATTAAACTAGAAAGAGTGCAGAAAGGATTTACTAGGATGCTACCGGGACTTGATGGATTGAGTTATGAGGAGAGACTGAATAGACTGGGACTTTTTTCTCTGGACTGTAGGAGGCTGAGGGGTGATCTTATAGAGGTCTATAAAATAATGAGGGGCATAGACAAGGTAGATAGTCAATATCTTTTCCCAAAGGTAGGGGAGTCTAAAACTAGAGAGCATAGGTTTAAGGTGAGAGGGGAGAGATACAAAAGTGTCCAGAGGGGCAATTGTTTCACACACAGGGTGGTGAGCGTCTGGAACAAGCTGCCAGAGGTAGTAGTAGAGGCGGGTACAATTTTATCTTTTAAAAAACATTGAGGTAGTTACATGGGTATAGAGGGATATGGGCCAAAAGCGGCCAATTGGGACGAGCTTAGTGGTTAAAACAAAAGGCGGCATGGACAAGTTGGGCCGAAGGGCCTGTTTCCATGCTGTAAACCTCCGACTCTATGACTATAACTCTATGTGCTAAAGAGTTGGCAGTTCGGCATGCAGTTTAATAATTCTGAGCAGAAATTGGTGCGGCAACAAAAACGTTTTACGGCACGCGCCATGCGCGGGGGGCTGGCGTTGCAGTGCGCTCGCACCGCCGCCCCCCCCCCCCCCCCCCCCCCCCCCCCCCCCCCCAGTTGTGGTGCGCCCGCGCTGGGGCCCGACCGACGTCCGCGGAATCACTGTTGCCGTAATTGGCACAGTGATTAGCACTGCCTCCTCACAGTACGAGGGACCTGTGTTCGATTCCAGTCTTGGGTCACTGTCTGTGCGGAGTCTGCACGTTCTCCGCGTGTCCCCATGGATTTCCTCCGGGCGCTCCGGTTTCCTCCCGCAGTCCAAAGATGTGCAGGTTAGGTGGATTGGCAATGCTAAATTGCCCTTCGTGTCTGGAGGATTGGCAGGGTAAACGTGGAGTTACGGGGATAGGGCCTGGGTGGGATTGCTGTTCGTTGCAGGCTCGATGGGCCGAATGGCCTCCTCCTGCACTGTCTGGATTCTATAATATTCATTTTGAGCATTAGATATTGTCGGATGAAATCATATGTCAGTTGGTGCCTGTTTATCTGCCGTGACAATTTATCATTGGTAATATTACATGCATTGAGCACTATAAACATGCATTTCTTCTGTGAACAGGTTATCTTGTCAGAGGAGCCTGAAGGGAGACTCCGGCTGGACACAGCGCTGTTGAAGGCAGAAATTCTCTTGCAGGACAGCAGTGATGATGAGACGCACAAGATTCTGAGATCACTGAAACAGATCAAAACCAAGTGGGAGGATACACAGATCAACATGGTCCATTGTCACAGGTAGCAGCTCTTCCGATCTGAAAGAGATATGACTGCTTGCTGCTCAGGTTCAGAATCCTGAATTTGTTGGCAAGGTCTCTCTCCTCTTGCATCATAACTCTTCATAACATATCATTGATAAACTCAAGTTGTATATCATCAAACAATTCAGTTTCTGTTTACATGAGTGGGGAGAATGTTCCTGATTGGAATTAATCATGATTTTATTGATTTTTTACAGTCGGCTCGAGTGGGTTTTGCTGCATTGGTCTGAGTATTTGAAAGCAAGGGAAGACTATTTTATTTGGCTGATAAATATAAAGCAGAAGTTGGAGCCTGATTTTGAATCCCAGCTGGGTCTAAAGGAGAAGAAATTACAGCTAAGCCATCACACAATCCTGCTCAGTAACATCTTGAACCAGGCTACCCTGCTGGAGCGACTGATCCAGGAATCCGGCTCCTTGTTCGCAAAGACTGAAGATGAGAGCTTCAATGAGGCAGCACAGCAGAAATTAAACGCTGATCATGAAGCACTTGAAATAAAAGCAAAGGTTAAACGTCCTCCTCTCTTCTCTGTAATGTAAGGTTGTCTATGTGCCTCTCAGCTGGGTTTGGCCAAATAGCCTGTTCTGTGCTGTAAATTTCTGTTTAATTCTTTGTACATGTAAATGTGAAAAATCAGTGTAGGAAGCTATGCCAAACCTCTACTATCCCTGGTTAGGCTCCACCCAGAATATTGTGTTCAAATCTGGACCCCACACTTTCGGAAGGATGTCAAGGCCTTGGAGATAGTGCAGAGGATATTTACTAGAACGGTTACAGAAATTTTGTTACTTAGAGATTAGTTGTTCTCAGCACAGAGAAGGTAATTGTGAAGATTTTATAAGGAGTGCTCAAAATCATGAGGTTTTAATTGAATAAATAAAGCAAAACTTCACAGTGGCAGAAGGATCAGTAACCACAGGACACTGATCGAAGGAAATTGGGAAAAAGCTAGAGGCATCATGGGATGTTTTTGTCCAGTGTTGTGATAATCTGAAATGTATTGGCTCTGAACTATGCAGAATCAAATTCAACAATAACTTTCTAAAAGGAATTAGCTCAAACAAATTGTCGGCTAAGGCTCAATTGACCGAATGGCCTCCATAATTCCATAATCATAGAGTCAGAGAGGTTTACAGCATGGAAACAGGCCCTTCAGCCCAACTTGTCCATGCTGTCCTTTTTTTTAAAAAACCCCTAAGCTCATCCCAATTGTCCACATTTGGTCCATGCCCCTCTATACCCATCGTACCCATGTAACTATCTAAATGCTTTTTAAAAGATAAAATTGTACCCGCCTCTACTACTACCTCTGGCAGCTTGTTCCAGACACTCACCACCCTCTGTGGAAAAAATTGCCCCTCCGGACACTTTTGTATCTCTTCCCTCTCACCTTAAACCTATGCCCTCTAGTTTTAGACCCCCCTATCTTTGGGAAAAGATATTGACTATCTAGCTGATCTATGCCCCTCATTATTTTATAGACCTCTATAAGGTCACCCCTCAGCCTCCTATGCTCCAGAGAAAAAAGTCCCAGTCTATCCAGCCTCTCCCTAGAACTCAAACCATCAAGTCCCGGTAGCATCCTAGTAAATCTTTTTTGCACTATTTTTAGTTTAATAATATCATTTCTATAATAATGTGACCAGAACTGTACACAGTTTGTAGCTCCAATGAAATTACAAGAAAATTCTCCAAGTAAATATTCACATGCACCTTTGCATCAATGGTTGAAAATGGAGAATTAAAATAAACAATTGGAATCTTGGTCATGCTTGTAGATAGAATGCAGGTGTTCTGCAAAGAAGTCCCACATCTGTTTGCTCTTCCCACTGTAGAGCAAAGCATGTTGAACAGTGAATGCATTTCAGTAAATTGAAATACATATACAAAGAAAATTACAGCACAGGAACAGGCCTTCGGCCCTCCAAGCCTGCACCGACCATGCTGCCCGACTGAACTAAAACCCCTTACGCTTCCGGGGACCATATCCCTCCATTCCCATTCTATTCATGTATTTGTCAAGACGCCCCTTAAAAGTCACTTTCGTACCTGCAAATCTGTAAATCGCTGCTTCACTTGGAAGGAGTGTTTGGGGGGCCTTGGACAGCGTGAAGGAGGAGGTAAAAGAGCAGTTTTACACCACTTGAGCTTGCAAGGAAAGGTGCTGGGGTGGGGAGTGGGTGTTGGAGTTGGGGGTGTCACAGATGGAATGGTCCTTTTAGAATGCTGGGAGAGGAAGGGGAAGATGCTTTTGCTGGCATTGCACTGGACAAAAATAGTGAAGGACAATTCATTCGATGAGGTTGGTGGTGTGGAATTTAGTTTCCTCTTCTAAATCATTAATATATATTGTGTATAGCTGGGGTCCTAGCATTGATCACTGCAGTCCCCCAGTATATACTTCTGCCATTTGGAAAAAGCTTCATTTATCCTTACTCTTTTTGTTCCCTGTGTACCATCCAGTTTTCTATCCACCTCAATACACTACTCCTAATCCCATGCACTTTAATTTTACACGCTAATCTCCTTTTTTATTCATTTGTGGGACATGGGCATCGCTGGCTGGCCAGCATTTATTGCCCATCCCTGGTTGCCCTTGGAGGGCAGTTGGGAGTCAACCACATTGCTGTGGCTCTGGAGTCACATGTAGGCCAGACCGGGTAAGAATGGCAGATTTCCTTCCCTAAAGGACATTAGTGAACCAGATGGGTTTTTCTGACAATCGACAGTGGTTTCATGGTCATCAGTCGATTCTTAATTCCAGATTTATTTTATTCAAATTCCACCACCTGCCATGGCGGGATTTGAACCTGGGTCCCCAAAACATTAGCTGAGTTTCTTGATTAATAGTCTAGCGATAATACCACTAGGCCATCGCCTCCCCTTACGTATGACTTTGTTGAAAGCCTTCTGAAAGTCCAAATAAACCACATCCCCCTCATCAACTCTACTAGTTACATCCTGGAATAATGTCCTGCTGGTGGGCAAAGAATTATGTGTTGAGGAAAAAGGAAGACATATTAGAAATGTCAGCACCAATAGGCGGTGGCAGGAGGCAGATGCTGGCCCCAAAGATGGAGTGAGGTTGGGGGTTCAGTGGGCAGAGTCTGGTCTCAGCAGAGAATGGGAAACATGGTCGGGAGGAAGGTTGTCTGTCACACTGGAAAGATTGTGGCGGAGGGGAGTCTGGCTCCGATTGAGGGTGGGAGGGGCATTTGTCGACCCTGGGAGAGTTGTTGACTTTGGCCCCAGAGGTAAACAACTGGAAAAGGAATAAACTGATAGCGAATGAACTGCTGTTTGATTTCAGATCTGGTTTTCCTGTTTCAGAAAAAGGTGATGATTTTGGAAGCAGTTGTCCAAGAACATCAGCAATACACAGACAATGTGGAGAAATTCCAAAACTGGCTGCACTCCATGAAGGAAAAATATAACGATGCCGGGAAAGCCAGCAAGGATCACATGGAGGGATCGCTTAGAGAACTGAAGGTAAATACAGATATGCAGGCAAATTTTGGCAAGGTGTAAAAGTAACAGGGTTGTTGTGGTGGGAGATTTTAATTTCCCCTATATTGACTGGGACTCACTTAGTGCCAGGGGCGTAGATGGGGCAGAGTTTGTAAGGAGCAATCCAGGAGGGCTTCCTGAAACAGTATGTCGAAAGTCCAACTAGGGAAGGGGCAGTACTGGTCCTGGTATTCGGGAACAGTGACCACAATTCAGTAAGCTTTAAGGTACTGATGGATAAAGATAAGTGTAGTCCTCAAGTTAAGGTGCTAAATTGGGGGAAGGCTAATTACAAAAATATTAGGCAGGAACTGAAGAATGTAGATTGGGGGCAGATGTTTGAGGGCAAATCAACATCTGGCATGTGGGAGGCTTTCAAGTGTAAGTTGATAGGGATTCAGGACCGACACATTCCTGTAAGAATGAAGGATAAGTATGGCAAGTTTTGGGAACCTTGGATAACGAGAGATATTGTGAGCCTAGTCAAAGAGAAAAAGGAAGCATTTGTCAAAGTTAGGAGGCTGGGAACACACGAAGCAAGTGTGGAATACAAGGAAAGTAGAAAGAAACTTAAGCAAGGAGTAAGAAGGGCTAAAAGCGGTCATGAAAAGCCTTGGCCAACAGGATTAAGGAAAATCCCAAGGCTTTTTATACATACATAAAGAGCAAGAGGGTAGCCAGGGAGAGGGTTGGCCCACTCAAGGACAAGGGAGGGAATCTATGCGTGAAGCCAGAGGAAATGGGCGAGGTATTAAATGAGTACTTTGCGTCAGTATTCACCAAAGAGAAGGACTTGGTGGATAATGAGTCTGGGAAAGGATGTGTAGATAGTTTAAGTCATGTTGAGATCAAAAAGGAGGAGGTATTGGGGTTCTTGAGAAACATTAAGGTAGACAAGTCCCCAGGGCCTGATGGGATATGCCCCAGAATACTGAGAGAGGCAAGGGAGGAAATTGCTGGGGCTTTAAGAGAAATCTTTGTATCCTCACTGGCTGCAGGGGAAGTCCCAGAGGATTGGAGAATAGCCAATGTTGTTCCTTTGTTTAAGAAGGGTAGCAGGAATAATCCAGGTAATTACAGGCCGGTGAGCCTTACATCAGTGGTAGGGAAATTATTGGAGCGGATTCTTCTGTTAAGTTCGTTTTAGGAAACTTATTACATTCTTGAGGCAAGGGCCAGACACCAACTGTTTTGAAACAAAAGAAGTTCTATTCTCTTACATATGCAAGATGGCAGACCCTTGCTCGACTAGTCGCCCAGCAAGAGTGTTCAAAGACGGGGAAGTAGTCAGCACGTCTTTGTCAAAGGCAAATCGTGCCTTACGAGCCTGGTGGAGTTCTTTGAAAATGTGACTAAACACATTGACGAAGGAAAAGCGGTAGATGTGGTTTACATGGACTTCAGCAAGGCGTTCGATAAGGTCCCCCATGCAAGACTTCTCGAGAAAGTGAGAGGGCATGGGATCCACGGGGCTGTTGTCTTGTGGATCCAGAACTGGCTTGCCTGCAGAAGGCAGAGAGTGGTTGTAGATGGGTCTTTTTCTGAATGGAGGTCGGTCACCAGTGGTGTGCCCAGGGATCTGTTCTGGGACCCTTGATGTTTGTCATTTTCATAAATGACCCGGATTAGGAGGTGGAGGTATGGGTTGGTAAGTTTGCCGACGACACGAAGGTTGGTGGTGTTGTGGATAGTTTGGAGGGATGTCAGAAACTGCAGCGTGACATAGATAGGATGCAAGACTGGGCGGAGAAGTGGCAGATGGACTTCAACCCGGATAAATGTGTAGTGGTCCATTTTGGCAGGTCAAATGGGATGAAGGAGTATAATATCAAGGGTAAGACTCTTAGTGTAGAGGATCAGAAGGACCTTGGAGTCCGGGTCCATAGGACTCTTAAATCGGCCTCGCAGGTAGAGGAGGTGGTTAAGAAGGCGTATGGTGTGCTGGCCTTCATCAATCGAGGGATTGAGTTTAGGAGTCGGGAGATAATGATGCAGCTATATAAGACCCTCGTCAGACCCCACTTGGAGTACTGTGCTCAGTTCTGGTCGCCTCATTACAGGAGGGATGTGGAAATGATTGAAAGGGTGCAGACAAGATTTACAAGGATGTTGCCTGGATTGGTTGAGATGCCTGGACTGGATGAGATGTCAGGGGTAAGTTTTTCACTCAGGATGGTGGGTGAGTGGAATCGGCTGCCGTCAGTGGTGGTGGAGGCAAACTCGATAGGGTCTTTTAAGAGACTTCTGGATGAGTACATTGGACTTAATAGGATTGAGGGTTATAGGTAAGCCTATATATAAGCGAAGGTAGGTAGGGACATGACCGGCGCAACTTGTGGGCCGAAGGGCCTGTTTGTGCTGTATTTTTTTCTATGTTCTATGTTCTAAGTCCCATTTTTATAACAATTGACATTTTACATGAATGCATAATTCGGATCGATTAGCACTGCTTTCAGCTGGCCAATGAGGCCCCTAGCAACTGCTAGGTACAATTAGCTTCCAATCATATTTCTTTCAAAACAACCATTAACCACGCCTCATTACTTCATAATTTCAGATGGTTTCAGTTCCCGTTTCTTAAGCTAAATAGACCCCAAAAAGTCTTATTTTTATGATATTGGTTATCCCCAAAATGAGTAATGATTACAAGGGGCCCCGCAGTTGCCGTATACGGTTATCGTGCAGCAATTAGCTTCTTTTCCCAGCAATCATCGCACAAGCACCACAGGAGCCATGTAGAAGGCAAGCTCGGCCCAAAGTGGCAAGCTGAATGTCAAATTAGCTTATAATGGAAGAAGGCACTGTTAGCTGCACCCTGCAAGCTGTACTACCACATTCAGTAAACTGCTGACATTGTTTACTATAATTCATTAACAAAGTGGACTTAGCTAGTATGTCTGCAAGAATCTGTTTAATACCAACATTGTTTCTTCAGAATCACCTTGAAGCAGAAGTAAATGTTGTTAACCGCATTTTTCGAACCAAGAATAGGCATGCTTGCTTTATACTGTGTTGCAAAGTCAGCTTTAAGTCTGCAATTTATGAGAGACCCCCAGGGTCTGCCTCCGATATTAACCCCTTTAATATCTCACTTCGAGACAGGATTTATTCCCACTTGGAAATAAGTGGACGTATTAGTGAGAGGCAACATGGTTTTGTGAAGGGGAGGTTGTGTCTCACAAACTTGATCGAGTTTTTCGTGGAAGTGACGAAGATGATTAATGAGGGTAGGGCAGTGGATGTTGTCTACGTGGACTTCAGTAAGGCCTTTGACAAGGTCCCTCATGGCAGACTGGTGCAGAAGGTGAAGTCGCATGGGGTCAGAGGTGAGCTGGCAAGGTGGATACAAAACTGGCTCGTCAAAGAAGACAGAGGGTAGCAGTGGAAGGGTGTGTTTCTGAATGGAGGGCTGTGACAAGTGGTGTTCCTCAGGGATCAGTGCTAGGACTTTTGCTGTTTGTAATATATATAAATGATTTGGAGGAAAATGTAACTGGATTGATTAGTAAGTTTGCGGACGACACAAAGGTTGGTGGATTTGTGGATAGCGATGAGGACCATCAGAGGATGCAGCAGGATATAGATCAGTTAGAGACTTGGGCGGAGAGATGGCAGATGGAGTTTAATCTGGACAAATGTGAGGTAATGCATTTTGGAAGGTCTAATACAGATAGGAAATTTACAGTAAATGGCAGATCCCTTAAGAGTATTGATAGGCAAAGGGACCTGGGTGTACAGGTAGACGGGTCACTGAAAGTGGCAATGCAGGTGGAGAAGGTAGTCAAGAAGACATACGGCATGCTTGCCTTCATCGGCCGGGGCATGAAGTTTAAAAATTGGCAAGTCATGTTGCAGCTTTATAGAACCTTAGTTAGGCTGCACTTGGAATATGGTGTTCAATTCTGGCCGCCATACTACCAGAAGGATGGGAGGCTTTGGAGAGGGTACAGAAAAGATTTACCAGGCTGTTGCCTGGTATGGAGGGCATGAGCTATGAGGGGAGGTTGGAGAAACTTGGTTTGTTCTCACTGGAGCGACGGAGGTTGAGGGGAGACCTGATCGAAGTCTACAAGATTATGAGAGGCATGGACAGAGTGGATAGTCAGAAGCTTTTTCCCAGGGTGGAAGAGTCAATTACTAGGGGGCATAGGTTTAAGGTGCGAGGGGCAAGGTTTAAAGGCGATGTACGAGGCAGATTTGTTACACAGAGAGTAGTGGGTGTCTGGAACTCGTTGCCGGGGGAGGTAGTGGAAGCGGATACGGTAGTGACTTTTAAGGGGCGTCTTGACAAGTATATGAATAGGATGGAAATAGAGGGATACCCCGGAAGGGTAGGGGGTTTTAGTTCAGCTGGGCAGCATGGTCGGTGCAGGCTTGGAGGGCCGAAGGGCCTGTTCCTCTGCTGTAATTTTCTTTGTAAATGATCCTTTCAAAACAATAACCATTGTATCTTTCAAACACATTGCTATCAAAATTCAATTCTCAGCAGACCCTGGATTGAACTCCAGCCTAATCAATTCTCCTTTTTGTTAAATTGCTGGGCATCTTAAATCCCCCTGCCTATCGAACCTTTATTTTCCTCAGTGGTCAGTACAGGATTGTACTCGATGGTTGTAAATGCTGCTGATACTTCTCACCTGGAGGCACGCGTTAATACCTCAAGCACCTTCTTCCTCTAGGACGGTTATTGTCAAGAATAAGCTCCATCGCTGCTTGCTGACGGGAAAAATTGTTTCACAACTTTAGTGGGAGTTGAACTTGTGAATTTTGGGTTGTTGGTACAGTACTATAATCACAAAGTTAGTGCATTTGGATAAACTTTCATCTAGCTCATGCTAAACCTGTATCTAATTCCCTGATGTACCTTCCCTGAGAGTGTTCAACAGGAATTGGTCAAGGGAACTTTATTCTGTATATAACCCCGTGTTGTACCTGCTTGGGGAGTGTTTGATGGGGAGAGTGTAGAGGGAGCTTTACTCTGTATCTAATCCCGTGCTGTACTTGTCCTGGAAGTGTTTGATGGGGGCAATATAGAGGGAGCGTTACTCTGTATCTAACCCCATGCTGTACCTGTCCTGGGAGTGTTTGATGGGGACAGTGTAGAGGGAACTTTACTCTGTATCTAATCCCGTGCTGCAACAGTCAAATTTTGATGGGGACATTGTAAAGGGAGCTTTACTCTGTATGTAACCCCATGCTGTACCTGTCCTGTGTGTGTTTGGTGGGGACATTGTAGAGGGAACTTTACTCTGTAATAGAATGTTGGATTTCAATCCAAAGGGAATGGAACATAAAGATAGGGAAGTTTTGCTTCAATTATACAAGGCACTTGTTAGATCACACCTGGAATACTGTGGTCCTCTTACGGTTGGCTTGACCTTTGGTCCTCTTGTCTAAGGAAAGATGTATGGTATTGGAGGCAGTCCAGAAAAGATTCACTAAGCTGATCCAGAGTATGGAGGGATTGTCTGACGAGGAGAGAACGAGTAGGTTGGGCCTGTACTCATTGGAGTTAAGAAGAAGGAGAGGCAACCTTACTGAGACATTCAGGATTCTCAAGGACTTGACAGTAGATACTGAGAGGTTTTCCCTTGTGGGAGAGCCTGGAACCAGAGGGCATAATCTCAGTAAGGGGGTCACCATTTAAGACAGATGAGGAGGAATTTCTTCTGAGTAGTGAATCTCTGGAATTCTTTACCGGAGGGCTATAGAGGCTGGATCGTTAAGTATGTTCAAGGCTGAGATAGACAGATTTTTAATCAGTAAGGGAATCAAGGTTTATGGGCGTAAGGCAGGAAAGTGGGGTTGCGGATTATCATACCAGATCAGCCATGATCTCATTGAATGGCAGAGCAGACTCAGTGGGTGAATGGCCTACTTCTGCTCCGAAGTCTTATGGTCTCATGTTGCCATTGCTTTGTTTGCCAATTATTCCATATCCTTCACCAATGGGAATAATTTCTTTCTATCTACTCTGTTCTTATAGCATATTTTGAACACTTCTTTCAATCTCTTCTCAACTTTCTCTTCCCCAAGGAGAAAAGTCCCGTCTTCAGGGACAAAGGAGGGGAATTATGCTTTGAACCCAAGGGAATAGGGGAGATCCTAAATGAATACTTTGCATCGGTATTCACGAAGGAGAGGGGCGTGTTAACCGGGAGTGTCTCGGAGGGAGGTGTTGACCCGTTAGAGAAAATCTCCATTACAAGAGAGGAAGTGTTAGGTTTTTTAGGGAACATTAAAACTGACAAAGCCCCAGGGCCTGATGGCATCTATCCTCGACTGCTCAGGGAGACGAGAGGTGAAATTGCTGGGCCTCTGACGGAAATCTTTGTCGCTTCTTTGGACACGGGTGAGGTCCCTGAGGATTGGAGGATAGCGAATGTGGTCCCGTTGTTTAAGAAGGGTAGCAGGGATAACCCAGGAAATTATAGGCCGGTGAGCTTGACGTCCGTGGTAGGGAAGTTGTTGGAGAGGATTCTTAGAGACAGGATGTATGTGCATTTAGAACGGAACAATCTCATTAGTGACAGACAGCATGGTTTTGTGAGAGGGAGGTCGTGCCTTACAAATATGGTGGAGTTTTTTGAGGAAGTGACAAAAACGGTTGATGAAGGAAGGGCCGTGGATGTCGTCTATATGGATTTCAGTAAGGCATTTGACAAAGTCCCACATGGCAGGTTGGTTAAGAAGGTTAAGGCTCATGGGATACAAGGAGAAGTGGCTAGATGGGTGGAGAACTGGCTTGGTCATAGGAGACAGAGGGTAGTGGTTGAAGGGTGTTTTTCCGGCTGGAGGTCTGTGACCAGTGGTGTTCCGCAGGGCTCTGTACTGGGACCTCTGCTATTTGTGATATATATAAATGATTTGGAAGAAGGTGTAACTGGTGTAATCAGCAAGTTTGCGGATGACACGAAGATGGCTGGAATTGCGGATAGCGAAGAGCATTGTCGGGCAATACAGTAGGATATAGATAGGCTGGAAAATTGGGCGCAGAGGTGGCAGATGGAATTTAATCCGGATAAATGCGAAGTGATGCATTTTGGAAGAAATAATGTAGGGAGGAGTTATACAATAAATGGCAGAGTCATCAGGAGTATAGAAACACAGAGGGACCGAGGTGTGTAAGTCCACAAATCCTTGAAGGTGGCAACACAGGTGGAGAAGGTGGTGAAGAAGGCATATGGTATGCTTGCCTTTATAGGACGGGGTATAGAGTATAAAAGCTGGAGTCTGATGATGCAGCTGTATAGAACGCTGGTTAGGCCACATTTGGAGTACTGCGTCCAGTTCTGGTTGCCGCACTACCAGAAGGACGTGGAGGCATTGGAGAGAGTGCAGAGAAGGTTTACCAGGATGTTGCCTGGTATGGAGGGTCTTAGCTATGAGGAGAGATTGGGTAGACTGGGGTTGTTCTCCTTGGAAAGGCGGAGAATGAGGGGAGATCTAATAGAGGTATACAAGATTATGAAGGGTATAGATAGGGTGAACAGTGGGAAGCTTTTTCCCAGGTCGGAGGTGACGATCACGAGGGGTCACGGGCTCAAGCTGAGAGGGGCGAAGTATAACTCAGACATCAGAGGGACGTTTTTTACACACAGGGTGGTGGGGGCCTGGAATGCGCTGCCAAGTAGGGTGGTGGAGGCAGGCACGCTGACATCGTTTAAGACTTAGCTGGATAGTCACATGAGCAGCCTGGGAATGGAGGGATACAAACGATTGGTCTAGTTGGACCAAGGAGCGGCACAGGCTTGCAGGGCTGAAGGGCCTGTTTCCTGTGCTGTACTGTTCTTTGTTCTTTGTTCTCCACTTTACCGACATATCTGATTTCAGGGGTGAGGAGCTTCATTCTTGTGAATCTTTTCTGCACCTTCTTTAATGCCTTCACATTCTTCCTTACAGTTTCTCAAACTACTGTCTTGTGCCTTTGGTTCGAATGCAACATTTCACAGGCTATTCTATGTTTATTGTGTTAGGGGACCTACAAACAATTCCTACTGGTGTTTTCTGACTCTTGCTATTTCTAATTTCCTCCCATACTGATTCTACTTCATGATCTTCTGACGTCAGATCCTTTCTCTCTAAATAAAGTTTGTACATTATCCTTTACAATCCGATCCAAACTGACCATCTAGCCTTCAGAGCTTGCCGGCCCTCCCAATTAATCTGAGTTGCTGCGCTTTCACAAGCATGTTGTAGTCTGGATCTATGGATAGTGATGGTAGAGGTTCCAATTTCTTCCAATCACATGGCTGACCAGGAATGTCTCCTGCTCTTGCCACCCACCATTGATGTACGTTGGAAGGATTTACTAGCTGTTACTTATTTGGCTGCATTATGAACACACTTTCCTTAGTTATCAAGCCCTGAATCAGGAGCTTCTGGCTGAGGCAGGAACCCTAACCACTGCGATTTAATATCAACAGCCTGGATGTTACCATTAACCGGAAACTGAAGTGGACTAGCTATAATATAAATGCTGCGACTACAAGAGCAGGTCAGAGGCTTGGATTCCTAAGCAAATAAACAAACTCCTGACTCCCCAGAGCCTGCCACCCTACAAGGCTCTGTGGCTCGGGAGGATAAGGGGCAGAGCGGGAGGGCAATAGTTATTAGGGACTCGTTAGTTAGAGGGATAGATAGGAGGTTCTGTGGCAGCAAAAGAGACTCACGGATGGTATGTTGCCCACCGGATGCCAAGGTCCGTGACGTCTCAGACCGTGTTTTCCGGATTCTGAAGGGGGAGGGGAAACAGTCACAAGTCGTGGTACACATTGGTACCAATGACATAGGTAAGAGAAGGGACGGGGATTTAAAGCAGGAATTTCTGGAGCTGGGCTGGAAGCTGAGAGCCAAGACAAAACATGTGGTCATCTCTGGTACGTTGCCGGTGCCACGTGATAGCGAGTTGAGGAACAGGGAGAGAGTGCAGTTAAACATGTGGTTGCAGGGATGGTGTAGGAGGGAGGGTTTCAGATACGTGGATAATTGGAACACATTCTGGGGAAGGTGAGACCTGTACAAACAGGACGGGGTGCACCTGAACCAGAGGGGCACCAATATCCTAGGAGGGAAATTTGATACGGCTCTTCAGGGGGGTTTAAACTAATTTGTCAGGGGAGTGGGAAAAGGAGTTTTAGTCCAGAAGTCAGTGAGGGTGGTGAGGTATTGGGGAAGGTATCAGGGTCAAGGGTGGGTACTGGTAGACAGGAAGGTGGGTTGAAGTGTGTCTACTTCAATGCAAGGAGCATCCGGAACAAGGTAGATGAACTTGGGGCGTGGATTGGTACTTGGGACTACGATGTTGTGGCCATTACGGAGACGTGGGTAGAACAAGAACAGGAATGGTTGTTGGACGTTCCGGGGTATAGATGTTTCAGTAAGTATCGGGAAGCTGGTAAAAGAGGTGGAGGAGTGGCATTGTTAATCAAGGATAGTTTAACGGCTGCGGAAAGGCACTTCGTGGGGGATCTGCACACTGAGGTAATATGGGCTGAGGTTAGAAATAGGAAAGGAGCAGTCACGTTGTTAGGAGTTTACTATAGGCCCCCAAATAGTAATAGAGATGTGGAGGAAGAAATTGCTAAGCAGATTATGGATATGTGTGGGGGTCACAGGGTAGTTGTCATGGGGGACTTTAACTTTCCAAATATTGATTGGAACCTTTGTAGGTCAAATAGTTTGGATGGGGCAGTTTTTGTGCAGTGTGTGCAGGAGGGTTTCCTGACACAATATGTGGATAGGCCGACAAGAGGTGAGGCCACATTGGATTTGGTACTGGGAAATGAACAGGGCCAAGTGTTAGATTTGGTTGTGGGAGAGCACTTTGGAGATAGTGACCACAATTCGGTGTCTTTTGTTATTGCAATGGAGAGGGATAGGGCCGTACGGCAGGGCAAGGTTTACAATTGGGGGAGAGGTAATTATGATGCGATTAGGCAAGAATTAGGGGGCAGAAGTTGGTAACTGAAACTGTCAGGGAAAGGCACTGATGAAAAGTGGAACTTTTTCAAGGAACAAATACCGGGTGTCCTTGATAGGTATGTCCCTGTCAGGCAGGGAGGAAATGGCCGAGTGAGGGAACCATGGTTCACGAAAGAGGTGGAATGTCTTGTGAAAAGGAAGAGGGAAGCTTATGTAGGGATAAGGAAACAAGGTTCAGATGGCTCGATTGAGGGTTACAAGTTAGCAAGGAACGAGCTGAAAAAGGGGCTTAGGAGAGCTAGGAGGGGTCATGAGAAGTCCTTGGCGGGTCGGATCAAGGAAAACCCCAAGGCTTTTTACTCTTCTGTGAGGAATAAAAGAATGACCAGGGTGAGGTTGGGGCCGGTCAAGGACAGTATATGAGGAAGGATATATTGGCATTGGAGGGAGTGCAGAGAAGGTTCACCAGGTTGATACCGGAGATGAGGGGTTTGGATTATGAGGAGAGGCTGAGGAGATTGGGTTTGTACTCGTTGGAGTTTAGAAGGATGAGGGGGGATCTTATGGAGACTTATAAGATAATGCGGGGGCTGGATAGGGTGGAGGCGGAGAGATTCTTTCCACTTAGTAAGGAAGTTAAAACTAGAGGACACAGCCTCAAAATAAAGGGGGGTCGGTTTAAGACAGAGTTGAGGAGGAACTTCTTCTCCCAGAGGGTGGTGAATCTCTGGAATTCTCTGCCCACTGAGGTGGTGGAGGCTACCTCGCTGAATATGTTTAAAGCGCGGATGGATGGATTCCTGATCGGTAAGGGAATTAAGGGTTATGGGGATCAGGCGGGTAAGTGGTACTGATCCACGTCAGATCAGCCATGATCTTATTGAATGGCGGGGCAGGCTCGAGGGGCTAGATGGCCTACTCCTGCTCCTATTTCTTATGTTCTTAGTAGTGGGAACTTGTGTACGGAGTCAGTAGAGATAGGCGAGGTGATGAATGAATACTTTTCTTCAGTGTTCACCAAGAAGAGAAGGTGTTACAGGCTAATAGGCTGGAGGAAATAGATGTTCAGAGGGAGGATGTCCTGGCAGTTTTGAATAAACTGAAGGTCGATAAGTCCCCTGGGCCTGGTGAAATATCTCCTAGGATTCTTTGGGAGGCAAGGGATGAGATTGCAGAGCCTTTGGCTTTGATCTTTGGGTCCTCGCTGTCCACGGGGATGGTGCCAGAGGACTGGAGAATGGCGAATGTTGTTCCTCTGTTTAAGAAAGGGAATAGAAATGACCCTGGTAATTATAGACTGGTTAGTCTTACTTCGGTGGTTGGTAAATTGATGGAAAGGGTCCTTAGGGATGGGATTTACGACCATTTAGAAAGATGTGGATTAATCCGGGATAGTCAGCACGGATTCGTGAAGGGCAAGTCGTGCCTCACAAATTTGATAGAATTTTTTGAGGAGGTAACTAAGTGTGTTGATGAAGGTACGGCAGTTGATGTCATATACATGGATTTTAGTAAGGCGTTTGATAAGGTCCCCCATGGTCGGCTTATGATGAAAGTGAGGAGGTGTGGGATAGAGGGAAAGTTGGCTGATTGGATAGGTAACTGGCTGTCTGACCGAAGACAGAGGGTGGTGGTGGATGGAAAATTTTCGGATTGGAGGCAGGTTGCTAGCGGAGTGCCACAGGGATCAGTGCTTGGTCCTCTGCTCTTTGTGATTTTCATTAATGACTTAGAGGAGGGGGCTGAAGGGTGGATCAGTAAATTTGCTGATGACACCAAGATTGGTGGAGTAGTGAATGAGGTGGAGGGCTGTTGTAGGCTGCAAAGAGACATAGATAGGATGCAAAGCTGGGCTGAAAAATGGCAAATGGAATTTAACCCTGATAAATGTGAGGTGATTCATTTTGGTAGGACTAATTTAAATGTGGATTACAGGGTCAAAGGTAGGGTTCTGAAGACTGTGGAGGAACAGAGAGATCTTGGGGTCCATATCCACAGATCTCTAAAGGTTGCCACTCAAGTGGATAGAGCTGTGAAGAAGGCCTATAGTGTGTTAGCTTTTATTAACAGGGGGTTGGAGTTTAAGAGCCGTGGGGTTATGCTGCAACTGTACAGGACCTTGGTGAGGCCACATTTGGAATATTGTGTGCAGTTCTGGTCACCTCACTATAAGAAGGATGTGGAAGCGCTGGAAAGAGTGCAGAGGAGATTTACCAGGATGCTGCCTGGTTTGGAGGGTAGGTCTTGTGAGGAAAGGTTGAGGGAGCTAGGGCTGTTCTCTCTGGAGCGGAGGAGGCTGAGGGGAGACTTAATAGAGGTTTATAAAATGATGAAGGGGATAGATAGAGTGAATGTTCAAAGACTATTTCCTCGGGTGGATGGAGCTATTACAAGGGGGCATAACTATAGGGTTCGTGGTGGGAGATATAGGAAGGATATCAGAGGTAGGTTTTTTACGCTGAGAGTGGTTGGGGTGTGGAATGGACTGCCTGCAGTGATAGTGGAGTCAGACACTTTAGGAACATTTAAGCGGTTATTGGATAGGCACATGGAGCACACCAAGATGATAGGGAGTGGGATAGCTTGATCTTGGTTTCAGATAAAGCTCAGCACAACATCGTGGGCCGAAGGGCCTGTTCCGTGCTGTACTGTTCTATGTTCTAACTTGCCCACCACCGACGTCAAACTTGTTGGCCGATAATTTCCCGGATTTCTTTTGGAACCTTTTTTAAACAACGGAACAACATGAGCCACCCCCCCAATCATCTGGCCCCTCCCCCGTGAATACTGACATTTTAAATATGTCTGCCAGGGCCCCTGCAAGTTCAACACTAGCATCCCTCAAGGTCCGTGGGAATACCCTGTCCGGTCCTGGGGATTTATCCATTCTGATTTGCCTCAAGACAGCAAGTACCTCCTCCCCTTTAATCTGTAACGGTTCCATGACCTCCCTACCTGTTTGCCCTATTTCCGTAGAACAAAGAACAATACAGCACAGGAACAGGCCCTTCGGCTCTCCAAGCCCGTGCCACTCCCTGGTCCAAACGAGACCATTCTTTTGTATCCCTCCATTCCCACTCCGTTCATATGGCTATCTAGATAAGTCTTAAACGTTCCCAGTGTGTCCGCCTCCACCACCTTGCCTGGCAACGCATTCCAGGCCCCCACCACCCTCTGTGTAAAATATGTCCTTCTGATATCTGTGTTAAACCTCCCCCCTTTCACCTTGAACCTATGACCCCTCGTGAACGTCACCATCGACCTGGGGAAAAGCTTCCCACCGTTCACCCTATCTATGCCTTTCATAATTTTATACACCTCTATTAAGTCTCCCCTCATCCTTCGTCTTTCCAGGGAGAACAACCCCAGTTTACCCAATCTCTCCTCATAACTAAGCCCTTCCATACCAGGCAACATCCTGCTAAACCTCCTCTGTACTCTCTCCAAAGCCTCCACGTCCTTCTGGTAGTGTGGCGACCAGAACTGGACGCAGTATTCCAAATGCGGCCGAACCAACGTTCTATACATCTGCAACTTCAGACCCCAACTTTTATACTCTATGCCCCGTCCTATGAAGGCAAGCATGCCATATGCCTTCTTCACCACCTTCTCCACCTGTGACGACACCTTCAAGGATCTGTGGACTTGCACACCCAGGTCCCTCTGCGTATCTAATCCTTTATGGTTCTGCCATTTATCGTATAGCTCCTCCCTACATTATTTCTACCAAAATGCATCACTTCACATTTACCAGGATTGAACTCCATCTGCCATTTCTTTGCCCAAATTTCCAGCCTATCTATATCCTTCTGTAGCTTCTGACAATGCTCCTCACTACCTGCAAGTCCTGCCAATTTTGTGTCGTCCGCAAACTTACTGATCACCCCAGTTCCACCTTCTTCCAGATTGTTTATATAAATCACAAACAGCAGAGGTCCCAATACAGAGCCCTGCAGAACACCACTAGTCACAGGCCTCCAGCCGGAAAAAGACCCTTCCACTACCACCCTCTGTCTTCTGTGACTAAGCCAGTTCTCCACCCATCGAGCCACCTCCCCCTTTATCCCATGAGATCCAACCTTTTTCACCAGCCTACCATGAGGGACTTTGTCAAACGCTTTACAAAAGTCCATATAGACGACATCCACGGCCCTTCCCTCGTCAACCATTCTGGTCACTTCTTCAAAAAACTCCACCAGGTTAGTGAGGCATGACCTCCCTCTCACAAAACCATGCTGACTATCGTTAATGAGTTTATTCCTTTCTAAATGTGCATACATCCTATCTCTAAGAATCTTCTCCAACAACTTCCCCACCACGGACGTCAAGCTCGCCGGCCTATAATTTCCTGGGTTATCCTTCCTACCCTTCTTAAATAACGGGACCACATTAGCTATCCTCCATTCCTCTGGGACCTCACCTGCATCCAGTAACGAGACAAAGATTTGCGTCAGAAGCCCAGCGATTTCATCTCTCGTCTCTCTGAGCAGCCTTGGATATATTCCATCAGGCACTAGGGATTTGTCAGTCTTTATATTCCCGAAAAAACCTAACACTTCCTCCCTTGTAATGGAGATTTTCTCCAACGGTTCAACACTCCCCTCCGAGACACTCCCAGTCAACACATCCCTCTCCTTTGTGAATACCGACGCAAAGTATTCATTTAGGATCTCCCCTACTTCTTTGGGCTCCAAGCATAATTCCCCACTTTTGTCCCTGAGAGGTCCGATTTTTTCCCTGCAACCCTTTTGTTCCTAACGTATGAATAAAATGCGTTGGGATTCTCCTTAATCCTGTCTGCCAAGGACATTTCGTGACCCCTTTTTGCCCTTCTAATTCCCCGTTTGAGTTCTTTCCTGCTTTCTTTGTACTCCTCCAGAACTCCCTCCGTTTTTAGCTGCCTGGACCTAACATATGCCCCTCTTTTCTTTTTGACCAGTCCCTCAATTTCCCTGGTTATCCACGGTTCTCGAATCCTACCCTTCCTATCCTTTTTTATAGGCACATGCCTGTCCTGTAGCCCTAACAACTGTTCCTTAAAAGACTCCCACATGCCAGATGTGGATTTACCCTCAAACAGCCTCTCTCAATCAAGAGCTGCCAATTTCTGCCTAATCCCACTAAAGTTAGCCTTCCCCCAATCCAACACCTTACCCTTGGGACACCACTCATCCTTTTCCATCACTATCCTAAAGCTAACAGAATTGTGGTCACTATTTGCCACATGTTCCCCAACCGAAACTTTGAAGACCTGACCGGGCTCATTCCCCAGTACTAGGTCCAGTATAGCCCCCTCTCTAGTCGGGCTATCTACATATTGTTCCAAAGAACCCTCCTGTATGCATTTTACAAATTCCTCCCCATTCAGAGTCCCAGCTCTGAGCGATTTCCAGTCTATACCAGGGAAATTGAAGTCTCCCACTCCAACAACCCTATTTTTCCTGCACCTATCCAGTATCTTCTGACATATCCGTTCTTCCACTTCCCTTGGGCTGTTGGGGGGCCTGTAGTATGCCCCCAACATAGTGACTGCGCCCTTCCTGTTTCTGAGCTCCACCCAGAGTGACTCGTTACACGACCCCTCTGAATTGTCCTCCCTCTGCACCGCTGTAATATGCTCTCCAACTAATACTGCTGCTCCCCCAGCTCTTTTGGCCCCTCCTCTGTCTCGCCTAAAACACTTGTATCCCTGAATATTCAGTTGCCAGTCCTGTCCCTCTTGTAACCAAGTCTCTGTTACCGCAACCACATCCAAATTCCTTGTGAGCATTAAGGCCCTAAGTTCGTCTGTCTTACCTGCTACGCTCCTTGCATTGAAGTATAAGCACTCCAGACCTCTAGGGCCAGTGAGGTCATCCTCCCCCAGAGTGCTCTTCTTCTTTGCCAGCCTTGTCCCATCCCCAAGCTCATCCCCAGCCTCTACACTTGTAGACCTAATATTTTGATCCCCACCCCCCTGCCATACTAGTTTAAACCGCCCCAAACTGCACTAGCAAAACTCCCAGCCAGGATATTCGTGCCCTTCCAACTTAGTTGTGACCCGTCCTCCTTGTACAGGTGCCATCCTCTCCTGAAAACTTCCCATTGATCTAGGAAAATGAAGCCCTCCCACCTGGACCAGTCCTTTAGCCAAGCATTCAATTGTACTAATTCCCTATTCTTAGCCTCACTGGCACGAGGCATTGGGAGGAGCCCAGAGATGGCCACCCTGGAGGCCCTACTTTTTAGTCTATTTCCCAACTCCCTGAATTGCTCTCGTAGGATCCCCCTGCTCTTCCTATCTACGTCATTTGCACCAATGTGTAGAATGACATCCGTTTCTTTATCTTCCCCTTTTAAGATGCCTCCTATCCGCTTGGAGACATCCATTACCCCAGCACCAGGTAGGCAGACTACCATCCTGGAGTCCCGTTCGCACCCACAGAATCGCCTGTCGGTGCCTCTAACCGATGCATCCCCCACCACTATTGCTCTCCTAACCCCTCTCTTTCCTTTCCGGGCCACAGAGCCTGACTGTGCCAGTGACCTGGTCACTGTGGCTTACCCCTGGAGAGTCATCCTCCTCCACACTCTCCAAAACAATATACTTGTTTTTGAGTGGGACAACCACAGGTGACCCCTCCACTAATTGCTCACTCTCCTCCCCCCTCACACCTGTCGCCGAGCCCTTCCTATTATGAGAGACAGCCACTGGAATACTCTCTGGTATGTTACCCTTCTGACCTTTACTCCTCCTAACTGTGACCCACGTGTCTTCCTCCCGATGCACCGGTGTAACTCGTTCCCTGTAACTCATGTCAATTATTCTCTCATTCTCCCTGACTAGACCAAGGTCAGCAATCTGCAGCTCCAGTTCCGTGACGCGGTCCCTCAGGAGCTGCAGTTCCACGCACCTGGCGCAAATGTGAACCTCCGGGAGGCTAGGTGTTTCCAGGAACTCCCACATCCCAGACCGGAAGCACCGAACTGGCCTATCATTCATAGTTACCCTTTTCCTATATAGGTTTGGATAAAAATAACTGATCCTGCCTCGCCCTTACCGCCTAAGCCCTGTGAGCCAAAGCCCTGACAGCTTTCACTCAGCTTCCCACTCACTCCACTGCCCGCTCCCGACGCTGCCCGCTGTATAGAGTGACTTTTATGCTAAAAAACACAATCTCCCAGAATCCCCTGCAGCCAACTCCCACTTCCTCAGAGTTTAAACCTTTGAAAAAGGTCCGCGAAAAAAAAGGGATTAAATAAATAAATAAATCACAGCACTTTACTCACCCTCAGTACTCCTGCTGAGAATCTCTCCCTCTGTGCTGCATCACTTCGAACAAAATTACTCAATGCCCGTTTCCTCAGTAAATACGGATGCAAAGAAACCATTTAGTATCTCCCCCGTCTCTTTTGGTTCCATACACAGTCTACCACTCTGGTCTTCAAGAGGACCAATTATATCTCTCACTATCCTTTTGCTCCTAACATACCTATAGAAGCTCTTTGGATTTTCCGTCACTCTTTCTGCCAAAGCAACCTCATGTCTTCTTTTAGCCCTCCTGATTTCCCTCTTAAGTAGCTTCTTGCACTTTTTATACTCCTCGAGCATCTGATCTGTTCCTTGCTGCATGTACATTTCATACAACTCTCTCTTCCTCTTAATCAGTGTTACAATCTCCCTCGAGAACCAAGGTTCCTTTACTTTGCCTTTAATCCTGACAGGAACATACAAACTCTGCACTCAAAATTTCTCCTTTGAAGGCCTCACACTTTCCATTTACATCCTTACCAGAGAACAGCCTGTGCCAATCCACACTTCCCAGATCCCTTCTCATTTCATCAAATTTGGCCTTTTTCCAGTTCAGAACTTCAACCCGAGGACCAGATCTATCCTTATCCATGATCAGGTTGAAACTAATGGCATTATGATCACTGGATCCAAAGTGTTCCCTCACACTCACATCCATCACCTGCCCTAACTCATTCCCCAATAGGAGATCCAATATCGCATCCTCTCTAGTTGGCACCTCTATATACTGATGTAGAAAATTCTCCTGAACACATTTTACAAACTCTACCCCGTCTAAACCTTTAACAGTATGCGAGTCCCAATCTATATGTGGAAAATTAAAATCCCCTACCATCACAACTTTGTGTTTCTTGCAGTTGTCAGCTATCTCTCTGCTGATTTGCTCCTCCAATTCTTGCTGACTATTGGGTGGTCTATAATACAAGCCCATTAATGTGGTCATACCTTTCCTGTTTCTCAGCTCCACCCATAGGGCCTCTGTAGACAAGCTCCCTAATCTATCCTGCCTGAGTACCGCTGTAACATTTTCCCTGACCAACAATGCCACCCCCCCACCTTTTATCCCTCTGCCTCTATCCCACCTGAAACATTGGAACCCTGGAACATTGAGCTGCCAGTCCTGCCCCTCCTGTAGCCAAGTTTCACTAATGGCTATAATGTCATATTTCCATGTGTCTATCCACGCCTTCAGCTCATCTGCCTTCCCCACAATACTCCTGGCATTGAAATAGACACACCTCAAAAAGTTATTTCCACCACACTCAACCCTTCCATTTGTGATTTTGCTTGAACTAACCTGTCTTTTTACCCCTGCTCCACTATCTGCTGTGGCACTCTGGTTCCCATCCCCCTGCAAATCTAGTTTAAACGCTCCCCCATAACGCTAGCAAACCTCCCTGCAAGTATATTGGTCCCCTTGTAGTTTAGGTGTAACCCGTCTCTCTTGTGCAGGTCCCATCTGCCCCAGAAGAGGTCCCAATGATCCAAGAACTGGAAACCCTGCCCCCTACACCAGTTCCTCAGCCACGTGTTCATCCGCCCAAGCATCCTACTCCTACCCTCACTGGTATGTGGTACAGGTAGCAATCCTGAGATTACTACCCTCGGGGTCCTGCTTTTTAACTTCCTTCCAAGCTCTTTGCACTCACTCTTTAGGACCTCCTCACTCTTCCTACCTACGTCATTTGTACCGATGTGTACCACGACACCTGGCTGATCACCTTCCCACTTTAGAACGCTGTGCACGCGATCAGAGACATCCCTGACCTTGGCACCCGGGAGGCAACAAACCATGCGGGAGTCTCTGTCCTGACCACAGAACCTCCTGTCCGTACCTCTGACCATTGAGTCCCCTATCACTACTGCTCTCCTCTTCTTCCCCTCACCCTTTTGCGCTGTAGAACCAGACTCAGTATCAGAGATCCGGCTGTCGCAGCTTGTCCCGGGTAAAGCATCTCCCACAACAGTATCCAATTCAGTATACCTGTTGTGGAGGGGTATGGCCACAGGGGAACCCTCCTCTGCCTGTCCTTTCACATTTCCATTTCCTCTCCTCACAGTAACCCAATTTCCTGTGCTCTGCTGCTTAGGTGTAACTACCTCCCTAAAGCAACTGTCTATACACTTCTCATTCTCCCGAATTAGATGGAGGTCATCAAGCTCCTTCTTCAGTTCCCTAACACGCTTTGCTAGCAGCTGCAGCTGGATACATCTTTTGCAGGTGTTGTCGTCAGGGATACCTGAGGCCTCCCTGATCTCCCACATCCTGCAAGAGCATTCCAACATCTTGCCTGGCATTTTTTTTTACTCTGGGGAGAAACAAGAATAAACTTGTAATCATGTTTCAGTAATCGCCACCAAGTCATACCCGTTTGTCTCTATTTGCGTTGTTAACTCATTAATTTTGCTCCGAATCCTTCGTGCATTCAGACGCAAAGCCTTTAAGTTTGTTCTATTATCAAATTTTTGTACTCTTGCATATTTCCTTGTTGCAAAATGACATTTACACATTCTGTCCCTTCCTTTCAATTTTAGGTAGCACTCTACCTTATCCCTCAAAGTGTGACTTTTTCCAGATGTCAGTCTAGTATTTGGGTCACATTATTGATCGTACAGACCTCTATAAAGCACTTAAAAAGATGGAAGCTATTTTAGTAGCACTATGTCCACCGAAAGTGATGGAATTGAGGTCCTTTCCAGAATTAGTAAATTATTATGGCAAATTTGTTCCTAACTGAGCTACATTATTGAAGCCATTGAACAATTGACTATGCATTAAACAGTCATTGGACTAGATAACAGATGTGAGAAAGCATCAAGGATGTCCCAGATGCTTTGCAAAAGCCTGAAGTATTGGGTAATTTTAATCCGAAGATACCATGACTGCTTGCTTGCGATGCTTCACCTTATGGTGTGAAAACAGTAGTTTGGAGAAGAATGGCCGATAGCTTTTGCTTTACGTACTCTGACTAGTGCTGAACCTAACCCTGTCCAGTTAAAGAAAGAAGCATTGAGTATGTTTTTAGGCATATAAAGTTTCATCATTATTTTTATGGTCGTCATTTCATATTATTCACTGACCATCGACCTTTAACCACTATTTTTGGGCCATACAAACGCAACCGTCATCATCTTACTGATTGCGAAGATGGTCACTGATCTTACCTGCACATTCTCTCAATATAAAGTATCATCAATCAGAGTGCCATGCTAATGTTGATGCATTATCACGTTTGCCTTTACTGATTGAGCAGATACCACCAACTAGTTTTGCTAATATTCTTTATTTTTCGCTAGTACATCTTTTGCCTGTGACAGCTTCTCAAGTCCAGAAACAAACCAGAAATGATCCTGTGAATGGGAAGGTTGAATATGGTATTGAAAGAAATGATACGTGGAATGCATCGTACAACCATATGTGTCAAGAAAGCTTGAGTCGACTGTCTAAGGGGAGTGTCTATTGTGGGGAATCTGGGTGATCAATCCTCCTAAGCTCCATGGAAGAGTTTTTGAACAACTACACCAAGGATATCCTGGTATAGTCTGGGTAAAGGAATTAGCACATGATTATTTTTGGTGGTTGGGTCTAGATAGTCATTCAAGAAAAAGTGGAACAGTGTCAATCCTGTGCATGAGTAAGAAATACAGCACCATTGTCGCCCTTGTATCCTTAGGAATGGCCTAAAATGCCACGGCAATGATTGCATTTAGATTTTGGTGGTCTTTTTGAAGGGTACATGTTCTTAGCCATAATTGATGCACAATCAGTGCATCCTCAGTGGTTGGTAAGCTGATGGAGAAGATCCTGAGGGACAAGATTTATGAGCATTTAGAGAGGTTTAGTATGCTCAAGAATACTCAGCATGGCTTTGTCAAAGGCAGATCGTGCCTTACGAGCCTGGTGGAGTTCTTTGAAAATGTGACTAAACACATTGATGAAGGGAAAGCGGTAGATGTGGTTTATATGGATTTTAGCAAGGCGTTCGCTAAGGTCCCCCATGCAAGGCTTCTAGAAAAAGTGAGAGGGCATGGGATCCAAGGGGCTGCTGCCCTGTGGATCCCGAACTGGCTTGCCCAAAGGAGGCAGAGAGTGTGTATAGATGGGTCTTTTTCTAATTGGAGGTCGGTCACCAGTGGTGTGCCCCAGGGATCTGTTCTGGGACCCTTGCTGTTTGTCATTTTCATAAATGACCTGGATGAGGAAGTGGAGGGATGGGTTGGTAAGTTTGCCGACGACACGAAGGTTGGTGGGGTTGTGGATAGTCTGGAGAGATGTCAGAGGTTACAGAGGGACATAGATAGGATGCAAGACTGGGCGGAGAAGTGGCAGTTGGACTTCAACCCAGATAAATGCGTAGTGGTCCACTTTGGCAGGTCAAATGGGATGAAGGAGTACAATATAAAGGGAAAGACTCTTAGTACTGTGGAGGATCAGAAGGACCTTGGGGTCCGGGTCCATAGGACTCTAAAATCGGCCCCGCAGGTGGAGGAGGTGGTTAAGAAGGCGTATGGTGTGCTGGCCTTTATCAATCGAGGGATTGAGTTTAGGAGTCCGGGGATAATGATGCAGCTATATAAGACCCTCGTCAGACCCCACTTGGAGTACTGTGCTCAGTTCTGGTTGCCTCATTACAGGAAGGATATGGAAAAGATTGAAAGGGTGCAGAGGAGATTTACAAGGATGTTGCCTGGATTGAGTGGCATGCCTTATGAGGATAGCCTGAGGGAGCTCGGTCTTTTCTCCTTGGAGAGACGTAGGATGAGAGGAGACCTAATAGAGGTATATAAGATGTTGAGAGGCATAGATCGGGTGGACTCTCAGAGGCTTTTTCCCAGGGTGGAAATGTCTGCTACGAGAGGACACAGGTTTAAGGTGCTGGGGGGTAGGTACAGGGGAAATGTTAGGGGGAAGTTTTTCACACAGAGGGTGGTGGGTGAGTGGAATCGGCTGCCGTCAGTGGTGGTGGAGGCAAACTCAATAGGGTCATTTAAGAGACTCCTGGATGAGTACATGGAACTTAATAGGATGGAGGGTTATAGGTAGGCCTAAAAGGTAGGGATATGTTCGGCACAACTTGTGGGGCCGAAGGGCCTGTTTTGTGCTGTAGTTCTCTATGTTTCTATGTAATCAAAGTGGCCAGAAGTTATCACCTTGTTTTAAGAAGGAGATCGAGGATGGCATGGTAGCACAGTGGTTAGCACTGCTGCTTCACACCTCCAGGGACCTGGGTTCAATTCCTGGCTTGGGTCACTGCCTGTGTGGAGTTTGCACATTCTCCTTGTGTCTGCGTGGGTTTCCTCCGGGTGTTCCGGTTTCCCCCCTCAGTCCAAAGATGTGCGGGTTAGGTTGATTGGCTATGCTAAAATTGCCCCTCAGTGTCCTGAGATGCGTAGGCGAGAGGGATTAGTGGATAAATATGTAGGGATGTGGGGGTAGGGCCTGGGTGGGATTGTGGTCGGTGCAGACTCGATGGGCCGGGTGGCTCTTTTTACACTGTAGGGTTTCTATGATTCTGAGTGTTAGGGCGTATTAAGTCACGAGTGAGAAATGGGTACCAGACATAGTTTTAGCAAAAACAGGTTCTATTTCTTGTGGTGCAAAACAAAGGTGAACTAATTTGGCGACGCTGTGCTGACCAGTTGTTGTCATCTCAAAATGAATCATCTCCAGAAATACCAACTTCTTTAGTCCTTCGTGTTAAGAATACAAGTACAGAACTACAGAAGATTTAGTTGGATCTGAATTGCCTGATCATTATATTTATGCTAATATACCACATGAGAATTGTACAGACTTAGTTTCAAGAGAAGAAATATCTTCTGAAGTTCCAAACCATACTTCTAGGATCAAGGGCAGCCAAATTCCAGAACATTGTATACAACCAAAGAAAAACATACATCCTCATGATCAACTTTCTCATTGACTGAGATTAATGATGCGTAGTACTGTCTCTGGAGTATTATTGATCCTCTGTATAACATTGTAGTAATTTGTTGCAATAACACAAATAAAGGGGGAGGGATGTTCTATATTTCAAAGGATTGCAGGTTACTTTGAGGTTATCAACTGATTTGATGGTGATGTCATTAGGTTGTTTGCACAGGCTGCAATGCACAGAACGTATCTTTCAACAAACTTTGTTGTTGAATCGAAGTGTGCACTTTTTCTGTAAAACCTATGACCCCTAACATAGAACAAAGAAACTTACAGCACAGGAACAGGCCCTTCGGCCTTCCAAGCCTGCACCGAACATGCTGCCCGACTTAACTAAAACCCCCTACCCTTCCGGGGACCATATCAAAGAACAAAGAACAGTACAGCACAGGAAACAGGCCCTTCGGCCCTCCAAGCCTGTGCCGCTCCTTGGTCCAACTAGACCAATCGTTTGTATCCCTCCATTCCCAGGCTGCTCATGTGACTATCCAGGTAAGTCTTAAATGATGTCAGCGTGCCTGCCTCCACCACCCTACTTGGCAGCGCAAAGTATCTCTCAAATCCCATCTCATTTGTGTACTTGTCAAGACGCCCCTTAAAAGTCACTACCGTATCCGCTTCCACTACCTCCCCCGGCAACGAGTTCCAGGCACCCACCACTGTCTGTGTAAAAAATCTGCCTCGTACATCTCTTTTAAACCTTGATCCTCGCACTTTAAATCTATGCCCCCAGTAATTGACTCTTCCACCCTGGGAAAAAGCTTCTGGCTATCCACCCTGTCCATACCCCTCATAATCTTGTAGACTTCTATCCGGTCTCCGTCACTCCAATGAGAACAAACCAAGTTTCTCCAACCTCTTCTCATAGCTAATGCCCTCCACATCAGGCTACTGACGTGGGGGGAGCTCTCTGTGTTTCAACCGGAGCAAGGTGGTGAGGAGCGGGTTGAGGCTAGACTAAAAAGGGTAAGAGATCGACTTTTAATACTTACTTTTCCGCGGGGTTTCCTTGTGGCACGGGCAGGCGATCCTGTGCGGGCTAACAGGACTCCAGGATGGTAGTCTGCCTACCTGGTGATGGGGTACTGGATGTCTCTGAGCGGATAGGAGGCATATTAAAAGGGGAGGATAAAGAAACGGATGTCATTGTACACATTGGTGCAAATGACATAGATAGGAAGAGCAGGGGGATCCTACGAGAGCAATTCAGGGAGTTGGGAAATAGGCTAAAAAGTAGGGCCTCCAGGGTGGCTCCCAATGCCTAGGGCCAGTGAGGCTAGGAATAGGGAGATAGTACAATTGAACGCTTGGCTAAAGGACTGGTCCAGGAGGGAGGGCTTCATATTCCTGGATCACTGGGAAGTTTTCAAGAGAGGATGGCACCTGTACAAGAAGGATGGGTCACAACTATATTGGAAGGGCACGAATATCCTGGCTGGGAGTTTTGCTAGTGCAGTTCGGGTGGGTTTAAACTAATATGGCAGGGGGGCGGGGATCAAAAAATTATGTCTACAAGTGTAGAGGCTGGGGATGAGCTTGGGGCCAGGACAAGGCTGGCAAAGAAGAAGAGCACTCTGGGGGACGATGACCTCACTGGGTCTTGAGGTCTGGAGTGCATCTACTTCAATGCAAGGAGCGTAGCAGGTAAGACAGACGAACTTAGAGCCTTAATGCTTACGAGGAATTTGGATGTGGTTGCAGTGACAGAGACTTGGTTGAAAGAGGGACAGGACTGGCAACTGAATATTCCGGGGTACAAGTCTTTTAGGCGAGACAGAGGAATATTGCGGGGTACAAGTGTTTTAGGCGAGACAGAGGAGGGGCCAAAAGAGGTGGGGGAGTAGCAGTATTAGTTAGAGAGCATATTACAGCGGTGCAGAGGGAGGACAATTCAGAGGGGTCGTGTAACGAGTCACTGTGGGTGGAGCTCAGAAACAGGAAGGGCGCAGTCACTATGTTGGGGGTATACCACAGGCCCCCCAACAGCCCAAGGGAAGTGGGAGAACGGATATGTCAGGAGGTAATGGATAGGTGCAGGAAAAATAGGGTGGTTGTAGTGGGAGACTTAAATTTCCCTGGTATAGACTGGAAATCGCGTAGGGCTCGGAGTCTGAATGGGGAGGAATTTGTAAAATGCGTACAGGAAGGTTCTTTGGAACAATATGTAGATAGCCCGACTAGAGAGGGGGCTATACTGGACCTAGTACTGGGGAATGAGCCCGGTCAGGTCTTTAAAGTTTCGGTAGGGGAACATGTGGCAAATAGTGACCACAATTCTGTTAGCTTTAGGATAGTGATGGAAAAGGATGAGTGGTGTCCCAAGGGTAAGGTGTTGGATTGGGAGAAGGCTAACTTTAGTGGGATTAGGCAGAAATTGGCAGCTGTTGATTGGGAGAGGCTGTTGGAGGGTAAATCCACATCTGGCATGTGGGAGTCTTTTAAGGAACAGTTGTTCGGGCTGCAGGACAGGCATGTGCCTGTAAAAAAGGATAGGAAGGGTAGGATTCGAGAACCGTGGATAACCAGGGAAATTGAGGGATTGGTCAAAAAGAAAAGAGTGGCGTACGTTAGGTCCAGGCAGCTAAAAACGGAGGGAGCTCTGGAGGAAAACAAAGAAAGGAGGAAAGAACTCAAACGAGGAATTAGAAGGGCAAAAAGGGGTCACGAAATGTCCTTGGCAGGCAGGATTAAGGAGAATCCCAAGGCATTTTATTCGTACGTTAGGAACAAAAGGGTTGTCAAGGAAAGAATCGGACCTCTCAGGGACAAAAGTGGGGAATTATGCTGAGAGCCCAAAGAAGTAGGGGAGATCCTAAATGAATACTTTGCGTCGGTATTCACAAAGGAGAGGGATGTGTTGACTGGGAGTGTCTCAGAGGGGAGTGTTGAACCGTTAGAGAAAATCTCCATTACAAGGGAGGAAGTGTTAGGTTTCTTAGAGAATATAAAGACTGACAAATCCCCAGGGCCTGATGGAATCTATCCAAGGCTGCTCAGGGAGACAAGAGATGAAATCGCTGGGCCTCTGACGCAAATCTTTGTCTCGTCACTGGACACAGGTGAGGTCCCAGAGGATTGGAGGATAGCTAATGTGGTCCCGTTATTTAAGAAGGGTAGGAAGGATAACCCGGGAAATTATAGGCCGGTGAGCTTGACATCCGTGGTGGGGAAGTTGTTGGAGAGGATTCTTAGAGATAGGATGTATGCGCATTTAGAAAGGAATAAACTCATTAACGATAGTCAGCATGGATTTGTGAGAGGGAGGTCATGCCTCACTAACCTGGTGGAGTTTTTTGAAGAAGTGACTAGAATGGTTGACGAGGGAAGGGCCATGGTTGTCGTCTATATGGACTTTAGTAAAGCGTTTGACAAAGTCCCTCATGGTAGGTTGGTGCAAAAGGTTGGATCTCATGGGATAAAGGGGGAGGTGGCTAGATGGGTGGAGAACTGGCTTGGTCACAGAAGACAGAGCGTGGTAGTGGAAGGGTCTATTTCCGGCTGGAGGCCTGTGACTAGTGGTGTTCCGCAGGGCTCTGTATTGGGACCTCTGCTGTTTGTGATTTATATAAACGATCTGGAAGAAGGTGTAACTGGGGTGATCAGTAAGTTTGCGGATGACACGAAAATGGCTGGACCTGCAGATAGTGAGGAACATTGTCAGAGGCTACAGAAGGATGTAGATAGGCTGGAAATTTGGGCAAAGAAATGGCAGATGGAGTTCAATCCAGATAAATGCCAAGTGATACATTTTGGTAGAACTAACGTAGGGGGGAGCTATATGATAAATGGCAGAACCATAAAGGGTGTAGATACGCAGAGGTGCCTGGGTGTGCAAGTCCACAGATCTTTGAAGGTGACGTCACAGGTGGAGAAGGTAGTGAATAAGGCATATGGCATGCTTGCCTTTATAAGACGGGGCATAGAGTATAAAAGTTGGGGTCTGATGTTGCAGTTGTATAGAACGGTGGTTCGGCCGCATTTGGAATACTGCGTCCAGTTCCGGTCACCACCCTACCAGAAGGACGTGGAGGCTTTAGAGAGAGTGCAGAGAAGGTTTACCAGGATGTTGCCTGATATGGAGGGGCTTAGTTATGAGGAGAGATTGGGTAAACTGGGGTTGTTCTCACTGGAAAGATGGAGGATGAGGGGTGACCTAATAGAGGTGTATAAAATTATGAAAGGCATAGATAGGGTGAACGGTGGGAAGCTTTTTCCCAGGTCGGTGGTGACGTTCACAAGGGGTCATAGGTTCAAGGTGAGTGGGGGGGAGGTTTAACACGGATATCAGAAGGACGTATTTTACACAGAGTGGTGGGGGCCTGGAATGCGCAGCCGGGCAAGGTGGTGGAGGCGGACACACTGGGAACGTTTGAGACTTATCTAGATAGCCACATGAACGGAGTGGGAATGGAGGGATACAAAAGAATGGTCTAGTTTGGACCAGGGAACGGCGTGGCTTGGAGGGCCGAAGGGCCTGTTCCCGTGCTGTATTGTTCTTTGTTCAGGCAACATCCTGGTAAATATTTTCTGTACCCTCTCCAAAGCCTCCACATCCTTCTGGTAGTGTGGCGACCAGAATTGAACACTATATTCCAAGTGTGGCCTAACTAAGGTTCTACAAAGCTGCAACATGACTTGCCAATTTTTAAACTCAATACCCTGGCCAATGAAGGCAAGCATGCCGTATGCCTTCTTGACTACCTTCTCCACCTGCATTGCCACTTTCAGTGACCTGTCTACCTGTACACCCAGATCCCTTTGCCTATCAATACTCTTAAGGGTTCTGCCATTTACTGTATATTTCCTATCTGTATTAGACCTTCCAAAATGCATTACCTCACATTTGTCCGGATTAAACTCCATCTGCCATCTCTCCGCCCAAGTCTCCAACTGATCTGAATCCTGCTGTATCCTCTGATGGTCCTCATCGCTACCCGCAAATCCACCAACCTTTGTGTCATCTGCAAACGTACTAATCAATCCAGTTACATTTTCCTCCAAATCATTTATACGTCTATTACAAACAGCTAAGGTCCCAGCACTGATCCCTGAGGAACACCACTTGTCACAGCCCTCCATTCAGAAACGCACCCTTCCAATACTACCCTCTGTCTTCTTTGACCGAGCCAGTTTTGTATCCATCTTTCCAGCTCACCTCTGATCCCATGCGACTTCACCTTCTGCACCAGTCTGCCATGAGGGACCTTGTCAAAGGCCTTACTGAAGTCCATGTAGACAACATCCACTGCCCTACCCTCATCAATCATCTTCGTCACTTCCACAAAAAACTCGATCAAGTTTGTGAGACACGACCTCCCCTTCACAAAACCATGTTGTCTCTCACTAATACGTCCACTTATTTCCAAGTGGGAATAAATCCTGTCTTGAAGAATCCGCTCTAATAATTTCCCTACCAAAGATCTAAGGCTCACCGGCCTGTAATTACGTGGATTATTCTTGCTACCCTTCTTAAACAAAGGAACAACATTGGCTATTATCCAATCCTCTGGGATATCCCCTGTCGCCAGTGAGGATACAAAGATTTCTGTCAAGGCCCCAGCAATTTCCTCCCTTGCCTCTCTCAGTATTCTGGAGTATATCCCATCAGGCCCTCGGGACTTGTCTACCTTAAATGTTTCTCAAGAACCCCAATACCACCTCCCTTTTGATCTCAACATGACTCAAACTATCTACACATCCTTTCCATAGTTAGAACATTAGACCTGCCTTATCCTCTTAAAGGACATAGCTGGTAGACTGAGACTGAGGCAGATGTTGAGGGAACCAATATGAGGGGAAAACATACTTGACTCCATCCTCACCAACCTGTCTGCTGCAGATGCATCTGTCCATGACAGTATTGGTAGGTGTGACCACCACGCAGTCCTTGTGAAGACAAAGTCCTGTCTGCACATTGAGGACATCCTCAATTGCATTATGTGATAGTACCACTGTGCTACATGGGATAAACTTCGAATAAATGTAGCAACTCAAGACTGGGCACCCATGAGGCACTGAGGCCCATCAGCAGCAGCAGAATTGCACTCTACCACAACGTGTAACCTCATGACCCAGCATATCCCCCACTCTACCATGACCATCAAGCCTGGGGATTAATGCTGGTTCAATGAAGAGTGCAGGAGGACATGCCAGGAGCAACATCAGGCATATTTAAAAATGAGGTGTCAACCTGGTGAAGCTACAATCCAGGACTACTCGGGTGCCAAACAGCAAAAGCAGCAAGTAATAAACAGAGCTAAGCAATTCCACAAGCAACAAATCGGATCTGATTCACCATGAATGAAGGACAATTAAGCAACTCGCTGGAGGAGGGGGTTCCACAAATATCCCCATCCTTGTTGATCAAGGAATTTGCAACAATCTTCAGCAGAAGTGCCGAATGTATGATCCATTTTGGCCTCCTCCGGAGGTCCCCAGCATCTCCAATGTCAGTCTTCAGCAGATTTGATTCACTCCACGTGATGCCATTCATGACTTCTCAGATACTGAAGCAGTTCATGTCCAAATGCAGCAAGACCTGGACAATATCCTGGCTTGGGTTGATGAGAGGCAAGTAGCATTTGTGCCATACAAGTGCCAGGCAATGACCATCTCCAACAAGAGAGAATCTTAATCATCGTCCCTTAACATTCAATGGCATAACCATTTCTGAATTCCCCCACTTTCAACATCCTGGCGGTTACCATTGACCAGAAACTGAACTGGACCCAGCCATGTAGATATTGTGGTCCTTCCGGTAGTGTGGCGACCAGAACTGGGCACAGTATTCCAAATGCGGCCGAACCAACGTTCTATACAACAGCAACATCAGACCCCAACTTTTATACTCTATGCCCCGTCTTATAAAGGCAAGCATGCCATATGCCTTATTCACTACCTTCTCCACCTGTGACGTCACCTTCAAGGATCTGGTCGCCGCACTACCAGAAGGACGTGGAGGCGTTAGAGTGAGTGCAGAGAAGTTTTACCAGGATGTTGCCTGGTATGGAGGGTCTTAGCTATGAGGAGAGATTGGGTAAACTGGGGTTGTTCTCCCTGGAAAGACGGAGAATGAGGGGAGATCTAATAGAGGTGTACAAGATTATGAAGGGGATAGATAGGATGAACGGTGGGAAGCTTTTTCCCAGATCAGAAGTGACGTTCACGAGGGGTCACGGGCTCAAGGTGAGAGGGGCGAAGGATAACTCAGATATTAGAGGGATGTTTTTTACACCGAGGGTGGTGGGGGCCTGGAATGCGCTGCCAAGTAGGGTGGTGGAGGCAGGCACGCTGACATCGTTTAAGACTTACCTGGATAGTCACATGAGCAGCCTGGGAATGGAGGGATACAAACGATTGGTCTAGTTGGACCAAGGAGCGGCATGGGCTTGGAGGGCCGAAGGGCCTGTTTCCTGTGCTGTACTGTTCTTTGTTCTTTGTATCTGTGGACTTGCACACCCAGGTCCCTCTGCGTATCTACACCCTTTATGGTTCTGCCATTTATCATATAGCTCCCCCCTACGTTAGTTCTACCAAAATGCATCACTTCGCATTTATCTGGATTGAACTCCATCTGCCATTTCTTTGCCCAAGTTTCCAGCCTATCGATATCCTTCTGTAGCTTCTGACAATGTTCCTCACTATCTGCAAGTCCAGCCATTTCCGTGTCGTCCGCAAACTTACTGATCACCCCAGTTACACCTTCTTCCAATCATTTATATAAATCACAAACAGCAGAGGTCCCAATACATGTAACTGTCTAAACGCTTTTTAAAAGACAAAATTGTACCTTCCTCTACTACTACCTCTGGCAGCTTGTTCCAGGCACTCGCCACCCTCTGTGTGAAGAAATTGTCCCTGTGGACACTTCTGTATCTCTCCCCTCTCACCTTAAACCTATGCCCTCTAGTTTTAGACTCCCCTACCTTTGGGAAAAGATATTGACTATCTAGCTGATCTATGCCCCTCATTATTTTATAGACTTCCAAAAGATCACCCCTTAGCCTTCTACACTCCAGAGAAAAAAGTCCCAGTCTATTCAGCCTCTCCTTATAACTCAAACCATCAAGTCCTGGTAGTGTCCTAGTAAATCTCTTCTGCACTCTTTCTAGTTTAATAATTTCCTTTCTATAATAGGGTGACCAGAACTGTACACAGTATTCCAAGTGTGGCCTTACCAATGTCTTGTACAACTTCAACAAGACATTCCAACTCCTGTATTCAATGTTCTGACCGATGAAACCAAGCATGCCGAATGCCTTCTTCACCACTCTGTCCACCTGTGACTCCACTTTCAAGGAGCTATGAACATGTATCCCTAGATCTCTTTGTACTGTAACTCTCCCCAGTGCCCTACCATTAACTGAGTAAGTCCTGCCCTGGTTCAATCTACCAAAATGCACCACCTCGCACTTATCTAAATTAAACTCCATCTGCCATTCATCAGCCCACTGGACCAATTGATCAAGATTCTGTTACAATCGGAGATAACCGCCTTCACTGTCCACTCTAAAGGGCGGCACGGTAGCACAGTGGTTAGCTCCAGGGACCTGGGTTCGATTCCCAGCTTGGGTCACTGTCTGTGTGGAGTTTGCACATTCTCCTCGTGTCTGCGTGGGTTTCCTCCGGGTGCTCCGGTTTCCTCCCACAGTCCAAAGATGTGCGGGTTAAGTTGATTGGCTATGCTAAAATTGCCCTTCGTGTCCTGGGATGCGTAGGTTAGAGGGATTAGTGGGTAAATATGTAGGGATATGGGGATAGGGCCTGGGTGGGATTGTGGTCGGTGCAGACTCGATGGGCCGAATGGCCTCTTTCTGTGCTGTAGGGTTTCTAAGATTCTAAGATTCACTATGCCACCAATCTTGGTGTCATCTACAAACTTACTAACCATGCGTCCTATATTCTCATCCAAATCATTAATATAAATGATAAAACGACAAATAACAATGGTCAACCCAGTGAACCTTCTCGGGACTGGCTCCAATGATTGTATATCTTTCCTCAGATAAGGGGACCAAAACTGTTCCCAGTATTCCATGTGTGGCCTAACTGGTATCTTGTATAGTTTTAGCATGACCTCCCTATTTTAAACTCCATTCCCTTTGAAATGAAGGCCAACACTGCATTTCAGGCCAAATCCTGCGACTTTCCCCTTCCGGTGCTTTGATTAACTTGGACTAATCTTCATTCCTCCATTTACAGGAGTTAAGTGATGCACTCAGCAACAAGGAGGTAGAGCTGGACAAGCTGCAGGTTCAGGCAAAAGCTGTAATACACAACACGTCTCCCAAGGGTGCTGAGAATATCACCAGAGAGCTGGAACAGCTGCGGACAGACTGGATCACTCTAAAACTAAGGTGTAATCAGGATCAGAGGCCACTGCAGCTTGGACTCCATTCTGTGCTTGAATCACAGTCCAGGGCTGAGCAGCTGGAGAGAGAAGTTGCTGATTTTCAGGACTGGTTACATCGCCTGGATGTGCAGCCTCCAGATGAAGAAGAGCTGGAAGCTGAATTGCGTAAATGTCTGGTAAGTTAGAAATGATGGTATGAGACATGAATTGGCCATGATGGATTGGGAAACATTAAATAATATAACAATAATAAAAATGGGTCAGCTATGTTGCTACGTGTTTATTATGGACCCCCAGATAGTGGGAAATTGAAGAGCTAAAATGTGCGCAATTCGCAGGTGTGTAAAAATAATAAGAGGGTAATTATATTAGGTGATTTCAACTTTCCCAACATTAATTGGGATAACCATCACGTTAAGGGCTTAGATGGAGTAGAGTTCTTAAAATGTATACAGGAAAACTTCTCAGGTCAATATGTAGAGGATCCAACAAGGGATGGCGCAGTGCTGGACCTAATTCTGGGGAATGAAGCCAGACAGGTGGTGGTTGCGTTGGTGGGGGAACATTTTGGTGATAGCAACCACAATATGGTTCAATTCAAATTTGTTATGGACAAAGAAATAGGCAAGTTGCAGAAAAAAGGTTTTCGATTGGGGGAGAGTAGATTTTAACAAAATAAGGCAGGATCTGGCCAAGGTAGACTGGAATGAGTTAGTTGTTGGGAAATCCAAGGAAGAGCGGGGGTGGGGGAGGTTCAAAGATAAAATGTGGAGGGTACAGGCCCAAGATGTTCCCTCTAGGGTAATAGGAAGGTGTAACAAACCCAGAGACCCATGGATGACCAGAGACATTCAGGATACAATGAGAAAGAAAAGAGAGGCTTTTAACAAGTATAGGGGGAGTAAGTCTGCGGAGGCATTAGTGGGGTACAGAAAATGCTGGATGGAGCTTAAGATATCAATTAGAAGAGCAAAGAGGGGATATGAACAAAGAACAATACAGCACAGGAACAGGCCCTTCGGCCCTCCAAGCCTGCGCTGCTCATGTGCCCAACTAGACCATTCTTTTGTATCCCTCTATTCCCAATCTGTTCACGTGGTTATCTAGATAAGTCTTAAACGATCCCAGCGTGTCCGCCTCAATCACCTTGCTTGGCAGTGCATTCCAGGCCCCCACCACCCTCTGTGTAACATACGTCCCCCTGACATCTGTGTTGAACCTTGCCCCCCTCACCTTGAACCCGTGACCCCTTGTGTTCGTCACCTCCGACCTGGGAAAAAGCTTCCCACTGTTCACTCTATCTATAGTAAGAAGTCTCACAACACCAGGTTAAAGTCCAACACCTGTTGGACTTTAACCTGGTGTTGTGAGACTTCTTACTGTGCTTACCCCAGTCCAACGCCGGCATCTCCACATCACTCTATCTATGCCCTTCATAATTTTATACACCTCTATTAGGTCGCCCCTCATCCTCCGTCTTTCCAGTGAGAACAACCCCAGTTTACCCAATCTCTCCTCATAGTTAAGACCCTCCATACCAGGCAACATCCTGGTAAACCTTCTCTGTACGCTCTCCAAAGCCTCCACGACCTTCTGGTAGTGTGGAGACCAGAACTGGACGCAGTATTCCAAATGTGGCCCAACCATCGTTCTATACATCTACAACATCATATGCCAACTTTTATATTCTATGCCCCGTCCAATAAAGGCAAGCATGCCATATGCCTTCTTCACCACCCTCTCCATCTGTTCTGCCACCTTTAAGGATCTGTGGACTTGCACACCCAGGTCCCTCTGTGTGTCTATACTCCTGATGGTTCTGCTATTTATTGTATAACTCCCCCTTACATCAGATCTACCGAAATGCATCAATTCGCATTGATCTGGATTAAATTCCATCTGCCATTTCTCCGCCCAATGTTCCAGCCTATCTATATCCTGCTGTATTCTCTGACAGTGTTCATCACTATCCGCAACTCCAGCAATCTCTGTGTCGTCCGCAAACTTACTGATCACACCAGTTACATCTTCCGCCAAATCATTTATATATATCACAAACAGCAGAGGTCCCAGTACAGAGCCCTGCGGAACACCACTAGTCACAGACCTCCAACCGGAAAAAGACCCCTCCACTGCTACCCTCTGTCTTCTATGGCTAAGCCAGTTCTCCACCCATCTAGCTAGCTCACCTTTTATCCCGTGAGATTGAACTTTTTGCACCAGCCTGCCATGAGGGACCTTGTCAAACGCTTTACTAAAATCCATATAGACGACATCCACGGCCCTTCCCTCGTCAATCGTTTTTGTCACCACCTCAAAAAATGAGAAAGCTCTGGCTGGTAAAAGTAGGGAAAATCCTAAGATATTCTATAAGTATATTAATGGGAAGAGGATAAGCAGGGAAAGAGTAGGGCCCATCAGGGGTCTTTCTCTGCATGGAGGTCAGTGACCAGTGGAGTGCCCCAGGGATCTGTTCTGGGACCCTTGCTGTTTGTCATTTTCATAAATGACCTGGATGAGGAAGTGGAGGGATGGGTTGGTAAGTTTGCTGACGACACCAAGGTAGGTGGTGTTGTGGATAGTTTGGAGGGATGTCAGAAGTTGCAGCGAGACATAGATAGAATGCAAGACTGGGCGGAGAAGTGGCAGATGGACTTCAACCCGGATAAGTGTGTGGTGATCCATTTTGGCAGATCCAATGGGATGAAGCAGCAGTATAATATGAAGGGTACCGTTCTTAGCAGTGTAGAGGATCAGAAGGACCTTGGGGTCCGGGTCCATAGGACTCTTAAATCGGCCTCGCAGGTGGAGGATGCGGTCAAGAAGGCGTACGGCGTACTGGCCTTCATTAATCGAGGGATTGAGTTTAGGAGTCGGGAGATAATGCTGCAGCTTTATAGGACCCTGGTTAGACCCCACTTGGAGTACTGCGCGCAGTTCTGGTCACCTCGTTACAGGAAAGATGTTGAAGCCATTGAAAGGGTGCAGAGGAGATTTACAAGGATGTTGCCTGGATTGGGGGGCATGCCTTATGAGGATAGGTTGAGGGAGCTTGGTCTCTTCTCCCTGGAGAGACGAAGGATGAGAGGTGACCTGATAGAGGTTTACAAGATGTTGAGAGGTCTGGATAGGGTAGACTCTCAGAGGCTATTTCCAAGGGCTGAAATGGTTGCTACGAGAGGACACAGGTTTAAGGTGCTGGGGGGTAGGTACAGGGGGGATGTCAGGGGTAAGTTTTTCACTCAGAGGGTGGTGGGTGAGTGGAATCGGCTGACGTCGGTGGTGGTGGAGGCAAACTCGTTGGGGTCTTTTAAGAGACTTCTGGATGAGTACATGGGATTTAATGGGATTGAGGGCTATAGATAGGCCTAGAGGTGGGGATGTGATCGGCGCAACTTGTGGGCCGAAGGGCCTGTTTGTGCTGTGGCTTTCTATGTTCTATGTTCTATCAGGGACCAAGGGTGAAATCTGTGGGTGGAAGCAGAGGACATTGGTAGGGTGTTAAATTAATATTTCGCATCCATCTTCAACCATGAGAATGAGGAGGTAGTTATGGAACTCGGGGAGAGAGACTGTGAGGCTCTAGAGAAAATTATCGTAGGGAGTGACAAGGTATTGGAGGCATTGGCAAGCTTAAAAGTGGATAAATCTCCAGGTCCGGATGAATTGTGTCCCAGGCTGTTGTCCGAGGCAAGGGAGGAAATTGCAGGAGTTCTAACCCAAATTTTTAATTCCTCCTTGGCCATTTGGTAGGTGCTAGGGGACTGGAAAACAGCTAATGTGGTCCCACTATTTAAGAAAAGTTGTAGAGACAAGCCAGGGAACTACAGGCCAGTGGGTGTCATGTCTGTGGTTGGAAAACTTCTGGAGAAGATTCTGAGGGAGAGAATCTATGGAAAGGCAAGGTTTGATCAGGAATAGTATGGTTTTGTCAGAGGGAGGTCATGCCTAACAAATTTGATTGAGTTTTTTGAGCATGTAACCAAGTGTGTGAATGAGGGGAGTGCGGTTGATGTGGTTTACATGGATTTCAGCAAAGCTTTTGACAAAGTCCCACATTTGATTTTTGATTTGATTTATTATTGTCACATGTATTAGTACACAGTGAAAAGTATTGTTTCTTGCGTGCTATACAGACAAAGCATACTGTTCACAGAGAAGGAAATGAGAGAGTGCAGAATGTAGTGTTACAGTCATAGCTAGGGTGTAGAGAAAGATCAACTTAATGCAAGATAAGTCCATTCAAAAGTCTGATGGCAGCAGGGAAGAAGCTGTTTTTGAGTTGGTTGGTACGTAATGGGAGACTTGTAAAGAAGGTAAATTGACATGGGATACAGGATGATCCGTTAAGATGGATTCTTAATTGGCTTAGCAGTAGGAGACAGAAGGTGATGACAGATGGCTGCTTTAATGACTGGAGGCCAGTGGCGTACTACAGGGATCCATGCTGGGCCCCCTGTTGTTCGTCGTTTATATAAATGACAGAGATAACTGTGGAGGTTGGCTCAGTAAGTTTGCCAATGACACAAAGATTGGCTGGGTGGTTAACAATGAGGTTGAGTGTCTTGGGTACTGAGATGGTCTAATGGGCGGATAAGTGGCAGATGGAATTTAACCCTGAAAAGTGTGAGGTGATACACTTTAGAAGGAATCATTTGACAAGGGAGTATATTATGAAAGGTCTGACACTGGGAAGTTCCAAAGAATAAAGGAACCTTGGCATGTTTGTCTATGGATCTCTGAAGGCTGAAAGACAGGTTAATAGGGTGGTGAAAAAGGCATATGGCACACCCTCCTTTATCAATAGGAGGATGCAGAGAGGCTTCATTGTGATTGGGACAGGTTGAGGGTGTGGGCAAAAGCATGGCAGATGCAGTATAAGGTGGATAAATGTGAGGTTAGGAGTAATAGGAAGACAGATTGAGTTGAATGGGTGTAAATTGAAAGAGGTGGATACCCAGTGAGATCTTGGTGCCCTCTTGCATCAGTCGCTGAAAGTAAGCGTGCAGGTACAGCAGGCAGTAAAGAAGGCAAATGGTATGTTGGCCTTCATCGTGAGAGGATTTGAGCATAGGAATAGGGATGTTTTACTGCAATTGTATAGTGTGTTGGTGAGGTCACACCTGGAGTACTGTGCGCAGTTTTGGTGTCCTTATCTGAGGAAGGATGTCCTTGCCATAGAGGGAGTACAGTGAAGGTTTACCAGGCGCATTCCTGGGATGGCAGGCCTGTCCTATAAGGAGAGACTAAATTGGTTGGAATTAAAAAAGTGAGAGGGGATCTCATAGAAACTTATAAAATTCTAACAGGGTTAGACGGGGTAGATTCAGAAAGAATGTTCCTGATGGTGGGGGAGTCCAGAACTAGAGGGTCATAGTTTGAGGATAAGGACTGCGGTGAGGAGAAATTTCTTCACCAAGAGAGTGGTGAATGTGTGGAATTCACTACCACAGAAAGTAGTTGAGGCCAAAACGTTGTCTGATTTCAAGAAGAAATTAGATTTCGCTCTTGGGGCTAAAGGGATCGAGGGATATGTGGAGAAGGCAGGATCAGGATATTGAATTTGATGATCAACCATGATCAAAATGAAAGGCCGAGCAGGTTTGAAGGGCCGAATGGCCTATTCCTGTTTCTATGTTTCTAAATCAAATCATAGAATGATAAAACAACTGTAACAAAGGAGGGAGGAGGCTGTTTGATCTGCCATGTCCATGCTTTCATTTTGCTAGAGTTAATTTGCTAATCACTGACCAACCTTTTATCCAAGGCTCTCTTCAGATAATTATCCAATTTATTTTGAAAGCTACAATTGAATCTGCTTCAGTGGCTTGTTGAAAAATAGATGTATAAGGGATGAAAGGGCTGGTGATAACTTGGGTATGTAAGGGCTAAAGGCCAGAAGACAGAGTTGTGGTGAATGGATGTTTCTGACTGCAAGGACTTGCGAAATCATCAAAATAAAATTATAGAATAACATAGCAGAAAGGGAGGCCCAAGACCCATCGAGTCTGTGCTGGCTCTTTCGAAGAGCTATCCAGTTAGTCCCACTTGCCCATTCTTTCCTGAAATTCCTCCTTGTTTAACTAATTGTCCCTTTTCATTTTTGAAAGCTACCAAAGAACTTGCCGTGACGCTAGCCAAGCTGTTCCAGTACAGCTCCAACACTGGCATCTAACCAGAAATGAGAAGAATTGCCCAGGTATATCCTGTACACAAGAAACTGGACAAATCAACCCAGCCAATTACCGCCCCATCAGTCTATTCTCGATCATCAGCAAAGTGATGGAAGGGGTCATCAACAGCGCTATCGAGCAGCAGTGTTCCCATCATGAATCCCCCACTCTCAACATCCTTGGGGGTTACCATTGATCAGAAACTCAACTGGACTCACCACATAAACACAGTGACGACAAGAGCAGGTTGTAGGCTAGGAATACTGCGGCGAGGAACTCGCCTCCTGACTCCCCAAAGCCTATCCACCATCTACAAGATACAAGTCAGGAGTGTGATGGAATATTCCTCACTTGCCTGGATGGGTGCAGCTCCAACAACACTCAAGAAGCTTGACACCATCCAGGACAAAGCAGCCCGCTTGATTGGCACCACATCTACAAACATTCAATCCCTCCGCCACCGAGGCTCAGTAGCAGCAGTGTGCATGGTAGCACAGAGGTTAGCACTGCTGCTTCACAGCGCCAGGGACCCGGGTTTGATTCCTGGCTTGGGTCACTGTCTGTGTGGAGTTTGCACTTTCTCTTCTTGTCTACGTGGGTTTCCTCTGGTGCTCCGGTTTCCTCCCACATTCTGAAAGACGTGCTGGTTAGGTGCATTGACCTGAACAGGCGCCGGACTGTGGCGACTAGGGGAAGTGTTAATGTAAGTGTTAATTGTGATTAATAAATAAAAACTTTAAGAAAAAAACTTTTTACTATCTACAAGATGCACTGAAGCAATTCACCAAAGATCCTTAGATAGCACCTTCCAAATCTATGACCACTTCCAGCTAGAAGGACAAGGGCAGCAGATATACGGGAACACCACTACCTGCAAGTTCCCCTCCAAGTCACTCATCATCCTGACTTAGAAATATATCGCCATTCCTTCGCAGTCGCTGGGTCAAAATCCTGGATTTCCTTCTCTAACGGCATTGTGGGTCAACCCACAGCACATGGACTGCAGAGATTCAAGAAGGCAGCTCATCACCACCTTCTCAAGGGCAACTAGGGTTGGGCGATAAATGCTGGCCAGCCAGCGACGCCCATGTCCCACGAAGGAATAAATAAAATAATCTGCTCATGAATGCTCGGTTTGGGTTCAGCTAGAGTCACTCAGCTCCTGGCCCCATTACAGCCTTGGTTCAAACATGGACAAATGAGCTTAATACTAGAGGTGAGGTGGGAGTGACTGTCCTTGACATCAAGGTTATAGTTGACTAAGTGTGGCATCAAAGAGCCTTAGCAATTGGATGGAAATCGGGGGGGAAACTCTGTGCTGGTTGGAGTTATACCTGGCATAAACGAAGATGGTTGTGGTGATTGGAGATCAAATCATCTAAGCTCCAGGATATCACTGCAGGCATCCCTCAGGATAGTGTCCTTGACCCAAACATCTTCATCTGCTTCTTCAATGACCTTCCATAAGACCATAAGACCATAAGACATAGGAGCGGAAGTAAGGCCATTCGGCCCATCGAGTCCACTCCACCATTCAATCATGGTTGATTTCAACTCCATTTACCCGCTCTCTCCCCATAGCCCTTAATTCCTCGAGAAATCAAGAATTTATCAATTTCTATAAGACCATCATAAGGTTAGAAGTGGGGATGTTTATTGATGTACAACATCCAGTATCATTGTGACTCCTCAGATACTGAAGCAGTCCAAGTCCAAATGCAACAAGGTCTGGACAATATTCAGGCTTGGGCTGACAAGTGGCAAGTAACATTTGTGCCACAGGCAGTGACCATCTCCAACAAGAGAGGAGCAAACCATCACCCCTTGACATTCAATGGCATTGCCATTGCTTAACCTGCCACTATCAGCATCCTGGGAGTTACCATTGCACTCCTGGAATTCACCTAGGTTGCTTCGGCAGCACGCTCCAAACCCACAACAGCTACTATCTAGAAGAACAAGAGCAACAGATAGCTGGGAACAGCACTACCTGGACAGGATCTACAAGCACTTAGAGATGCAAGAACTGATTAGGGACAGTCAGTATGGCTTTGAGAGTGGAAAATCATGTCTCACAAATTTGATGGAGTTTTTTGAAGGGGTAACCAAGAAGGTAGATGAGGGCAGTGCAGTTGATGTTGTCTACATGGACTTTAGCAAGGCCTTTGACAAGATACCGCATGGTAGGTTGTTGCATAAAGTTAAATCTCATGGGATCCAGGGTGAGGTATCTAAATGGATACAAAATTGGCTTCTTGACAGAAGCCAGAGGATGGTTGTAGAGAGTTGTTTTTCAAATTGGAGTCCTGTGACCAACGGTGTGCCTCAGAGATCAGTGCTGGGCCCACTGTTATTTGTCATTTATATTAATGATTTGGATGAGAATGTAGGGGGCATGGTTAGTAAGTTTGCAGATGACACCAAGATTGGTGACATAGTGGACAGTGAAGAAAGTTATCTCCAATTGCAACAGGATCTTGATCAATTGGGCCAGTGGGCTGACGAATGGCAGATGGAGTTTAATTTAGATAAATGCGAGGTGATGCATTTTGGTAGATTGAACCAGGGCAGGACTTGCTCAGTTAATGGTAGGGTGTTGGGGACAGTTACAGAACAAAGAAATCCAGGGGTACATGTTCATAGCTCCTTGAAAGTGGAGTCACAGGTGGACAGAGTGGTGAAGAAGGCATTCGGCATGCTTGGTTTCATCAGTCAGAACATTGAATACAGGAGTTGGGACGTCTTGTTAAAGTTGTACAAGACATTGATAAGGCCACACTTGGAATACTGTGTGCAGTTCTGGTCACCCTATTATAGAAAGGATATTATTAAACTAGAAAGAGTGCAGAAAAGATTTACTAGGATGCTACCGGGACTTGATGGATTGAATTATAAGGAGAGGCTGAATAGACTGGGACTTTTTTAGCTGGAGCGTAGGAGGCTGTGGGGTGACCTGATAGAGGTCTATAAAATAATGAGGGGCATAGACAAGGTAGATAGTCAATATCTTTTCCCAAAGGTAGGGGAGTCTAAAACTAGAGGGCATAGGTTTAAGGTGAGAGGGGAGAGATACAAAAGTGTCCAGAGAGGCAATTTTTTCACACAAAGAGTGATGAGTGTCTGGAACAAGCTGCCAGAGGTAGTAGTAGAGGCGGGTACAATTTTATTTTTTAAAAAGCATTTAGATAGTTACATAGGTACGATGGGTATTGAGGGATATGGGCCAAATGCGGGCAATTGGGATTAGTTTAGGGGTTTAAAAAAAAAAGGGCGTCATGGACAAGTTGGGCCGAAGGGCCTGTTTCCATGCTGTAAACCTCTATGACTCTAGGGAAGTTCCCCTTCAAGCCATTCACCATCTTGACTTGGAAATATATCACCGTTCCTTCAATGTCACTGGGTCAAAATCCTGGAACTCCCTCCCTAACAGCACTGTGAGTGCACCTGCACCAAGCGACTGGCCTGGATTGGGTACCCGGATGAGCACTCCGATCCTGCGCGGATCAGCTGGCGGAGGTATTCGCAGACATCTTCAATCACTCTTTACACCAATCTGAGGTCCCTATCTGCTTCAAGAAGATAACCATCATCCCAGTACCAAAGAAAAGCCAGGCAGCGTGTCTTAATGAGCATCGTCCAGTGGCTCTGACGTCCATTGTTATGTTTCGAAAAGTTAGCCATGGCATGAATCAATTCCGGCTTCCCAGATTGCCTGGATCCACTCCAGTTTGCCTACCACCACAACACGTCCACAGCAGACGGCATCTCCCTGGCCCTGCACTCAATCCAGGAACGCCAAGATAACAAAGTCACCTATGTAGTGACTTTGGAGTGGGAGACTTCAATTTCCCTGGTATAGACTGGAAATCGCATAGGGCTGGGAGTCTGAATGGGGAGGCATTTGTAAAATGTGTACAGAAAGGTTCTTTGGAACAATATGTAGATAGCCCGACTAGAGAGGGGGCTATACTGGACCTAGTACTGGGGAATGAGCCCGGTCAGGTCTTCAAAGTTTCGGTAGGGGAACATGTGGCAAATAGTGACCACAATTCTGTTAGCTTTAGGATAGTGATGGAAAAGGATGAGTGGTGTCCCAAGGGTAAGGTGTTGGATTGGGAGAAGGCTAACTTTAGTGGGATTAGGCAGAAATTGGCAGCTCTTGATTGGGAGAGGCTGTTTGAGGGTAAATCCACATCTGGCATGTGGGAGTCTTTTAAGGAACAGTTGTTAGGGCTGCAGGATAGGCATGTGCCTGTAAAAAAAGGATAGGAAGGGTAGGATTCGAGAACCGTGGATAACCAGGGAAATTGAGGGATTGGTCAAAAAGAAAAGAGAGGCGTACGTTAGGTCCAGGCAGCTAAAAACGGAGGGAGCTCTGGAGGAATACAAAGAAAGTAGGAAAGAACTCAAACGAGGAATTAGAAGGGCAAAAAGGGATCACGAAATGTCCTTGGCAGACAGGATTAAGGAGAATCCCAAGGCATTTTATTCATACGTTAGGAACAAAAGAGTTGTCAGGGAAAAAATCGGACCTCTCGGGGTCAAAAGTGGGGAATTATGCTTGGAGCCCAAAGAAGTAGGGGAGATCCTAAATGAATACTTTGCGTCGGTATTCACAAAGGAGAGGGATGTGTTGACTGGGAGTGTCTCGGAGGGGAGTGTTGACCCGTTAGAGAAAATCTCCATTACAAGGGAGGAAGTGTTAGGTTTTTTAGGGAATATAAATGCCGGTTGATTGGAAAACGGCTAATGTTACGCCGCTGTTTAAAAAAGGAAGGAGACAAAAGGCGGGTAACTATAGGCTGGTCAGCTTAACGTCTGTAGTAGGGAAAATGCTGGAATCCATTATTAAAGAGGAGATAGCAGGGCATCTGGATAGAAATGGTTCGATCAATCAGACGCAGCATGGATTCATGAGGGGAAAGTCGTGCTTGACGAACATGTTGGATTTTTATGAAGATGTGACTAGGGCGGTTGATGGAGGAGAACCGGTGGATGCGGTGTTTTTGGATTTCCAAAAGGCGTTTGATAAGGTGCCCCATAAAAGGCTACTGAAGAAGATTAGGGCACACGGAGTTGGGGGTAGTGTGTTAAAGTGGATTGGGGACTGGCTATCCGACAGGAAGCAAAGAGTCGGAATAAATGGGTGTTTTTCCGGTTGGAGGAAGGTAACTAGTGGCGTGCCGCAGGGATCGGTACTCGGGCCGCAACTATTTACCATTTATATAGATGATCTGGAGGAGGGGACGGAGTGTAGGGTAACGAAGTTTGCAGACGACACAAAGATAAGTGGAAAAGTGAATCGTGTGGAGGACGGAGAAGATCTGCAGAGAGATTTGGACAGGCTGAGTGAGTGGGCGAGGATATGGCAAATGGAGTATAACGTTGAGAAATGCGAGGTTATACACTTTGGAGGAAATAATAACAAATGGGATTACTATCTCAATGGAAACAAATTAAAACATGCTACCGTGCAAAGGGACCTGGGGGTCCTTGTGCATGAGACGCAAAAGCCCAGTCTGCAGGTACAACAGGTGATCAAGAAGGCAAATGGGATGTTGGCCTATATTGCGAAGGGGATAGAATATAAAAGCAGGGATGTCTTGATGCACCTGTACAGGGCATTGGTGAGGCCGCAGCTGGAATACTGTGTGCAGTATTGGTCCCCTTATATGAGGAAGGATATATTGGCATTGGAGGGAGTGCAGAGAAGGTTCACCAGGTTGATACCGGAGATGAGGGGTTTGGATTATGAGGAGAGGCTGAGGAGATTGGGTTTGTACTCGTTGGAGTTTAGAAGGATGAGGGGGGATCTTATGGAGACTTATAAGATAATGCGGGGGCTGGATAGGGTGGAGGCGGAGAGATTCTTTCCACTTAGTAAGGAAGTTAAAACTAGAGGACACAGCCTCAAAATAAAGGGGGGTCGGTTTAAGACAGAGTTGAGGAGGAACTTCTTCTCCCAGAGGGTGGTGAATCTCTGGAATTCTCTGCCCACTGAGGTGGTGGAGGCTACCTCGCTGAATATGTTTAAAGCGCGGATGGATGGATTCCTGATCGGTAAGGGAATTAAGGGTTATGGGGATCAGGCGGGTAAGTGGTACTGATCCACGTCAGGTCAGCCATGATCTTATTGAATGGCGGGGCAGGCTCGAGGGGCTAGATGGCCTACTCCTGCTCCTATTTCTTATGTTCTTATGTTCTTATAAAGACTGACAAATCCCCAGGGCCTGATGGAATCTATCCCAGGCTGCTCAGGGAGACGAGAGATGAAATCGCTGGGCCTCTGACGCAAATCTTTGTCTCGTCACTGGACACAGGTGAGGTCAGTAAGAAGTCTCACAACACCAGGTTAAAGTCCAACAGGTTTATTTGGTAGCAAATACCATAAGCCTTCGGAGCACTGCTCCTTCGTCAGATGGAGTGGAAATGTGCTCTCAAACAGTGCAAACAGACAGGTGAGGTCCCAGAGGATTGGAGGATAGCTAATGTGGTCCTGTTATTTAAGAAGGGTAGGAAGGATAACCCGGGAAATTATAGGCCGGTGAACTTGACATCCGTGGTGGGGAAGTTGTTGGAGAGGATTCTTAGAGATAGGATGTATGCGCATTTAGAAAGGAATAAACTCATTAACGATAGTCAGCATGGTTTTGTGAGAGGGAGGTCATGCCTCACTAACCTGGTGGAGTTTTTTGAAGAAGTGACTAGAATGGTTGACGAGGGAAGGGCCATGGATGTCGTCTATATGGACTTTAGTAAAGCGTTTGACAAAGTCCCTCATGGTAGGTTGGTGCAAAAGGTTGGATCTCATGGGATAAAGGGGGAGGTGGCTAGATGGGTGGAGAACTGGCTTGGTTCCAGAATGTGGAGATGCTGGCGTTGAGGAAGACAGAGGGTGGTAGTGGAAGGGTCTTTTTCCGGCTGGATGCCTGTGACTAGTGGTGTTCCGCAGGGCTCTGTATTGGGACCTCTGCTGTTTGTGATTTATACAAACAATCTGGAAGAAGTAACTGGGGTGATCAGTAAGTTTGCGGACGACACGAAAATGGCTGGACTTGCAGATAGTGAGGAACATTGTCAGAGGCTACAGAAGGATGTAGATAGGCTGGAAATTTGGGCAAAGAAATGGCAGATGGAGTTCAATCCAGATAAATGCGAAGTGATGCATTTTGGTAGAACTAACGTATGGGGGAGCTATATGATAAATGGCAGAACCATAAAGGGTGTAGATACGCAGAGGGACCTGGGTGTGCAAGTCCACAGATCCCTGAAGGTGACGTCACAGGATAAGGTAGTGAATAAGGCATATGGCATAGAACATAGAACAGTACAGCACAGAACAGGCCGTTCGGCCCACGATGTTGTGCTGAGCTTTATCTGAAACCAAGATCAAGCTATCCCACTCCCTATCATCCTGGTGTGCTCCATGTGCCTATCCAATAACCGCTTAAATGTTCCTAAAGTGTCTGACTCCACTATCACTGCAGGCAGTCCATTCCACACCCCAACCACTCTCTGCGTAAAGAACCTACCTCTGATATCCTTCCTATATCTCCCACCACGAACCCTGTAGTTATGCCCCCTTGTAATAGCTCCATCCACCCGAGGAAATAGGCTTTGAACATTCACTCTATCTATCCCCTTCATCATTTTATACACCTCTATTAAGTCTCCCCTCAGCCTCCTCCGCTCCAGAGAGAACAGCCCTAGCTCCCTCAACCTTTCCTCATAAGACCTACCCTCCAAACCAGGCAGCATCCTGGTAAATCTCCTCTGCACTCTTTCCAGCGCTTCCACATCCTTCTTATAGTGAGGTGACCAGAACTGCACACAATATTCCAAATGTGGTCTCACCAAGGTCCTGTACAGTTGCAGCATAACCCCACGGCTCTTAAACTCCAACCCCCTGTTAATAAAAGCTAACACACTATAGGCCTTCTTCACAGCTCTATCCACTTGAGTGGCAACCTTTAGAGATCTGTGGATATGGACCCCAAGATCTCTCTGTTCCTCCACAGTCTTCAGAACCCTACCTTTGACCCTGTAATCCACATTTAAATTAGTCCTACCAAAATGAATCACCTCACAATAATCAGGGTTAAACTCCATTTGCCATTTTTCAGCCCAGCTTTGCATCCTATCTATGTCTCTTTGCAGCCTACAACAGCCAATCTTGGTGTCATCAGCAAATTTACTGATCTACCCTTCAGCCCCCTCCTCGTTCATGAGGGTTCATAGGTTCAAGGTGAGTGGGGGGTAGGTTTAACACGGATATCAGAAGGATGTATTTTACACAGAGGGTGGTGGGGGCCTGGAATGCGCTGCCGGGCAAGATGGTGGAGGCAGACACACTGGGAACGTTCAAGACTTATCTAGATAGCCACATGAACGGAGTGGGAATGGAGGGATACAAAAGAATGGTCTAGTTTGGACCAGGGAGCGGCACAGGCTTGGAGGGCCGAAGGGCCTGTTCCTGTGCTGTATTGTTCTTTGTTATGTCAGACACCTATTAATCGACTACAGTTCAGCCTTCAACACCATTATTCCTGCGAAACCCATCTCCAAACTCTGTGGCCTTGTCCTCGGCTCCTCCCTCTGTGACTGAATCCTGGACTTCCTGACCCACAGACCACAATCAGTAAGGATTGGCAACAACACCTCCTCCACGATCATCCACAACACTGGTGCCCCACAAGGCTGTGTTCTCAGCCCCTTACTATACTCGTTATACACTATGACTGTGGCCAAATTCCCCTCCAACTCAATTTTCAAGTTTGCTGACGACACCACCGTGGTGGGTCAAATCTCAAACAATGATTGGATGGAGTACAGGAAAGAGAGAATCTGGTGAACTGGTGTGACGACAATAATCTCTCCCTCAATATCAACAAAACGAAGGAGATTGTCATCAATTTCAGGAAGCGTAGTGGAGGGCATGCCCCTGTCTTCATCAATGAGGACGAAGTAGAAATGGTCGAGAGCTTCAAGTTTTTAGGTGTGCTGATCACCAACAACCTGTCCTGGTCCCCCCATGCTAATACTAAAGTTAAGAGAGCCCGCCAACGCCTTTACTTTCTCAGAAGACGAAGGAAATTTGGCGTGTCAGCTACGACTCTTACCAACTTTTACAGATGCACCATAGAAAGCATTCTTTCTGGTTGTATCACAGCTTGGTATGGCTCCTGCTCTGCCCAAGACCGCAAGAAACTACAATGTAGCCCAGTCCATCTCTCAAACCAGCCTCCCATCCATCGACTCTGTCTACACTTCCTGCTGCCTCAGAAAAGCAGCCAGCATAATCAAGGGCCCCATGCACCCTGGATATACTCTCTTCCTCCACCTTCCGTTGTGAAAAAGATACAAAAGTCTGAGGACATGTACCAACCAACTCAAGAACAGCTTCTTCCCTGCTGCCATCAGACTTTTGAATGGACCTACCCCGCATCAAGCTGATCATTCTCTAGCTATGACTGTAACACTACATTCTGCACCCTCTCCTTTCCTTCTCTATGTACGGTATGCTTTGTATAGCATGCAAGAAACAATATTTTTCACTGGACAGGACATGTGACAATGATAAATCCAAACAAATCAAATCTCCGACTGCAGCGGATCAAGAAGGTACCTCACCACCACCTTCTCGAGGGCAACTAGGGATGGACGGTAAATGCTGGCCTAGCCAGCGACACCCACGTCCCGTAAAAATGAATTTAAAAAAGAAAATCAAACGGAAAACCCTGTTGACAATGGTGGGAAGATCCCACTGCCGGTCAACAATTGGCTGCCTCCGCTGTCACGAAACACAGGGTGCATTGTGTGGGAATCCCACCCACTAGCTTTCCTGATTACTTGCTATGTCTGTACACTAGACTTTTGTAATTCATGCACTAAGGCACCCAGATCTCTCTGCAACTCAGAGCTTTGCAATCTCTCACCAATTAGATAATCAGCTTTTTTATTCTTCCTGCCAAAATGGATAATTTTACATTTACCATGTCTGATATTGTTATGTTGTGGCTGTTACAAGATTGTCAGTTGATTTCAGACTTTGTTCAGAACAGGTATTTATTGATCAGAGAAACTTAGGTACAGGAGGTCTCTGCAGCATCAAGGCTGCCCTGAGGCAGAGACCAGTTTTACACACTTACAACATCTTCCAGAAGTAAAATGCCTGAGTTCACTCTCGGTTCTCACTGGTCCCTCAAGTCAGGTAACACTCTTCTGCTGAATTGTCTTAAAGTGACAGACACCACATACAACAGGTATCATCAACAAATTTTTAAATTTTACTCTATTCCAATACCCAATTCATTTATAACTGTCAATAAAAAGGTAGACCTAGCACTGATCCTTTTTGGAACACCAGTCTCTATCATCCTCCTGCCTGAAAAACAATATTTTACCACAGCTTGTTCATTTTTGCCATTTAATGGGTTTTTTTTCTCCAATTGGACAATGAATCCCAATTCCATGAGCCTCAATTTTCTTAACCAACCTTTTATATTTTGTCTAACACTTCCCTAAAACCATCCAGAAAACATCTACTGCATTTCCTTCATCTGTTGCTTTATCAAAAAATTGAATTAGGTCACTTAATTTATGTATCTTTTACAAATCCCTGCTGGCCCTCCTTAATTAGCTCAAACCTCACCAAATGCCTGCTGGTTATTTTCTCCTCAAGTTATTGTTTCTCAAACCTTAGCCCACTACTGATGTTAAACTGATCAGCCTTAAGTTGCCAGGTCTGTTTTCACACACTCTCTTAAATTAGCGTGCCACGATGAAATCAGAACTTTTAAAAATTGGACAATATACTTGGACATATACTTAAAGTTGGCTAATTTGCAGGATTGTGGGGTAAAAGTTGGGTAATGGAACCAAATTAGGCATTTTTTATATTCCAATAGTCTTTGCAGCTTGCCAAAACTCTGTTTCCAACCTCAGTTTTGAAGGCTGTTTTCTGTGCTCAAGTCTAAAATCAGAAAAATACATACGAAAAGCATAAGTGGAGCCCACAATGAAGCTTTGTCACCTTTCTGCAACCCCAGCAATACTTTTTAATCTAAGTTTTTATTTCCTTTATGTTCCAGATTGCCAGATCTTCAATTTTAGCAGAAGAGCCAAGAGTGGAGGAGTTTCAGCTCAAGCTGAAAGAACTGTGCAGATTCCCACAGAATGAAGAACGGCTCTCTGACAAAGTCCTGAGTGTCATTCGAGAGTATAAAAGGTAACAGCATTCTTTAGTCCTAATTGTTCAACATGCAAATAGACTGCTGTTTGATGAATATTCATCGTGCCTTTATGGCTCTTTGAAGGACCTATCCACTTTGTTCCATTTCTCTACCTTTTCACCAAATCTCCTTCACTTATTCCTTCAAATATTTGTCCACTTCTTTAAAAAATGCAATGCTGAGTACAACTTTGGCCGCTATTCCTGTGGTGGAGAGAGGGGATAGAATTTCATGCCCTAATGTTCCATCACTGGTAGGTACGTTTTTCTCAGCTGTTGCTTTATTCTTTTTGATGATACCAACAGTTACCATTTAGCGTATGATTTATTATTGTGTCCTATTTCTCTGCACTGAGTTCCATCAGAATAAAAGAAATAGGAGAAGGAATAGATCATATACCACCTCGAACCTTTCATCATCATTTTATCCAATCATGGCTGATCTTGAAGCTCAACTCAACTTCCTTGTTTGCTCATCAATATACCTTGATTCCCTTAGACCTCAAAAACCTATCTAACATCACCTTTAATATACTATTCTCCATCCTATGGGAGAATAGTATATTCAGGCAGCAGGGATAGATATCCTATGGGGTAGAGAGTTTCCATAACCCTTAGAGTAAAGAAACGCATCTCAGTTCTAAAATGACCAATCATATGACTAATGCTATATTTTGAAGTTGTGCCCCCATGTTCTAAATTCTCCAGCCAAGGAACTCCAGAGAGTATAGGCTCAATTTACTTAGCCCATCGTAGGGCAACCCTCTCAACCCAAGAACCAATTAGATTAATCTTTGCTGCAATACCCCTAATGCAAGTGTATCATTCTAGAGTTCTGATGAAGAGTCATCCAACTTGAAACATGAGCTCAGTTCTTTATCCACAGATGCTGTCAGATCTGCTGATATTTTCCAGCATTTTTTATTTTTATATCATTCCTTAGATTGGAGACCCAAAGTGTGCACAGTACTTGCTGTGTGATCTCACCAAAGCCATATACAATTGTAGCAAGACTTCCATTTTCTTCAACTCCTTTCAATAAAAGCCAACATGCCATTTGGCTTCCTAATTACCTGCTGTACCTGCTAACTTCCTATATTTCCTGTTTGCATGCACCCAAGTATCAACATTTATAATTTAGACATCTTTTCATAAGTATTCATCTTTTCTATTCTTAGTACCGAAATAGTGAACCCCTCACATTTCTACATTATACTCCATTTGGCACCTTGTTGTCCACTTATTTAACCTCTTCATATCTCTTTGCAGCCTCTTTGTGTCCTCCTCGCACCTTTTTTAAATTAATTTATGGATATGGCCATCACAGGCAAGGCCAGCATTTATTGTCTGTCCCTAGTTGCCCATGAGATATAGAATAACTTACTTGACCTTGCTGTCTCAATTTATCTGTTGCAGATGCATCTATCCATGATGACATTGGTATAATTTTCCATTGCACAGTCGTCTTGAAAATCAAGTCCTGGTTTCTGAGGTCACTCCACCACATGTCATACTACCCCTGTGCTCAGTGGCATTTCTTAAGAACAGAAAGTTTTGGTGTCCTAACAGCTGATTGCAGCCTCTGGATAGTGCTGTGTAGCAAGTCCAAAAAGCATAAACCAACGTAGTTCACTCAGAGGCAATTAGTGTCAGATTTTATTTTGCTATTTCCATCAGCAATTAGTGTCAGATTTTATTTTGCTATTTCCATCAGGAGTGGACGGAATGAAACATAAGCTTTGTTGGCGTTGAGAAGTTTAATGGTGATGTTGTGCGAGTGACTTCTTCCTCATTATTAAATACAAGGGATTCTTCTGATATAAGTACATAAGAAATAGGAGCAGGAGTAGGCCATCTAGCCCCTCGAACCTGCCCCGCCATTCAATAAGATCATGGCTGATCTGATAGTGGTTTAGTTCCACTGACCCGCCCGCTCCCCATAACCCTTAATTCCCTTATTGATCAGAAATCTATCTACCTGTGTCTTAAACAAATTTAACGAGGTAGCCTCCACTGCTTCAATGGGCAGAAAATTCCAAAGATTCACTACCCACTGAGAGAAGAAGTTCCTCCTCAATTCTGTTCTAAACTTTATAAATGACCTGGATGAGGAAGTGGAAGGATGGGTTGGCAAGTTTGCTGATGACATAAAGGTTGGAGGTGTTGTGGATAGTGTAGAGGGATGTCAGCAGTTGCAACGAGACATAGATAAGATGCAAGACTGGGCGGAGAGGTGGCAGATGGACTTCAACCCAGATAAGTGTGTGGTGGTTCATTTTGGCAGGTCGAATAGGATGGAAGAATATAATATTAAGGGTAAGACGCTTGCCAGTGTGGAAGAACAGAGGGATCTTGGGGTCCGGGTTCATAGGTCGCTCAAAGCGGCGTCGCAGGTAGAGGCTGTGGTTAAGAAGGCGTATGGAATACTGGCCTTCATCAATAGAGGAATTGAGTTTAGAAATCGGGAGATAATGCTGCAGCTGTATAGGACCCTGGTCAGACCCCACCTGGAGTACTGTGACCAGTTCTGGTCGCCTCATTACAGAAAGGATGTGGAAGCCATAGAACGGGTGCAGAGGAGATTTACGAGGATGCTGCCGGGATTAAGTGGTATGCCTTATGAGGATAGGTTGAGAGAGCTAGGTCTATTCTCCCTGGAGAGGCGAAGGATGAGAGGTGACCTGATAGAGGTGTATAAGATGTTGAGAGGTATTGATAGAGTGGATTCTCAGAGGCTTTTACCCAGGGCTGAAATGGTTGTCACGAGAGGCCACAGGTTTAGGGTGCTGGGGAGTAGGTATAGAGGAGATGTTAGGGGTAAGTTTTTCACTCGGAGGGTGGTGGGTGCGTGGAATCGGCTGCCAGTAGTGGTGGTGGAAGCGGATTCGATTGAGCCTTTTAAGAGACTTTTGGATAGGTTCATGGAGGTTAGTAAGATAGAGGGTTATAGATGAGCCTAGAAGGTAAGGAAATTGTTCGGCGCAACTTGTGGGCCGAAGGGCCTGTTTGTGCTGTAGCTTTTCTATGTTCTATGTTCTAAACTGACTGCCCCTTATTTTGAGGCTGTGTCCTCTAGTTCTTGTTTCCTTTCTAAGTGGAAAGAATCTCTCTGCCTCTACCCTGTCTAGCCCCTTCATTATCTTATATGTCTCTGTAAGATCTCCCCTCGGCCTTCTAAACTCCAATGAGTACAGGCCCAATCTACTCAATCTCTCCTCATTAGCTAACCCCCTCACCTCTGGTATTAACCTGGTGAACCTTCTCTGTACTCCCTCCAAGGCCAATATATCCTTTTGCAAACAAGGGGACCAAAATTGCACACACTACTCTAGTTGTGGCCTCACCAATACCATCGACAATTGCAGCAAGACCTCCCTGCTTTTATACTCCATCCCCTTCGCGATAAAGGCCAACATTCCATTTGCCTTCTTGATCACCTGCTGCACCTGCAAACTGAGTTTTTGCGATTCATGCACAAGGACCCCCAGGTCCCTCTGCACAGTAGCATGTTGTAATTTTTCACCATTTAAATAATAGTCCATTTTACTATTATTCCTTCCAAAGTGGATAACCTCACACTTGTCAACGTTATACTCCATCTGCCAGATCCTCGCCCACTCACTTAGCCTATCCAAATCTCTCTGCAGACTTTCCGCATCCTCCACACAATTCGCTTTCCCACTCATCTTTGTGTCATCCGCAAACTTTGTTACCCTACACTCGGTCCCCTCCTCCAGATCGTCTATGTATATGGTAAACAGTTGAGGCCCCAGCACCGATCCCTGCGGCACGCCACTAGTCACCAACTGCCAACCAGAAAAGCACCCATTTATTCCAACTCTCTGCTTCCTGTTAGATAGCCAATCCTCAATCCACGCTAACACTTTACCCCCAACTCCGTGTACCTTAATCTTCTGCAGCAACCTTTTGTGAGGCACCTTATCGAACGCCTTCTGGAAATCCAAAAACACCACATCCACCGGTTCCCCTCTGAAAACCGCACTCGTTGCATCTCCAGTAAATTCGTCAAACACGACTTTCCCTTCATGAATCCATGCTGCGTCTGCTTGATCGAACCATTTTTTTCCAGGTGTCCTATTTCTTCTTTAATGATGGATTCCAGCAATTTCCCAACTACGGACGTTAAGCTAACCGGCCTGTAGTTACCCGCCTTTTGTCTACCTCCTTTTTTAAACAGTGGCGTCACATTAGCTGTTTTCCAATCAGCCGGCACTTCCCCAAAGTCCAGCGAATTTTGATAAATGATAACCAACGCATCTGCTATTACTTCTGCCATTTCTTTCAGTACCCTGGGATGCATTCCATCCGGGCCCGGGGACTTGTCTACCTTTAGTCCCATTAGCCTACCAAGCACTACCTCTTTAGCAATAGTAATCGTTTTAAGGACCTCACCCCCTACAGTCCCACGACTGTCAATTTTTGGTAAGCTATTTGTGTCCTCCACTGTGAAGACCGACACAAAAAACTTGTTTAAGGCCTCGGCCATTTCCTCGTTTCCCATTATTAAATCCTCCTTCTCGTCTTCTAAGGGTCCAACATTTACTTTGCTACTCTTTTCCTTTTTATATATTTGTAAAAACTTTTACTATCAGTTTTTATATTTTGTGCTAGTTTCGTTTCATAATCTATCTTTCCTTTCTTTATCGCTTTCTTAGTAGTTCTTTGTTGTTTTTTAAAGCTTTCCCAATCTTCTAATTCCCCACTAGTTTTGGCCACTCTGTACGCATCGGTTTTTAATTTAATACTCTCCTTTATTTCCTTAGTTATCCATGGCTGGTTATCCCTTTTCTTACATTCCTTCTTTATCACAGGAATATATTTTTGCTGAGTACTGAGAAAAATCTTAAAAATCCACCACTGTTGCTCAGCTGTCCTACCAACTAGTCTGCGCTCCCTATTGTATTCTGCCCTCATCCTATTGTACTCCCCTCTGTTCAAGCAGAGGACACTGGTTTGGGACCCTAATTTCTAACCCTCCATTTGTATTAGAAATTCAACCATATTGTGATCACTCATTCCAAGAGGATCCCTCACAAGAAGATCATTAATTTTACCTGTCTCATTACACAGCCTCAACCGGGATATTGGGTTCATGTCCCACTATTTGTAACCCCCACAGAGTTTTACTGGCTGTCTTGTCTGGAGACAATACACATCTTTTTAGCCTGTCTTGATGCTCTCTCCACTCATGTTGTTTTGTTTCTTAAAGACTTGATTAGTTGTAAGTATTCGCATTCCAACCATTATTCATGTAAATTGAGTTTGTGTCTTTATATGCTCTGTTTGTGAACAGAATTCCCACTCACCTGAAGAAGGGGCTTGCAGCTCCGAAAGCTTGTGTGGCTTTTGCTACCAAATAAACCTGTTGGACTTTAACCTGGTGTTGTTAAACTTCTTACTGTGTTTACCCCAGTCCAACGCCGGCATCTCCACATCATCATTACACAGGACCAGATCCAAGATAACTCGCTCCCTCGTAGGTTCTGTGACATACTGTTCGAGGAAACTATCCCGGCAGCATTCTAAGAACTCTTCCTCAAGTCCACCACGTCCGACTTGAGTCAACCAATCAATATGCAGGTTAAAATCCCCCATGATTATTGCTGTTCCGTTTTTGCACGCATCCATTATTTGCTTGTTTATAGCCCGACCCACCTCACAGTTATTATTTGGAGGCCTATAGCCCACGCCCACCAGTGACTTTCTCCCCTTACTATTCCTTATCTCCACCCACAACGATTCCACATTCTGCTCCTTCGAGCCTATATCGTCTCTCACTACCGCCCTGATGTTATCTTTAATTAACAAAAGCTACCCCACCTCCCTTTCCTTCCTGTCTATCCTTCCGAAATGTCTGATACCCCTGGATATTCAGTTCCCAGTCCTGGTCACCCTGCAACCACGTTTCTGTAATGGCCACTCGATCATACCCATTTGTACTGATTTGTGCCATCAACCCATTCACTTTGTTTCGAATGCTACGTGCATTCAGGTAAAGTTACTTTATGCTAGCCTTTATATGGAACTGATTTGTTAGTGCATTCTTTTGATTGCCCGCTCTGTCCCTACCTGTTGCAAACTGGTTATCCTTCCCCAGACCATCTCCTTGCTCTGCGTTGACCAGCTCCCTTCTTGTGTTTGTCACCTTTTTTACTCTGCCTGAACCCTTGACTCCTTTAACTCGATGAATGTCCTCATCATTAACCTGCACTCGTACCCTCTCCTTTACCTTTGATTTTGTAATTCCCCATACCCCTAAACCCCCCCCCTATTTACTAGCTGCACAATGTTTGACCAGCGTTGTGACGTTTACTGGTGATGGTTTGACATATGCTTCTAATGTCAGTCGATGCACAACTCACTGGATCAGTTAAACACGACCCAAATGTCGCTCTTTGTTCAATGTCAGATCAACATTGAATTGTATCTCACGCCCAATGCCTATGACAGCACAATCAAGCAGATGCATTTGTATAGTCAGGAGCTGTTATTCAAACCTCTGTAAAATACATTACTGTCGTTTTATTCCCCCAATTTGTGATGGTTAAAGATTCAGTGGCTCAGAACCTGAGTTTCTGTGTTTCAGAGTAAAAGGACAGATTGCAAAGAGGTGCAGTCACCTTGGGGCAAGACTACGGTGCAGCTTCCAGGAGGCGTTACAAGTCTTTCAGGAATGGAGGAGCAGCACTCGGAACCTGCTACACTTGTCGCTTGACACCAAAGATGGAGCACTGACCAGGACTTATCTACAGAGCATTGAGGTAGATGACAGTGTGGTTTGAGAGATCTGGGGAAGACCGACCAGATGACTGGGTGAGATGGGAGGAGGTGGGGTCCGGGGGAAGACTGACCAGATGACTGAGTGATGTGGGGTTCGGGCGGACTGGCCACCCACTGCAGACCTCCCCCGACGCTGATTGCGATTCTGACGAAGTTATGGCCCAAGAGCCAAAGTTGCTGAGGATAATGGCAGAAATTCTCCTGGTATGACACAACCTGAAGACTCACCTTTGGTTCTTTTTCTCAGGACCACCTTACTCGTGGCAACAATCTAAAAGTCCAACTTGACACGTTTCAGGGACTAGAGGGAGTATTGAGCAGGATCTATGGCGAAGAACAAACTGCAGCCTTTGAGTCTGAACTAAAGGAGGCTGTTCAGCAACGGAAATTCCTCACTGATGGCCTGTTACAGAGGAGGAGAGAGTTGCAGGTAATTATACAATTGCTATCAATATTAATGAGCAGCCACCAGTCCATACTCCACACTGAGGGAGATTGCAGGATCTGTGTTCCTTATTGAATGTCAGGGACAGGGTGCAGCTGATGGATCATACATAGGAAATAAGACTTGGGAGCAAGGGTGACTGTTAGCGTTTCAAACCTGAACTCCATTCGCTACTTGTGTTCCAAACATTTTCCTTTCGGTCCCATAACCTTTGGCTCCTTTGTCTACCAAAAATCTATTGAACTCGGTCTTGAATAATTTCAATTATTCAGCCATCATTGCTCCCTAGGGAAGGGAATTCATTGTCTAACAAGCCTCCGAAGAGGAAAGAAATTTTCCTCTCAATTATAAAAGGGAGACCTCTGTTTTAAAAAAAACTGTGTCTCCATCTTTAGTCTCCCTCCACTTTCCCCCACAAGTCACATAATTCCTACAGTGCAAAAGGAGGCCATTCAGCCCATCTAGCCTGCACAATCCCACCCAGGCCCCATCCACGTAACCCCATGTATCTACCCTCTGAGTCCCCCTGACACTAAGGGGCAATTTAGCATGGCCATTCAACCTAACCTACATATCTTTGGAGTGTGGGACGAAACCGGAGCACCTGGAGGAAACCCATGCAGACACAGGGAGAATGTGCAAATTCCACACAGTCACCCGAGACCGGAATTGAACCCGGGTCCCTGGTATTGAGGGGCAGCAGTGCTAACCACTGTGCCACCATGCCGCCCAAACCATCATTGATAGTTTCATGGTCGTCATTACTGGTACCAGCATTCAATGCCGGATTTTAGTATCCTTTCAGCATCCACCCTATCAAGTCCAGTCAGGATCTTTTATGATTTGATTTGATTTATTATTGTCACATGTATTAGTACACAGTGAAAAGTGTTGTTTCTTGCGCACTATACAGACAAAGCATACTGTTCCTAGAGAAGGAAATGCAAAATGTAGTTTTACAGTCATAGCTAGGATGTAGAGAAAAATCAACTTAATGCAAGGTAGGTCCATTCAAAAGTCTGATGGCAGCAAGAAAGAAGCTGTTTTTGAGTTGGTTGGTATGTGATCTCAGACTTTTGTATCTTTTTCCGACCTGGAAGAAGGTGGAAGGGAGTATGTCCGGGGTGTTGGCAAATTGAAGGCCCTGGCTTCTAAGGCATTTTCCCGTGCACTGGGAGCCGGTGTAGGGAAATCCCCAGCCTGGGGGCTGCAGGTCCCACGAGGACGGCTGGTCCGGGTGGCTGGTCCAGTTTCAGGTCGGGGTCTCCAAGGACCTAAGGATCGCAAAATCTATAAGAGATTGAATTAAAGCATTGTTAGAGAGTTTGAAAGAAAGAGAATGAAGTTTTAGAAGCATAGAATGAGAGTAAAAGATAGAATTAGAAGGTATGCTGGGCACTGCATGCAAGAAGTCGCCTCGCCCCGGCACTATCTTGAATCAGAATGACCAATGTTTCAATAAGATCGCCTCTCATCCTTCTGAACGTAATGGATCCAGGCTCAGCCTGTTCAACCTTTCATCTTAGATAAACCCTTCATCTTGGGAATTCATTGAGTGAACCTTCCCTGAACTGCCTTTTAACACATTTATATAATTATTTACATAAGGTGACCATAAGTGTGCACAGTATTTCAGACGTGGTCTCACCAAGTCCTGTATTGCTGCAATAAAAAAGTTTTGCCTTCCATTCCCTTGGCAAGAAATGCCAGTATTCCATTTGTCTTCCTAATCACTTGCTGTCCCTGCAAACTAACTTTAGTGATTAATGCTCGAAGTTCGAGGTATTATTTGAACTTAAATTCCAATTTTGTTTATTTCAGACTTCAATCATTTCGGCAACAGGATATATTTTGGTGAAGTGAATCAGGAAATTTTAATAAGTTATAGATGAATACTTGGGCAGGATTTGAAGAGCGTACTATGACTGTTGCTTTCTGCTTCTGCAAACAAACTTTTGTTTCAAACTTGACCCATGCCTTGGTCAGTGCTTATTAAGAACATAAGAGCATAAGAAATAGGAGCAGGAGTAGGCCATCTAGCCCCTCGAGCCTGCCCCGCCATTCAATAAGATCATGGCTGATCTGACGTGGATCAGTACCACTTACCCGCCTGATCCCCATAACCCTTAATTCCCTTACCGATCAGGAATCCATCCATCCGCGCTTTAAACATATTCAGCGAGGTAGCCTCCACCACCTCAGTGGGCAGAGAATTCCAGAGATTCACCACCCTCTGGGAGAAGAAGTTCCTCCTCAACTCTGTCTTAAACCGACCCCCCTTTATTTTGAGGCTGTGTCCTCTAGTTTTAACTTCCTTACTAAGTGGAAAGAATCTCTCCGCCTCCACCCTATCCAGCCCCCGCATTATCTTATAAGTCTCCATAAGATCCCCCCTCATCCTTCTAAACTCCAACGAGTACAAACCCAATCTCCTCAGCCTCTCCTCATAATCCAAACCCCTCATCTCCGGTATCAACCTGGTGAACCTTCTCTGCACTCCCTCCAATGCCAATATATCCTTCCTCATATAAGGGGACCAATACTGCACACAGTATTCCAGCTGCGGCCTCACCAATGCCCTGTACAGGTGCATCAAGACATCCCTGCTTTTATATTCTATCCCCCTCGCAATATTGGCCAACATCCCATTTGCCTTCTTGATCACCTGTTGTACCTGCAGACTGGGCTTTTGCGTCTCAAGCACAAGGACCCCCAGGTCCCTTTGCACGGTAGCATGTTTTAATTTGTTTCCATTGAGATAGTAATCCCATTTGTTATTATTTCCTCCAAAGTGTATAACCTCGCATTTCTCAACGTTATACTCCATTTGCCATATCCTCGCCCACTCACTCAGCCTGTCCAAATCTCTCTGCAGATCTTCTCCGTCCTCCACACGATTCACTTTTCCACTTATCTTTGTGTCGTCTGCAAACTTCGTTACCCTACACTCCGTCCCCTCCTCCAGATCATCTATATAAATGGTAAACAGTTGCGGCCCGAGTACCGATCCCTGCGGCACGCCACTAGTTACCTTCCTCCAACCGGAAAAACACCCATTTATTCCGACTCTTTGCTTCCTGTCGGATAGCCAGTCCCCAATCCACTTTAACACACTACCCCCAACTCCGTGTGCCCTAATCTTCTTCAGCAGCCTTTTATGGGGTACCTTATCAAACGCCTTTTGGAAATCCAAAAACACCGCATCCACCGGTTCTCCTCCATCAACCGCCCTAGTCACATCTTCATAAAAATCCAACATGTTCATCAAGCACGACTTTCCCCTCATGAATCCATGCTGCGTCTGATTGATCGAACCATTTCTATCCAGATGCCCTGCTATCTCCTCTTTAATAATGGATTCCAGCATTTTCCCTACTACAGACGTTAAGCTGACCGGCCTATAGTTACCCGCCTTTTGTCTCCTTCCTTTTTTAAACAGCGGCGTAACATTAGCCGTTTTCCAATCAACCGGCACTACCCCAGAATGCAACGGGTTTTGATAAATAATCATTAACGCATCCACTATTACCTCTGACATTTCTTTCAATACCCTGGGATGCATTCCATCCGGACCCGGGGACTTGTCCACCTTCAGTCCCATTAGTCTACCCAGCACTGCCTCTCTGGTAACATTAATCGTATTAAGTATTTCTCCTGCTGCCAACCCTCTATCGTTAATATTTGGCAAACTATTTGTGTCCTCCACCGTGAAGACCGACACAAAAAACTTATTTAAAGACTCAGCCATATCCTCATTTCCCACTATTAACTCCCCCCTCTCGTCCTCCAAGGGTCCAACATTCACTCTAGCCACTCTATTCCTTTTTATATATTTATAAAAACTTTTACTATCATTTTTTTATATTAATTGCTAGCCTAGCTTCATAGTCTATCCTTCCTTTCTTTATCGCTTTCTTAGTCTCTCTTTGTTGTTTCTTAAATTTTTCCCAATCACTTGTTTCTCCACTATTTTTGGCCACTCTGTACGCAGCTGTTTTTATTTTAATACTCTCCTTTATTTCCTTCGTTATCCACGGCTGGTTCTCCCTTTTCTTACAATCCTTGTTTTTTGCTGGAATATATTTTTGCTGAGAACTGAAAAGGATCTCCTTAAAAATCCTCCACTGTTCCTCAGCTATCCTACCTGCCAGCCTGCTCTCCCAGTCTACCTTAGCCAATTCATCCCTCATCCTATCATATTTCCCTCTGTTCAAACAGAGGACACTGGTTTGGGACCAAACTTTCTCCTCTTCCATCTGAATCAGAAATTCGACCATATTGTGGTCACTAGACCCAAGAGGGTCCTTCACAATAAGATCCTTAATTCTACCTACCTCGTTACACAATACCAGATCCAAAATAGCTCGTTCCCTCGTCGGTTCCGTAACATGCTGTTCAAGGAAACTAGCCCGACAGCATTCTAAGAACTCTTCCTCCATTCCACCCTTACCGACTTGAGTCTGCCAGTCAATGTGCATGTTGAAGTCCCCCATGATTATTGCCGTTCCGTTTTTACACGCATCCCTTATCTGCTTGTTTATAGCCCTCCCTACCTCAACATTATTATTTGGGGGCCTATATACCACACCTACTAGTGTCTTTCTCCCTCTACTATTCCTCATCTCTACCCATAATGATTCCACGTTTTGTTCCTCAGAACCTATGTCATCCCTCAGTACTACCCTGATATTATCTCTTATTAATAGCGCGACCCCACCACCTTTTCCTTCCTGTCTATTCTTCCTAAACGCCTGATACCCCTGGATATTCATCTCCCAGTCCTGGTCACCTTTCAGCCACGTTTCTGTAATGGCCACCAGATCGTACCCACTTGTGCTGATTTGCACCATCAACTCATTTACCTTGTTCCGAATGCTTCGTGCATTCAGGCAAAGTGTCCTTATTCCAGCTTTTATCTGGACCCGCTTTGATGAGTCGCGAACACCCTCTCCCTCTACTCCCTTATCTAAATTACCGCCTTCATTCACTTGCACCCTCCCCATTACCATTAATTTTGTAATTCCCCTTACCCCTGCATCCTCCCCCCCATCAATTAGTTCCTTGATCCTAGTCAACTCTTCTAGCTCCCCTCCCCCCACCTATCTAGTTTAAATTCTCCCCAGTAGCCTTAGCCAACCTACCGGCCAGGATATTGGTCCCCGTGTGATTCAAGTTCCACCCGTTTTTTGTATACAGATCACCCCTGCCCCTAAAGAGGTCCCAATGGTCCAGGAACCTGAATCCCTGCCCCCTGCACCAGTCCCTCAGCCACACATTCATCTTCCACCTCACTCCATTCCTGCCCTCACCTTCCCGTGGCACAGGCAGTAATCCTGAGATTACTACCTTTGCTTTCCTCTTTCTCAGCTGTCTCCCTAATTCCCTGTACTCCCTTTTCATGACCCCTTCTCCCTTCCTACCCACATCAGCGGTACCAATATGTACCGCTACCTCAGGCTCCTCTCCCTCCCACCTCAGGATTTCCGGGACGCGACTAGCGACATCCTGGATCCCGGCCCCAGGGAGGCAGACCACCATGCGAGAATCCCGCCTACCTCCGCAGAAACGCCTGTCTGTCCCCTTCACCATCGAGTCCCCGATTAATACCGCCTTCCTCCTCTTTTCCTTAGCCCTCTGAGTTACAGGGCTGGACTCCACTGCGGAGACACGGCCACTGCTGCTTCCCCCAGGCGGGCTGTCCCCCCCAGCAGTACTCAAGCAGGCGTACTTGTTGTGCAGGGGCAAATCCACTGGGGTGCTCTCAACCACCCTAGCCTTACCCTTCCTGGCCGTCACCCACTTGGCCGCCTCCCGTGGCCCTGGTGTGACCACCTGATGATAGCTCTTGTCTATCACCTCCTCATTCTCCCTCATCAGCCTAAGATCCTCGAGCTGCAGTTCCAACTCCCTAACACGGTCCCTCAGGAACCGCAGCTCGACACACCCCTCACAGATGTGGATGTCCGGGAGGCCAGATGCCTCCAGGACCTCCCACATCCTACACTGGGAACAACACACTGGTTTCACACTCATACTGGACACTTTATGTCAAGTAAGACAGTGAAAGATAATAAGAATGTAAGGAAACAAAAACTCACCCCTGCTCGTCCAAGCCCTGTGAGCCAAAGCCCTGACAGCTCACTCAACTTCCCACTCACGATGCTGCCCGCTGTATACTTTGGTGCGCTTTTAAACCCTCCAAAAACTTCCCCAGGCCTCTCCTGGCCCGACTTCCGGTTTTGAACAAAACCTCCGATTTTAAACCCAAAATTAACTGAAAAAATAAATAATTAATTAAAGTCAGAAAACCCACTCTCTTACCCTCAGCCTGCTCCTGGGAACAATATTAACTCATTCCAAGCCACAATCCATACTGTGATCAGAGCTATTCCATTCTGATTGCTCTAAATGAGGTGAGACTGTTTCTTAATTGGTTTAAAGGGTGCATGATCAATCTGTGATTGGTTTCCTGAGGGTGATGGACACCTATTGATTTCATTTCCCATTGGGCCCCGATTGACCTTCTCATATGTCAATGACTCATGGGACTATCCTTCTCATAGAGTCATAGAGGTTTACATAGAGGTGGAGTGCCCCAGGGATCTGTTCTGGGACCCTTGCTGTTTGTCATTTTCATAAATGACCTGGATGAGGAAGTGGAGGGATGGGTTGGTAAGTTTGCTGACGACACCAAGGTAGGTGGTGTTGTGGATAGTTTGGAGGGATGTCAGAAGTTGCAGCGAGACATAGATAGAATGCAAGACTGGGCGGAGAAGTGGCAGATGGACTTCAACCCGGATAAGTGTGTAGTGATCCATTTTGGCAGATCCAATGGGATGGAGCAGCAGTATAAAATGAAGGGTACCATTCTTAGCAGTGTAGAGGATCAGAAGGACCTTGGGGTCCGGGTCCATAGGACTCTTAAATCGGCCTCGCAGGTGGAGGATGCGGTCAAGAAGGCGTATGGCGTACTAGCCTTCATTAATCGAGGGATTGAGTTTAGGAGTCGGGAGATAATGCTGCAGCTTTATAGGACCCTGGTTAGACCCCACTTGGAGTACTGCGCGCAGTTCTGGTCACCTCATTACAGGAAAGATGTTGAAGCCATTGAAAGGGTGCAGAGGAGATTTACAAGGATGTTGCCTGGATTGGGGGGCATGCCTTATGAGGATAGGTTGAGGGAGCTTGGTCTCTTCTCCCTGGAGAGACGAAGGATGAGAGGTGACCTGATAGAGGTTTACAAGATGTTGAGGGGTCTGGATAGGGTGGACTCTCAGAGGCTATTTCCAAGGGCTGAAATGGTTGCTACGAGAGGACACAGGTTTAAGGTGCTGGGGGGTAGGTACAGGGGGGATGTCAGGGGTAAGTTTTTCACTCAGAGGGTGGTGGGTGGGTGGAATCGGCTGACGTCGGTGGTGGTGGAGGCAAACTCGTTGGGGTCTTTTAAGAGACTTCTGGATGAGTACATGGGATTTAATGGGATTGAGGGCTATAGATAGGCCTAGAGGTGGGGATGTGATCGGCGCAACTTGTGGGCCGAAGGGCCTGTTTGTGCTGTGACTTTCTATGTTCTATGTTCTATGTTCTATGTACAACATGGAAACAGGCCCTTCGGCCCAACTTGTCCATGTTGCCCTTTATTTTAAACCCCTAAGCTAATCCCAATTGCCCGCATTTGACCCATATCCCTCTATACCCATCTTATCCATGTAACTATTTAAATGCTTTTTAAAAGACAAAATTGTACCCGCCTCTACTACTACCTCTGGCAGCTTGTTCCAGACACTCACCACCCTCTGTGTGAAAAAATTGTCCCTCTGGACACTTTTGTATCTCTCGCCTCTCACCTTAAACCTATGCCCTCTAGTTTTAGACTCCCCTACCTTTGGGAAAAGTTATTGACTATCTACCTTGTCTATGCCCCTCATTATTTTATAGACCTCTATAAGGTCACCCCTCAGCCTCTTACGCTCCAGAGAAAAAAGTCCCAGTCTATTCAGCCTCTCCTTATAACTCAAACCATCAAGTTCCAGTAACATCCTAGTAAATCTTTTCTGCACTCTTTCTAGTTTAATAATATCCTTTCTATAATAGGGTGACCAGAACTGCACACAGTATTCCAAGTGTGGCCTTACCAATGTCTTGTACAACTTCAACAAGACATTCCAACTCCTGTACTCAATGTTCTGACCGATGAAACCAAGCATGCCGAATGCCGCCTTCACCACTCTGTCCGCCTGTGACTCCACTTTCAAGGAGCTATGAACATGTACGCCTAGATCGCTTTGTTCTGTAACTCTCCCCACTGCCGTACCATTAACTGAGTAAGTCCTGCCCTGGTTCAATCTATCAAAATGCATCACCTCGCATTTGTCTAAATTAAACTCCATCTGCCACTAGCCCAATTGATCAAGATCCCATTGCAATCGGAGATAACTTTCTTCACTGTCCACTATGCCACCAATCTTGGTGTCATCTGCAAACTTACTAACTATACCTCCTATATTCTCATCCAAGAAGCCAATTTTGTATCCATTTAGATACCTCACCCTGGATTCCGTGAGATTTAACCTTATGCAACAACCTACCATATGGTACCTTGTCAAAGGCCTTGCTAAAGACCATGTAGACAACATCAACTGCACTGCCCTCATCTACCTTCTTGGTTACCCCTTCAAAAAACTCCATCAAATTTGTGAGACATGATTTTCCACTCTCAAAGCCATACTGACTGTCCCTAATCAGTTCTTGCATCTCTAAATGCCTGTAGATCCTGTCTCTCAAAATATCTTCCAACAACTTGCCCACCACAGATGTGAGGCTCACCGGCCTGTTGTTCCCAGGCTTTTCCTTTTTAAACAAAGGCACAACATTTGCCACTCTCCAATCTTCAGGCACCACACCCATGTCTTTAAGGTTTGTTCCTGTAACATAGAACATTACAGCGCAGTACAGGCCCTTCGGCCCTCGATGTTGCGCCGACCAGTGGTACCAATCTAAAGCCCCTCTAATCTACACTATTCCAATATCATCCACATGTTTATCCAATAACCACTTGAACGCTCACAACGTTGACGAGTCCACCACTGCTGCAGGCAGGGCATTCCACGCCCTTACTACTCTCTGAGTAACTTCTTGCTAAAATAAATGATCTTTAATGATATCTTCCTTACTATTTATGTAGGATAGGGCCCCCATAAATAATACCTTGAGCTCATTGTCTGAAACTTTTTAAAATTGGTGCAAGATCCTCGTTAAATCAGACCCTTTATATAGGCCATTTAAGAACATAAGAAATAGGAGCAGGAGTAGGCCATCTAGCCCCTCGAGCCTGCCCCGCCATTCAATAAGATCATGGCTGATCTGACGTGGATCAGTACCACTTACCCGCCTGATCACCATAACCCTTAATTCCCTTACCGATCAGGAATCCGTCCATCCGCGCTTTAAACATGTTCAGCGAGGTAGCCTCCACCACCTCAGTGGGCAGAGAATTCCAGAGATTCACCACCCTCTGGGAGAAGAAGTTCCTCCTCAACTCTGTCATCATTTGATGGGTGATATTTCTTGCTGTGGTTATTTGGAATGATTACTTTGTTTTAAAACAATGGATAGAGTGATAAAGTTGCTTATAACCTTAAAACTAACAAAGGTTACAAAGTTGGTGATACTTAAAAAATTATATAGGTTATGAATGGAACATAAGTGAGATTGGTTTTGACTTTTGCTTTATTTGAAATAAAGCAGCATGTGATATCTGGGAACATAGATTAATCGGTCCAGATGTCTAATTGATCTGAAGGTATCTGTATGGCCCAGAATATTTCATTTAAACAGGCACTTATCAATGTGTTTTTGTTGCGTGAACTGTTCTGCCGTAGTAGGTTTTGTTGTAATTCCAGGAGCGGAGCTGAGCCGGGCCAGAAGGCCTTTGACAAGGCCGCAGAGGAGACTGTTAAATAAGTTAAGAGCCCATAGTGTAAGGGTAAGATCCTGGCATAGATAGAGGATTGGCTGACTGGCAGAAGGCAGAAAGTGGGGATAAAAGGGCACCTGGTGACTAGTGGTGTGCCTCAGGGATCAATGCTGGGATCACAACTTTCCACAATATATATCAATGATTTGGAAGAAGGAACTGAAGGCATTGTTGCTAAGTTTGCAGATGATGCAAAGATATGTAGAGGGACAGGTAGTATTGAGGAAGTAGGGGAGCTGCAGAAGGACTTGGACAGGTTAGGAGAGTGGGCAAAAAAGTGGCAGATGGAATACAATGTGGAAAAGTGTGAGGTTATGCACTTTGGAAGGAGGAATGGAGGCATAGACTATTTTCTAAATGGAGAAATGCTTAGGAAATCAGAAACACAAAGGGAGTTGGGAGTCATTGTTCAAGATTCTCTTAAGGTTAACGTGCAGGTTCAGTCGGCAGTTAGGAAGGCAAATGCAATGTTGGCATTCATGTCAAGAGGGCTAGAATACAAGAGCAGGGATGGACTTCTGAGGCTGTATAAGGCTCTGGTCAGAACCCATTTGGAGTATTGTGAGCAGTTTTGGGTCCCATATCTAAGGAAGGATGTGCTGGCCTTGGAAAGGGTCCAGAGGAGGTTCACAAGAATGATCCCTGGAATGAAGAGCTTGTCGTGTGGGGAACGGTTGAAGACTCTGGGTCTGTACCCGTTGGAGTTTAGAAGGATGAGGGGGGATCGTATTGAAACTTAGAGGATACTGCGAGGCCTGGATAGAGTGGATGTGGAAAGGATGTTTCCACTCGTAGGAAAAACTAGAACCAGAGAGCACATCCTCAGGCTAAAGGGACGATCTTTTAGAGTCATAGAGGTTTACAGCATGGAAACAGGCCCTTCGGCCCAACTTGTCCATGCCGCCCTTTTTTTTAAAACCCCTAAACTAATCCCAATTGCCCACATTTGGCCCATATCCCTCTATACCCATCGTACCTATGTAACTATCTAAATGCTTTTTAAAAGATAAAATTGTACCCGCCTCTATTACTACCTCTGGCAGCTTGTTCTAGACACTCGCCACCCTCTGTGTGAAAAAATTGCCCCTCTGGACACTTTTGTATCTCTCCCCTCTCACCTTAAACCTATGCCCTCTAGTTTTAGACTCCCCTACCTTTAGGAAAAGATATTGACTATCTACCTTGTCTATGCCCCTCATTATTTTATAGACCTCTATAAGGTCACCCGTCAGCCACCTACGCTCCAGAGAAAAAAGTCCCAGTCTATTCAGCCTCTCCTTATAACTCAATCCATCAAGTCCCGGTAGCATCCTAGTAAATCTTTTCTGCACTCGTTCGAGTTTAATAATATCCTTTCTATAATAGGGTGACCAGAATTGCACACAGTATTCCAAGTGTGGCCTTACCAATGTCTTGTACAACTTTAACAAGACGTCCCAACTCCTGTATTCAATGTTCTGACCGATGTAACCAAGCATGCCGAATGCCTTCTTCACCACTCTGTCCACCTGTGACTCCACTTTCAAGGATCAGGGTTAGGGTTAACCCTAACCCTAATGAACATGTATCCCTAGATCTCTTTGTTCTGTAACTCTCCCCAATGTCCTACCATTAAGTGAGTAAGTCCTGCCCTGGTTCAATCTACCAAAATGCATCACCTCGCAATTGTCTAAACTGGAGCTGGAGTTGGATGAACTTAGAATCATTAGGGAGGCAGAGGTGGCCATAGACAGAAGCTTCATGGATATAGTTACTCCAGGAAAGGAAAATAGATGGGTGACAATGAGAGGGGCTGGGAGGAAGCAGTCAGTGCAGGGATCCGCTGTGGTCGTTCCCCTTAGCAACAAGTATTTCGCTTTGGATGCAGTTGAGGGGGACGACATACCAGTGGTGGGCCGCAGTGAGCGGATCTCCAGCACTGAGTCCGTCCCTGTGGCGCGGGAGGGTAAGGGGGAGAGCAGGAGGGCAATAATTATTGGGGACTCGTTAGTTAGAGGGATAGATAGGAGGTTCTGTGGCTGCAAAAGAGACTCACGGATGGTATGTTGCCTACCGGATGCCAAGGTCCGTGACGTCTCGGACCGTGTTTTCCGGATTCTTAAGGGGGAGGGGGAACAGTCACAAGTCGTGGTACACATTGGTACCAACGACATAGGTAAGAGAAGGGACGGGGATTTAAAACAGGAATTTAGGGAGCTGGGTTGGAAGCTGAGAGCCAAGACAAAACATGTGGTCATCTCTGGTACGTTGCCGGTGCCACGTGATAGCGAGTTGAGGAACAGGGAGAGAGTGCAGTTACAAAGAACGAAGAACAATACAGCAGAGGAACAGGCCCTTTGGTCCTCCAAGCCCGCGCTGCTCCCTGGTCCAAACTAGACCATTCTTTTGTATCCCTCCATTCCGACTCCGTTCATGTGGCCATCTAGATAAGTCTTAAACGTTCCCAGTGTGTCCGCCTCCACCACCTTGCCCGGCAGCGCATTCCAGGCCCCCACCACCCTCTGCGTAAAATACGTCCTCCTGATATCCGTGTTAAACCTCCCTCCCCTCACCTTGAACCTATGACCCCTTGTGAACGTCACCACCGACCTGGGAAAAAGCTTCCCAGCGTTCACCATATCTTTAATCGTATGAGGAAAGGCTGAGGGGCTTGAGGTTGTTTTCGTTAGAGAGAAGGTTAAGAGGTGACTTAATAGAGGCATACGAGATGATCAGAGGATTAGATAGGGTGGATAGTGAGAGCCTTTTTCCTCAGATGGTGTTGGCTAGCACGAGGGGACATAGCTTTAAATTGAGGGGTGAGAGATATAGGACAGATGTTAGAGATAGGTTCTTTACTCAGAGAGTAGTAAGGGCGTGGAATGCCCTGCCTGCAGCAGGAGTGGATTCGTCAACATTAAGAGCATTCAAGTGGTGATTGGATAAACATATGGATGATATTGGAATAGTGTAGATTAGAGGGGCTTTAGATTGGTACCACTGGTCGGCGCAACATCGAGGGCCGAAGGGCCTGTACTGCGCTTCTATGTTCTATGCCTTCCATAATTTTATACATCTCTATTAGGTCACCCCTCATCCTCCGTCTTTCCAGTGAGAACAACCCCAGTTTACCCAATCTCTCCTCATAACTAAGCCCCTCCATAACAGGCAATATCCTGGTAAACCTCCTCTGTACTCTCTCCAAAGCCTCCACGTCCTTCTGGTAGTGTGGCGACCAGAACTGGGCACAGTATTCCAAATGCGGCCGAACCAACGTTCTGTACAACCGCAACATCAGACCCCAACTTTTAGACTTTATGCCCCGTCCCATAAAGGCATGCATGCCATATGTCTTATTCAAAGAACAAAGAACAATACAGCACAGGAACAGGCCCTTCGGCCCTCCAAGCCCGCGCCGCTCCCTGGTCCAAACTAGACCATTCTTTTGTATCCCTCCATTCCCACTCCGTTCATATGGCTGTCTAGATAAGTCTTAAACGTTCCCAGTGTGTCCGCCTCCACCACCTTGCCTGGCAGCGCATTCCAGGCCCCCACCACCCTCTGTGTAAAATATGTCCGTCTGATATCTGTGTTAAACCTCCCCCCCTTCACCTTGAACCTATGACCCCTCGTGAACGTCACCACCGACCTGGGGAAAAGCTTCCCACCGTTCACCCTATCTATGCCTTTCATAATTTTATACACCTCTATTAAGTCTCCCCTCATCCTCCGTCTTTCCAGGGAGAACAACCCCAGTTTACCCAATCTCTCCTCATAACTAAGCCCCTCCATACCAGGTAACATCCTGGTAAACCTCCTCTGTACTCTCTCCAAAGCCTCCACGTCCTTCTGGTAGTGTGGCAACCAGAACTGGGCGCAGTATTCCAAATGCGGCCGAACCAACGTTCTATACATCTGCAACATCAGACCCCAACTTTTATACTCTATGCCCCGTCCTATAAAGGCAAGCATGCCATATGCCTTCTTCACCACCTTCTCCACCTGTGACATCACCTTCAAGGATCTGTGGACTTGCAGGTCCCTCTGCGTATCTACACCCTTTATGGTTCTGCCATTTATCGTATAGCTCCCCCGTACGTTAGTTCTACCAAAATGCATCACTTCGCATTTATCTGGATTGAACTCCATCTGCCATTTCTTTGCCCAAATTTCCAGCCTATTTATATCCTTCTGTCGCCTCTGACAATGTTCCTCACTATCTGCAAGCCCTACCAATTTTGTGTCGTCCGCAAACTTGCTGATCACCCCAGTTACACCTTCTTCCAGATCGTTTATATAAATCATAAACAGCAGAGGTCCCAATACAGAGCCCTGCGGGACACCACTAGTCACAGGCCTCCAGCCGGAAAAAGACCCTTCCACTACCACCCTCTGTCTTCTGTGACCAAGCCAGTTCTCCACCCATCTAGCCACCTCCCCCTTTATCCCATGAGATCCAACCTTTTTCACCAGCCTACCATGAGGGACTTTGTCAAACGCTTTACTAAAGTCCATATAGACGACATCCACGGCCCTTCCCTCGTCAACCATGCTCGTCACTTCTTCAAAAAACTCCACCAGGTTAGTGAGGCAAGACCTCCCTCTCACAAAACCATGCTGACTATCGTTAATGAGTTTATTCCTTTCTAAATGCGCATACATCCTATCTCTAAGAATCTTCTCCAACAACGTCCCCACCACGGACGTCAAGCTCACCGGCCTATAATTTCCTGGGTTATCCTTCCTACCCTTCTTAAATAACGGGACCACATTAGCTATCCTCCAATCCTCTGGGACCTCACCTGTGTCCAGTGACGAGACAAAGATTTGCATCAGAGGCCCAGCGATTTCATCTCTCGTCTCCCTGAGCAGCCTTGGATAGATTCCATCAGGCCCTGGGGATTTGTCAGTCTTTATATTCTCTAACAAAGCTAACACTTCCTCCCTTGTAATGGAGATTTTCTCTAACGGTTCAACACTCCCCTCCGAGACACTCCCAGTCAACACATCCCTCTCCTTTGTGAATACCGACGCAAAGTATTCATTTAGGATCTCCCCTACTTCTTTGGGCTCTAAGCATAATTCCCCACTTTTGTCCCTGAGAGGTCCGATTTTTTCCCTGACAACCCTTTTGTTCCTAACGTATGAATAAAATGCCTTGGGATTCTCCTTAATCCTGTCTGCCAAGGACATTTCGTGACCCCTTTTTGCCCTTCTAATTCCTCGTTTGAGTTCTTTCCTACTTTCTTTGTACTCCTCCAGAGCTCCCTCCGTTTTTAGCTGCCTGGACCTAACATACGCCTCTCTTTTCTTTTTGACCAGTCCCTCAATTTCCCTGGTTATCCACGGTTCTCGAATCCTACCCTTCCTATCGTTTTTTACAGGCACATGCCTGTCCTGCAGCCCTAACAACCTGGTGTTGTTAAACTTCTTATTCTGTCAAGAAGCCAATTTAGTACCATTATGATACCTCACCCTGGATACCGTGAGATTTAACTTTATGGAACAACCTACCATGCGGTACCTTGTCAAAGGCCTTGCTAAAGTCCATGTAGACAACATCAACTGCACTGCCCTCATCTCCCTTCTTGGTTACCCTTTCAAAAAACTCATTTAAATTTGTGGGACATGATTTTCCACTCTCAAAGCCATGCTGACTGTCCCTAATCAGTCCTTGCATCTCTAAATGCCTGTAGAACCTGTCTCTCAAAATACCTTCTAACAATTTACCCACCACAGATGTGAGACTCACTGGCCTGTAGTTCCCGGGCTTTTCCCTGCAGCCCTTTTTAAACAAAGGCACAACATTTGCCACTCTCCAATCTTCAGGCACCTCACCTGTGACTATCGATGATTCAAATATCTCGGCTAGGGGACCCGCAATTTCCTCCTTGGCCTCCCACAATGTCTTGGGATATACCTCATCAGGTCCCGCAGATTTATCTACCTTGATGCACTTTAAGACTTCCAGCACCACCTCCTGTGTAATATGTACACTTCTCAAGGCATCAGTTTATTTCCCTAAGTTCCCTAAAATCCATGCTTTTCTCCAGTAAATACTGATGAGAAATATTCATTTAGGATCTCGCCCATCTCTTGTGGATCCGCACGTAGATTACTTTGTTGATCCTTCAGAGGCCCTACTCCCTTGTTACTCTTTTGCCCTTTATATATTTAAAACAGCGATGAGGAGGAATTTCTTCAACCAGAGAGTGGTGAATCTGTGCAACTCTTTGCCGTGGAGGGATGTGGATGCCAGGTCATTGAGTGTCTTTAAGACAGAGATAAGTTCTTGAATAATAAGGGGATCGGGGGTTATGGGGAAAAGGCAGGAGAATGGGAATGAGAAAAATATCAGCCATCAGCCTATATCCAGAGATGTAGAGGAAAAGATTGCGAAGATGATTCTGGATAGGAGCGAAAGTAACAGGGTAGTTGTTCTGGGGGAACTTTAACTTTACAAATATTGACTGGAAAAGCTATTGTTCGAGTACTTTGGAGGGGTCAGTTTTTGTCCAATGTGTGCAGGAAGGCTTCCAGACACAGTATGTAGATAGACCAACAAGAGGCGAGGCCACATTGGATTTGGTACTGGGCGGCACGGTAGCACAGTGGTTAGCACTGCTGCTTCACAGCTCCAGGGTCCTGGGTTCGATTCCCGGCTCGGGTCACTGTCTGTGTGGAGTTTGCACATTCTCCTCGTGTCTGCGTGGGTTTCCTCCGGGTGCTCCGGTTTCCTCCCACAGTCCAAAGATGTGCGGGTTAGGTTGATTGGCCAGGTTAAAAAAAATGTCCCTGAGATGTGTAGTTAGCGGGTAAATATGTGGGGGTAGGGCGTGGGTGGGGTTGTGGCCGGTGCAGACTCGATGGGCCGAATGGCCTCCTTCTGCACTGTTGGGTTTCTATGTTTCTATGTAATGAACCAGGCCAGCTGATAGATTTGAAGGTAGGTGAGCACTTTGGTGACAGTTGCCACAATTCAATTATGTTTACCTCAGCAATGGAAAGGGATAGATATATACCAAAGGGCAAGAGTTATAGCTGGGGGAAAGGAAATTATGATGCGATTAGGTGAGATTTAGCTGGCATAGGTTGGGGAAGGAAACTGCAGGGGATGGGCACAATTGTAATGTGGAACTTGTTCAAGGAACAGCTAAGAACAAAGAACAGTACAGCACAGGAAACAGGCCCTTCGGCCCTCCAAGCCTGTGCCGCTCCTTGGTCCAACTAGACCAATCGTTTGTATCCCTCCATCCCCAGGCTGCTCATGTGACTATCCAGGTAAGTCTTAAACGATGTCAGCGTGCCAGCCTCCACCACCCTACTTGGCAGCGCATTCCAGGCCCCCACCACCCTCTGTGTAAAAAAACATCCCTCTAATATCTGAGTTATACTTCGCCCCTCTCACCTTGAGCCCGTGACCCCTCGTGAACGTCAGTTCTGATCTGGGAAAAAGCTTCCCACCGTTCACCCTATCTATCCCCTTCATAATCTTGTACACCTCTATTAGATCTCCCCTCATTCTCCGTCTTTCCAGGGAGAACAACCCCAGTTTACCCAATCTCTCCTCATAGCTAAGACCCTCCATACCAGGCAACATCCTGGTAAACCTTCTCTGCACTCTCTCCAATGCCTCCACGTCCTTCTGGTAGTGCGGCGACCAGAACTGGACGCAGTACTCCAAATGTGGTCGAACCAGCGTTCTATACAGCTGCATCATCAGACTTCAGCTTTTATACTCTATACCCCGTCCTAGAAAGGCAAGCATACCATATGCCTTCTTCGCCACCTTCTCCACCTGTGTTGCCACCTTCAAGGATTTGTGGACTTGCACACCTAGGTCCCTCTGTGTTTCTATACTCCTGATGACTCTGCCATTTATTGTATAACTCCTCCCTACATTATTTCTTCCAAAATGCATCACTTCGCATTTATCCGGATTAAACTCCATCTGCCACCTCTCCGCCCAATTTTCCAGCCTATCTATATCCTGCTGTATTGCCCGACAATGCTCTTCGCTATCCGCAAGTCCAGCCATCGTCGTGTCATCCGCAAACTTGCTGCTTACACCAGTTACACCTTCTTCCAAATCATTTATATATATCACAAATAGCAGAGGTCCCAGTACAGAGCCCTGCGGAACACCACTGGTCACAGACCTCCAGCCGGAAAAAGACCCTTCGACCACTACCCTCTGTCTCCTATGGCCAAGCCAGTTCTCCACCCATCTAGCCACTTCTCCTTGTCCTACTACGCGTCCTTGATAAATATGTACCTGTCAGGCAGGGAGGAAGCAGACGTGTGTGAATCTCTTGTGAAGAGGAAGAAGGAGACTTATGTAAGGATGAGATGTGAAGGCTCAGTTAGGGTACTTGAGAGTTACACGTTAGCCAGGAAGGACCTAAAGAAAGAGTTAAGAAGAGCCAGGAGGGGACATGAGAAGTCTTTGGCAGGTAGTTTCAAGGAAAACCCTAAAGCTTTCTATAGGTATGTCAGGAGTAAAAGAATGACTAGGGTAAGATTAGGGCCAGTCAAGGCCAGGAGTGGGAAGTTGTGCGTGGAGTCTGAAGAGATAGGAGAGGCACTAAATGAATATTTTTCGTCGATATTCACACAGGAGAGGGACAGTGATGTCGAGGGGAGTACGGAGATGCAGGCTGTTGGACTGGACGGGATTGAGGTTCATAAGGAGGAGGTGTTAGCAATTCTGGAAAGGATAAAAATAGATAAGTCCCCTGGGCCGGATGGGATTTATCCTAGGATTCTCTGGGAGGCTAGAGAGGAGATTGCAGAGCCTTTGGCTTTGATCTTTGGGTCGTCATTGTCTACTGGAACAGTGCCAGAAGACTGGAGGATAGCAAATGTTGTCCCCTTGTTCAAGATGGGGAGTAGGGACAACCCTGGTAATTATAGACCGGTGAGCCTTACTTCTGTTGTGGGCAAAGTATTGGAAAGGATTATAAGAGATAGGATTTATAATCACCTGGAAAGGAATAATTTGATTAGGGATAGTCAGCACGGTTTTGTGAAGGGTAGGTCGTGCCTCACAAACCTTATTGAGTTCTTTGAGAAGGTGACCAAAGAGGTGGATGAGGGTAAAGCGGTTGATGTGGTGTATAGGGATTTCAGCAAAGCGTTTGATAAGGTTCCCCATGGTAGGTCTTTGCAGAAAATACGGACACATGGGATTGAGGGTGATTTAGTGGTTTGGATCAGGAATTGGCTAGCTGTAAGAAAAAAGAGGGTGGTGGTTGATGGGAAATATTCATCCTGGAGTTCAGTTCCTCGTGGTGTACCGCAAGGATCTGTTTTGGGGCCACTGCTGTTTGTCATTTTATTAATGACCTGGATGAGGGTGTAGAAGGATGGATTAGTAAATTTGCGGCTGACTCTAAAGTCGGTGGAGTTGTAGACAGTGCGGAGGGAAGTGGCAGGTTACAGAGGGACATGGATAAGCTGCAGAGCTGGGCTGAGAGGTGGCAAATGGAGTTTAATGCGGGAAAGTGTGAGGTGATTCACTTTGGAAGGAGTAACAGGAATACAGAGTACTGGGCTAATGGTAAGATACTTGGTAGTGTGGATGAACAGAGGGATCTGGGTGTCCATGTGCATAGATCCCTGAAAGTTGGCACCCAGGTTGAGAGGATTGTTAAGAAGGCGTACGGTGTGTTAGCTTTTATTGGTAGAGGGATTGAGTTTCGGAGCCGGGAGGTCATGCTGCAACTGTACAAAACTCTGGTGCGGCCGCACTTGGAGTATTGCGTACAGTTCTGGTCGCCGCATTATAGGAAGGATGTGGAAGTGTTGGAAAGGGTGCAGAGGAGATTTACCAGGATGTTGCCTGGTATGGTGGGAAGATCGTATGAGGAAAGGCTGAGGGACTTGAGGTTGTTTTCGTTAGAGAGAAGAAGGTTAAGAGGTGACTTAATAGAGGCATGCAAGATGATGAGAGGATTAGATAGGGTGGATAGTGAGAGCCTTTTTCCTCGGATGGTGATGGCTAACACGAGGGGACAGAGCTTTAAATTGAGGGGTGATAGATATAGGACAGATGTTAGAGGTAGGTTCTTTACTCAGAGAGTAGTAAGGGCTTGGAATGCTCTGCCTGCAGCAGTAGTGGACTCGTCAACATTAAGAGCATTCAAATGGTTGTTGGATAAACATATGGATGATATTGGAATAGTGTAGATTAGAGGAGCTTTAGATTGGTTTCACTGGTCAGCGCAACATCGAGGGCCGAAGGGCCTGTACTGCGCTGTAATGTTCTATTTCGAAAATAGCCTAGGCCTCTATTCTTCTTACCAAAGTGCATAACCTCACACTTTTCCACATTGCATTCCATCTGCCGCCACTTTGCCCACTCTCCTAGCCTATCCAAGTTATTCTGCAACCTCCCCACTTCCTCGACACTACCTGTCCTTCTACATATCTTTGTATCATCCGCAAATTTAGCAACCATGCCCTCGGTTCCATCTTCCAGATCATTAATGTAGATAGTGAAAGGTTGTGGTCCCAACACTGACCCCTGTGGAACACCACTCGTCACCGGTTGCCATCCTTGAAAAGGACCCCTTATCCCCACTCTCTGCCTGCTTACTCTGTCAGAGTAAGAAGTCTCACAACACCAGATTAAAGTCCAACAGGTTTATTTGGAATCACAAGTTTTTGGAGTGCTGCTCCTTCATCAGGTGAGTGGAGAGGTAAGTTTCACAAACATGGCACATATAGACAAAGACCCAATTGCAAGATAAATCTATAAAGTAAATCTGTCTGCTGAGATATCCTGTACTTCATCTTCAAATAAGTCAAACCGACATATGGTTTACCAGTCCTAGTGTGAGATTGGTGAGTTTGTGTCTAGCAGACGTAGAAACATAACAATTACTTCCTCAAAGAACCAAAATATACTAATTAAACATGAATTCTGTTTCATAAAATCATGTTGACTCTGTCTGATTCCATGATGATTTTCTAAGTACCTCCTTAATAATGGATTCGAGCAATTTCCCAATGATAGATGTTAGACTAACTGGCATATAGTTTTCTGCTCTTTAGACTGTCAAGGGCAGGGCAACACTGATGTCGAGAGTCAGACGGGGTGAGGCCGATCTAGGGTGAGGGTCAGTGTCAAGGTGAGGGAGATGGAGGTTCAGGGCGGGATGAGGCTGATGGAAGGTTGGGGTCAGGGTGAGGTTGATGGAGGGTCGGGGGTGAGGCTGATGGTGGGTCAAAGATGTGGTGGGTCAAAGATGTGGTGAGTCTGAAGGCGGACAGGGATGGAACCAGGGTGAGAGAGGATCTGGGCCAGGCGAGGCTGATGGAGAGGCAGGGTTGGGCTGATGCTGGGTAGGGGTGGGACGAGGCTGGTGGCGGGACAAGGTAGATGGGGGGTCAGGAATGGGTCAAGGCTGGTGGATCATCAGGCACAGTGTGACAATGGAGAGACAGAGACTGATGTCCTTAATTGGTCATGATCTGTCCGGCCAGAATGTGGCTCCAGGCCCACAGCAATGTGGTTGACTAACTGTTCTAAGATCTCATGAATGAATTTTTAAAAAATCATCTAACTTACTAGCAATAGCACTGCAGAAGGTGTATCAGTGCATGTACATGTTGTAATAGACTTAACTGCAGGGTTTGCTTTTCTTGTGTACTCTCACAAGATTAATTTCCATAGTTTGAATACAGTGTCAATGGTGCATGATTTTCAAACCAATCAAAGCAAAAACTGTTCAAGCTGTTCAGCAGGACTGGCAGCATCTGCGGAACAGAGTTAACGTTGTTGACTTTTAATCAGAACTGGTAAATATTAGAAATGTCAGACTTATTACTGAGCATTTCCAGCACTTTCTGCTTTTATTTCAAATGTCTACTGTCCATATACTGTTTTATATGAATCATCAAGTCCAATTTACTCTTTGACAGGTGAATTGTCGAGATCCTACTGATCACAAGCTGTTGCTGAAGTTTGAAGAGTGGCTAAAAAATGAAGATCTGAAGCTGACAAATATTTTAGCTGCTGGAAGTGCCAGGAGCAGCAGAGGGAGAAAAAACAGAAAACAAAGTCTAAAGGTCAGAGAAATTTGGGACCCTTAAGTTGCCAATTCATTAACCTGCAATATTTGTGAGTGACTATGTATTACTAGAAGGTAATGTGGTATCAAGGAGTGATGCAATAGCATGTTACCAAACCATGTTAAGGGGCAGCACAGAATTGTGCCAAAGAGCACTATGACAGTCCAGCAGTGTGGTGCTCCATCTGCACTACCTTTCTAGCACTGACGTGGATTCTGTAAACAAGACCCTGGAGCGGGATTTGAAGCCACAGACTACTAACTCAGCAACTGCAGCATGTGGATTTTGTGGATAGTGTTGCAATTCCTCACAACTGTAACTGCAGTAAATGACTGCACCTTGAGGAATGTCAACTAAGAGTTGTTGAGTTAGAACCTGTGGCAGAACATTAGGGAGGGGGAAAGCATTATTTGACCTTTCAGGTGCAACGCTGGAACAATTTTGACCTTTGCCGTTATCCAACAGATTCTTGTCTGTGTGGGTGAGGGGAATTTTGGGATGGATGAGCAAACTGGTAATGACAGCATTTAGCAAGAGGCCATTCAAGTGGAAAGAGTAAAAAGAAACGTGGTAATGGAATGAGACGGTGTAGTCCGGGGAATAGGTACTGTTCTATGTAGCCGCACTGGGAGCTCCAATGGTCATGTTACCTTTCCTGCTGGAAAAGAACTTGGAGTTGGTGAGAGAAGATCCAGTTGTCATAGTCCAAATAGGAACCAAAAACATGGATGAAATTAGGAGATGGGTTCTGCTGAGGAAGTTTGAGGAGCTAGGGTCCAAGTTAAGCAGAACCACAAGGGTTATAATTGATTTTATTGTCTAGTCCATGGGTAATTGGCATTGGGTCAAACAGACCACAAGGTTGAATGCATATAAGATGATTAGAGGTTTAGATAGGGTGGATAGTGATAGCCTTTTTCCTCTGATGGAGAAATCCAGCACGAGGGGGCATGGCTTTAAATTGAGGGGGGGTAGTTATAGAACCGATGTCAGGGGTAGGTTCTTTACCCAGAGGGTGGTGAGGGATTGGAATGCCCTGCCAGCATCAGTAGTAAATGCGCCTAGTTTGGGGGCGTTTAAGAGATCCGTAGATAGGTTCATGGACGAAAAGAAATTGGTTTAGGTTGGAGGGTCACAGTTTTTTTTTTTAACTGGTCGGTGCAACATCGTGGGCCGAAGGGCCTGTTCTGCGCTGTAATGTTCTATGTTCTATGTTCTATGCATGGCTTAAAGTATGATGTGAAAATAAGGGGTTTTGATTCATTGGTCACTGGCACCAGTTCTGGAGAAAGAGGGAGCTCTGTTGGGACAAACGTCACTTCGACCTGCTGGGACTTTTTATTGAGATTTCTTCACATGCGGTAGTTGGTTGATTCCCGTCTTCTGGCCAGGAACGAGATCTGTGCAGTTTGAGTTTTTTTTGTTTTCTCACAGGCGCAGGGTTGGTTTCCTGGCTGAAGAAGAAAAAACAACAAACGTGAAATAGTACAAAAAGGAGGTCAAGTGAACTGGAGGAGGAGTGCCATTCCAAAGCAGGTGTCCTAAAGAGCATGACACAGCAAGAGGACAGAAACAAGTCCTATTAAGTTAAAAGTAAGGTGTGAAGCAATTACCTCCAAGTTAAAGACTATCCTTGATTAACAATGCCACTCCTCCACCTCTTTTACCAGCTTCCCGACACTTACTGAAACATCTATACCCCGGAACGTCCAACAACCATTCCTGTCCTTGTTCTACCCACATCTCCGTAATGGCCACACATCGTAGTCCCAAGTACCAATCCACGCCCCAAGTTCATCTACCTTATTCCGGATGCTCCTTGCATTGAAGTAGACACACTTCAACACGGTACCCACCCTTGACCCTGATACCTTCCCCAATACCTCACCACCCTCACTGACTTCTGGACTACAACTCCTTTTCCCACTCCCCTGACAAATTAGTTTAAACCCCCCTGAAGAGCCGTATCAAATTTCCCTCCCAGAATATTGGTGCCCCCCTGGTTCAGGTGCACCCCGTCCTGTTTGTACAGGTCCCACCTTCCCCAGAATGTGTTCCAATTATCCACGTATCTGAAACCCTCCCTCCTACACCATCCCTGCAACCACATGTTTAACTGCACTCTCTCCCTGTTCCTCAACTCGCTATCACGTGGCACCGGCAACGTACCAGAGATGACCACATGTTTTGTCTTGGCTCTCAGCTTCCAGCCCAGCTCCAGAAATTCCTGCTTTAAATCCCCGTCCTTTCTCTTACCTATGTCATTGGTACCAATGTGTACCACGACTTGTGACTGTTTCCCCTCCCCCTTCAGAATCCGGAAAACACGGTCTGAGACGTCATGGACCTTGGCATCCGGTAGGCAACATACCATCCGTGAGTCTCTTTTGCTGCCACAGAACCTCCTATCTATCCCTCTAACTAACGAGTCCCCAATAACTATTGCCCTCCCGCTCTGCCCCTTACCCTCCCGAGCCGCAGAGACGGACACAGTGCTGGAGATCCTCTCACTGCGGCTCACCACTGGTATGTCATCCCCCTCAACCGTATCCAAAGCGGAATACTTGTTGCTAAGGGGAACGACCACAGCGGATCCCTGCACGGACTGCTTCCTCCCAGCCCCTCTCACCGTCACCCATCTGTTTTCATTCCTCGGAGTAACTGTATTCCTAAAGCTTCTGTCTATGGCCACCTCTGCGTCCCTAATCTTCGATGTTGTGGCTATTTCAGAGACATGGATAGAGCAGGGGCAGGAATGGATGCTGCAGGTCCCGGGGTTCAAATGTTTTAGTCGAAGTAGGGAAGGAGGTAGAAGAGGGGGAGGGGTAGCATTATTGGTCAGAGATTGTATCACAGTGTCAGAGAGGAGGTTTGATGAGGACTTATCTGTTGAGGTAGTATGGGCGGAGATTAGAAATAGGAGAGGAGAGGTCACCCTGTTGGGAGTCTTTTATAGACCTCCTAAAAGTTCTAGAGAGGTTGAGGAAAGGATTGCGGAGTCAATCCTGCTTAGGAGTGAAAGTAATAGGGCAATTGTTATGGGGGATTTTAACTTGACTAATATTGACTGGAATTGTTATAGCTCTAGCTCGTTAGAGGGGTCAGTTTTTGTTCAAAGCGTGCAGGAAGGTTTTTTGACTCAGTATGTAGACAGGCCAACTAGAGGTGAGGCTATATTGGATCTGGTGCTGGGAAATGAGCCAGACCAGGTGCTAGACTTGGAAGTTGGTGTGCATTTTGGTGATAGTGACCACAATTCGGTTACGTTCACCTTAGTGATGGAAAGGGATAGGCATGAACCTCGGGCCAGTGGTTTTAGCTGGGGGAAGGGTAATTATGAGGCTATTAGGAGAGAATTAGGAAACATAGGTTGGACTAGGAGATTACAGGGACTGGGAACGTCCGACATGTGGAGTTTTTTCAAGGAGCAGCTACTGCGAGTCTGTGATAGGTATGTCCCTGTCAGGCAAGGAGGAATTGGTAGGGCTAGGGAACCGTGGTGCACCAAAAAAGTTTCTTTGTTGGTTAAAAAGAAAAAGGAGGCTTATGTTCGGATGAGACGTGAGCACTCGGGTAGTGCACTAGAAAGCTTTAGATTGGCTAAGAGGGAGTTGAAGAGCGAGCTTAGAAGGGCTAAAAGGGGACATGAGAAGACTTTGGCGGATAGGGTTAAAGAGAATCCTAAGGCGTTCTATAGGTATGTCAAGAACAGAAGGTTGGTTAGGGCAAGTTTAGGGCCAGTTATAGATGGCAGAGGGAAGTTATGTGTGGAACCGGAGGAGATTGGTGAAGCATTGAACCAATATTTCTCTTCGGTGTTCACGCAAGGGGACATGAATATAGCTGAGGAGGACACTGGGTTGCAAGGGAGTAGAATAGACAGTATTACAGTTGATAAGGAGGATGTGCAGGATATTCTGGAGGGTCTGAAAATAGATAAATCCCCTGGTCCGGATGGGATTTATCCAAGGATTCTCTGGGAGGCAAGAGAAGTGATTGCAGAGCCTCTGGCTCTGATCTTCAGGTCGTCGTTGGCCTCTGGTATAGTACCAGAAGATTGGAGGTTAGCGAATGTTGTCCCATTGTTTAAGAAGGGGAACAGAGACTTCCCCGGGAATTATAGACCGGTGAGTCTCACTTCTGTTGTCGGCAAGATGTTGGAAAAAATTATAAGGGATAGGATTTATAGTTATTTGGAGAGTAATGAATTGATAGGTGATAGTCAGCATGGTTTTGTGGCAGGTAGGTCGTGCCTTACTAACCTTATTGAGTTTTTTGAGAAAGTGACCAAGGAGGTGGATGGGGGCAAGGCAGTGGACGTGGTATATATGGATTTTAGTAAGGCGTTTGATAAGGTTCACCATGGTAGGCTTCTGCAGAAAATGCAGATGTATGGGATTGGGGGTGATCTAGGAAATTGGATCAGGAATTGGCTAGCGGATAGGAAACAGAGGGTGGTGGTTGATAGTAAATATTCATCATGGAGTGCGGTTACAAGTGGTGTACCTCAGGGATCTGTTTTGGGGCCACTGCTGTTTGTAATATTTATTAATGATCTGGATGAGGGTATAGTTGGGTGGATTAGCAAATTTGCTGATGACACCAAAGTCGGTGGTGTGGTAGACAGTGAGGAAGGGTGTCGTAGTTTGCAGGAAGACTTAGACAGGTTGCAAAGTTGGGCCGAGAGGTGGCGGATGGAGTTTAATGCGGAGAAGTGTGAGGTAATTCACTTTGGTAGGAATAACAGATGTGTTGAGTATAGGGCTAACGGGAGGACTTTGAATAGTGTGGAGGAGCAGAGGGATCTAGGTGTATGTGTGCATAGATCCCTGAAAGTTGGGAATCAAGTAGATAAGGTTGTTAAGAAGGCATATGGTGTCTTGGCGTTTATTGGTAGGGGGATTGAATTTAGGAGTCGTAGCGTTATGTTGCAACTGTACACAACTCTGGTGCGGCCGCACTTGGAGTACTGTGTGCAGTTCTGGTCCCCACATTACAGGAAGGATGTGGAGGCTTTGGAGAGGGTGCAGAGGAGGTTTACCAGGATGTTGCCTGGTATGGAGGGGAGATCCTATGAGGAGAGGCTGAGGGATTTGGGATTGTTTTCGCTGGAAAGGCGGCGGCTAAGAGGGGATCTTATTGAAACATATAAGATGATTAGAGGTTTAGATAGGGTGGATAGTGATAGCCTTTTTCCTCTGATGGAGAAATCCAGCACGAGGGGGCATGGCTTTAAATTGAGGGGGGGTAGTTATAGAACCGATGTCAGGGGTAGGTTCTTTACCCAGAGGGTGGTGAGGGATTGGAATGCCCTGCCAGCATCAGTAGTAAATGCGCCTAGTTTGGGGGCGTTTAAGAGATCCATAGATAGGTTCATGGACGAAAAGAAATTGGTTTAGGTTGGAGGGTCACAGTTTTTTTTTAACTGGTCGGTGCAACATCGTGGGCCGAAGGGCCTGTTCTGCGCTGTAATGTTCTATGTTCTATGTTCTATAATGATCCTAAGTTCATCCAACTCCAGCTCCAGTTCCCTAACACGGTTTTGCAGGAGCTGCAGATGGGTGCACTTCCCACAGATGTAATCAGCAGGGACAATGTCGTCGTCCCTCACCTCAAACATAGTGCAAGAGGAACATAGCACTGCCTGCACACCCATCCCCTCTAGATACCTTGCCAGTACCAGGTAGAAACAGCAAAAATGAATTAAACTCACCCCTGCTCGCCCTTTCTGCCTAAGCCCTGTGAGCCAAAGCCTTATAGCTCACACTCTGCTTCCCACGCACTACACTGCCCGCTCCCGACGCTGCCCGCTGTATACTGCAGCCTACCTTTTATACTTCGCGTGCTTAAAAAACCCTTCCCAGACTCCTTAGCAGCCCACTTCCGGTTTTCACTTTAAACTTAAGAAAAATACTACTGCAAAAGTAAAGGCCAAAAAAAAACACACACTAGCTGACTAATTAAATAAATAAATAATTCAATCAATCTCTCACCAGCACTCCTGCCTCCAATCACTCCCTCTCAGCTTGCTCCAGTGGAACAATGAGGGGGAACCTCTCAGGTAACTGACTTTTAAAGTTAAAATAAAAACCCTTCCCAGACTTCTTAGCAGCCCACTTCGGGTTTTCACTTTAATCTTAAGAAAAATACGACTACAAATACGACTACAAAAGTAAAGGATAGTTTAACGGCTGCGGAAAGGCACTTCGAGGGGGATCTGCACACTGAGGTAATATGGGCTGAGGTTAGAAATAGGTTAGAAATAGGAAAGGAGCGGTCACGTTGTTAGGAGTTTACTATAGGCCCCCAAATAGTAATAGAGATGTGGAGGAAGAAATTGCTAAGCAGATTATGGATATGTGTGGGGGTCACAGGGTAGTTGTCATGGGGGACTTTAACTTTCCAAATATTGATTGGAACCTTTGTAGGTCAAATAGTTCGGATGGGGCAGTTTTTGTGCAGTGTGTGCAGGAGGGTTTCCTGACACAATATGTGGATAAGCTGACAAGAGGTGAGGCCACATTGGATTTGGTACTGGGAAATGAACCGGGCCAAGTGTTAGATTTGGTTGTGGGAGAGTACTTTGGAGATAGTGACCACAATTCGGTGTCTTTTGTTATTGCAATGGAGAGGGATAGGGCCGTACGGCAGGGCAAGGTTTACAATTGGGGGAGAGGTAATTATGATGCGATTAGGCAAGAATTAGGGGGCATAAGTTGGGAACAGAAACTGTCAGGGAAAGGAACTAATGAAAAGTGGAACTTTTTCAAGGAACAAATACTGGGTGTCCTTGATAGGTATGTCCCTGTCAGGCAGGGAGGAAATGGCCGAGTGAGGGAACCATGGTTCACGAAAGAGGTGGAATGTCTTGTGAAAAGGAAGAGGGAAGCTTATGTAGGGATGAGGAAACAAGGTTCAGATGGCTCGATTGAGGGTTACAAGTTAGCAAGGAATGAGCTGAAAAAGGGGCTTAGGAGAGCTAGAAGGGGACACGAGAAGTCCTTGGCGGGTCGGATCAAGGAAAACCCCAAGGCTTTTTACTCTTATGTGAGGAATAAAAGAATGACCAGGGTGAGGTTGGGGCCGGTCAAGGACAGTAGTGGGAACTTGTGTATGGAGTCAGTAGAGATAGGCGAGGTGATGAATGAGTACTTTTCTTCAGTGTTCACCAAGAAGAGGGACCATGTTTTTGAGGAAGAGAAGGTGTCACAGGCTAATAGGCTGGAGGAAATAGATGTTCGGAGGGAGGATGTCCTGGCAGTTTTGAATAAACTGAAGGTCGATAAGTCCCCTGGGCCTGATGAAATATATCCTAGGATTCTTTGGGAGGCAAGGGATGAGATTGCAGAGCCTTTGGCTTTGATCTTTGGGTCCTCGCTGTCCACGGGGATAGTGCCAGAGGACTGGAGAATGGCGAATGTTGTTCCTCTGTTTAAGAAAGGGAATAGAAATGTCCCTGGTAATTGTAGACCGGTTAGTCTTACTTCGGTGGTTGGTAAATTGATGGAAAAGGTCCTTAGGGATGGGATTTACGACCGTTTAGAAAGATGCAGATTAATCCGGGATAGTCAGCACGGATTCGTGAAGGGCAAGTCGTGCCTCACAAATTTGATAGAATTTTTTGAGGAGATAACTAAGTGTGTTGATGAAGGTAGGGCAGTTGATGTCATATACATGGATTTTAGTAAGGCGTTTGATAAGGTCCCCCATGGTCGGCTTATGATGAAAGTGAGGAGGTGTGGGATAGAGGGAAAGTTGGCCGATTGGATAGGTAACTGGCTGTCTGATCGAAGACAGAGGGTGGTGGTGGATGGAAAATTTTTGGATTGGAGGCAGGTTGCTAGCGGAGTGCCACAGGGATCAGTGCTTGGTCCTCTGCTCTTTGTGATTTTTATTAATGACTTAGAGGAGGGGGCTGAAGGGTGGATCAGTAAATTTGCTGATGACACCAAGATTGGTGGAGTAGTGGATGAGGTGGAGGGCTGTTGTAGGCTGCAAAGAGACATAGATAGGATGCAAAGCTGGGCTGAAAAATGGCAAATGGAGTTTAACCCTGATAAATGTGAGGTGATTCATTTTGGTAGGACTAATTTAAATGTGGATTACAGGGTCAAAGGTAGGATTCTGAAGACTGTGGAGGAACAGAGAGATCTTGGGGTCCATATCCACAGATCTCTAAAGGTTGCCACTCAAGTGGATAGAGCTGTGAAGAAGGCCTATAGTGTGTTAGCTTTTATTAACAGGGGGTTGGAGTTTAAGAGCCGTGGGGTTATGCTGCAACTGTACAGGACCTTGGTGAGACCACATTTGGAATATTGTGTGCAGTTCTGGTCACCTCACTATTAGAAGGGTGTGGAAGCGCTGGAAAGAGTGCAGAGGAGATTTACCAAGATGCTGCCTGGTTTGGAGGGTAGGTCTTATGAGGAAAGGTTGAGGGAGCTGGGGCTGTTCTCTCTGGAGCGGAGGAGGCTGAGGGGAGACTTAATAGAGGTTTATAAAATGATGAAGGGGATAGATAGAGTGAATGTTCAAAGACTATTTCCTCGGGTGGATGGAGCTATTAAAAGGGGGCACAACTATAGGGTTCGTGGTGGGAGATATAGGAAGGATATCAGAGGTAGGTTCTTTACGCAGAGAGTGGTTGGGGTGTGGAATGGACTGCCTGCAGTGATAGTGGAGTCAGACACTTTAGGAACATTTAAGCGGTTATTGGATAGGCACATGGAGCACACCAGGATGATAGGGAGTGGGATAGCTTGATCTTGGTTTCAGATAAAGCTCGGCACAACATCGTGGGCCGAAGGGCCTGTTCTGTGCTGTACTGTTCTATGTAAAGACAAAACTCCGGAGAGTCGACTTGAAATAAAGTGGTCGTGGGAAAAGTCAGAGGATCAGAGGAGGCAGATTGTTGTGTGGTAAACAACTGTTAAGCTTATTGCCTGTGTGTGTGTGTGTGTGTGTGACATGCCTGGGCATGCCCCTGCCGGCCCTGCCTGAGTCTCCTCCCCCCTCCTGGTCCAGGTATAAAGGTGACTGCTCCCAACCCCCCTGCCTCAGTCGCCGGACCAGTTCATCAGCATGGGTGTGCTCCAAGTCTTTTGCGAATAAAAGTCAATTTGTTCTTGCATACAAACTAGTCTTTGCTTGATAGTGTATCATGTTGATGTGTAACTGCGGACTTCTGGGACAGTGGTGTTCAGCCTGGCATGGCTAAGTATCTGAGAGTGAGCCTGGAAGTTGCAACTTAAGTGTATGCAGAGATCCAGGAGAAAAAACATTGGGAGGCAAGTTTCAAATCCTGGAGATGGATTCTTGTTAAAGGTGTCCAAGTGAAAGTGAGATTTTGGGAGAGAATTCCAAGGCGAGCTCTTCAAGCATGGAGATTGGAAGCCCTCATGATAAACACCGAGTTTCAGGTTTTTCTTAGCACATCTTCACACCCACACACTGCTCCTTATCCTTTCAGGAATTGTGAGGGAAGTGGTGGAAGGATTCCTTAGCTGATTATCAGCATGTTGAACCTTGTGATGAACACTCCTTCTGTGGCCAACAAGTCCTGATGTTAGACTCAGCGTTTCAGTGAGACCACTTAGCCTGAAGAAGCTACTGAGAAATCCCTGGATGTTCTGTTGGCATCTGTCACTCATTTTGGAGTGTGGTGTGTCTGACCACAGTTCACCTATTAGTTTACAGGTGCCGATACCCTGAGTAGTATTGGCTAGATTTTGTAAATTGTGTTATCTTTACAAATTTGTAAGATATAGTTGGGGTGAAGGAATAGCGTGATTTGACTGATTTACTGGTGTTTCAACTAAAAGCTTTCCAACCTTTTTTGTCATGTGTAATATAGTTCATTTTTCTTATTTAACAAATGTTTTATTCTTTGTATTAAAAGTACACTGGCAAACTCCTGTGAACATGTTCAGTAACAGCCCTCCACGGTTTCTTCAAACAACTAGGATCAAGCCGGTTCCACACTTGAGATCTGACTTGTTCAGCAGTAATGTTAGCAGGGATAGTAACAAGAGGTGGAAGAGTAAAAGGAATTTAAACAACCAGAGGATAAATCATTTAAATCTACCTCGAATGTGGTAAAATTGCTAGCAAGGCAACGCAATGCTGGACCTCATTGCAAGAGGTTTTGAGTGTAAAATCAAGAATCATGAATTCATTGAATGATTACAGTACAGAAGGAAGGCCTATTGTGACTTTGCTAGCACCTAGACCTAATCCCCTGGCCATTCTCTGTAATTCCCAAAACTTTTTTCTTTAGGTGCTTATTCAATTCATTTTTGAAAGCCAAATTAAATCTGCATCCATCACACGGGCAGAGCATTCCAGATCCTAATCACTGCATTTAAATATTTTTCCTCATGTCACCATTGGTTCTTTGGCTTGTCTCCTTATTTGGTTTCCTCTGGGTCCTAAACCTTCCACAGTGGGAACAATTTCTCCCCATCTACTCCATTTAAATCCCTCATGACTTTGAATGTCTCCAGCAAATCTCCTCTCAATCTTTTCTCTATGGGAAAGCTGGGGTTGTTCTCCTATCTTTCCATGTAAGTGAGTTCTTCGTCTCTGGAATGTTTCTCGTGAATCTTTTCTGTACCCTCTCTCAAGCCATCAAATCCTTTCTAATTGTGGTTCCCGGAATTGAACACAATACTTCTGTTGAGGCTGTCTGTACATTATATTTTTCAAAGGTTCACCAGAAATTCCTTGCTTTTAGCCCAGGATCCTGTTGCCTCTTATTTAATCACTGTCCTCCCCCCAGTTCACTATACTGACAAGTTTGTGTTGTATGTAACTTTTGAAATTATGTCCTGTATGCCGGATGTATTATGAAGAAAAGGAGTGGTCCTATCAGTGACCGCTGGGAAACAACTTGTGTACCCTCCTGCAGTCTGAAAAACATTCTTTGACTGTTCCACAGAGAGAGCTGAGGGTAAGAGGGAGTGTTTTTTAGTGGAGATTTATTTATTTATTTTTCAGTTAATTTTGTGCGTAAAATCGGAGGTTTTTTTCAAAACCGGAAGTAGGCCTGGGGAGGTTTGTTGGCTTTAAAAGGCAGGCAGCACTTATGAGCGGGCAGTGGAGTGAGTGGGAAGCAGAGTGAGAGCTGTCAGGGCTTTGGCTCACAGGGCTTAGGCGGTAAGGGCGAGGCAGGGTAAGTTATTTTTATCCAAACCTATATAGGAAAAGGGTAACTATGAATGATAGGCCAGTTCGGTGCTTCCGGTCTGGGATGTGGGAGTTCCTGGAAACACCTAGCCTCCCGGAGGTTCACATTTGCGCCAGGTGCGTGGAACTGCAGCTCCTGAGGGACCGCGTCACGGAACTGGAGCTGCAGATTGCTGACCTTGGTCTAGTCAGGGAGAATGAGAGAATAATTGACATGAGTTATAGGGAACTAGTTACACCGGGGCATCGGGACGAAGACACGTGGGTCACAGTTAGGAGGAGTAAAGGTCAGAAGGGTAACGTACCAGAGAGTATTCCAGTGGCTGTCTCTCATAATAGGAAGGGCTCGGCGACAGGTGTGAGAGGGGAGGGGAGTGAGCAATTAGTGGAGGGGTCACCTGTGGTTGTCCCCCCCCAAAACAAGTATATTGTTTTGGATAGTGTGGAGGAGGATGACTCTCCAGGGGTAGGGTAAGCCACAGTGACCAGGTCACTGGCACAGAGTCAGGCTCTGTGGCCCAGAAAGGAAAGAGAGGGGTTAGGAGAGCAATAGTGGTGGGGGATGCGTCGGTTAGAGGCACCGACAGGCGATTCTGTGGGTGCAAACGGGACTCCAGGATGGTAGTCTGCCTACCTGGTGCTGGGGTAATGGATGTCTCCGAGCGAATAGGAGGCATCTTAAAAGGGGAAGATAAAGAAACGGATGTCATTGTACACATTGGTGCAAATGACGTAGATAGGAAGAGCAGGGGGATCCTACGAGAGCAATTCAGGGAGTTGGGAAATAGACTAAAAAGTAGGGCCTCCAGGGTGGCCATCTCTGGGCTCCTCCCAATGCCTCGTGCCAGTGAGGCTAAGAATAGGGAGTTAGTACAATTGAATGCTTGGCTAAAGGACTGGTCCAGGAGGGAGGGCTTCATTTTCCTAGATCAATGGGAAGTTTTCAGGAGAGGATGGCACCTGTACAAGGAGGACGGGTCATAACTAAGTTGGAAGGGCACGAATATCCTGGCTGGGAGTTTTGCTAGTGCAGTTCGGGGCGGTTTAAACTAGTATGGCAGGGGGGTGGGGATCAAAATATTAGGTCTACAAGTGTAGAGGCTGGGGACGAGCTTGGGGCTGGGACAAGGCTGGCAAAGAAGAAGAGCACTCTGGGGGAGGATGACCTCACTGGGTCTGGAGTGCTTATACTTCAATGCAAGGAGCGTATCAGGTAAGACAGACGAACTTAGGGCCTTAATGCTCACGAGGAATTTGGATGTGGTTGCGGTGACAGAGACTTGGTTGAAAGAGGGACAGGACTGGCAACTGAATATTCAGGGGTACAAGTGTTTTAGGCGAGACAGAGGAGGGGCCAAAAGAGGTGGGGGAGCAGCAGTATTAGTTGGAGAGCATATTACAGCGGTGCAGAGGGAGGATAATTCAGAGGGGTCGTGTAACGGGTCACTCTGGGTGGGGCTCAGAAACAGGAAGGGCGCAGTCACTATGTTGGGGGTATACTACAGGCCCCCCAACAGCCCAAGGGAAGTGGAAGAGCGGATATGTCAGGAGATAATGGATAGGTGCAGGAAAAATAGGGTTGTTGGAGTGGGAGACTTCAATTTCCCTGGTATAGACTGGAAATCGCTCAGAGCTGGGACTCTGAATGGGGAGGAATTTGTAAAATGCGTACAGGAGGGTTCTTTGGAACAATATGTAGATAGCCCGACTAGAGAGGGGGCTATACTGGACCTAGTACTGGGGAATGAGCCCGGTCAGGTCTTCAAAGTTTCGGTTGGGGAACATGTGGCAAATAGTGACCACAATTCTGTTAGCTTTAGGATAGTGATGGAAAAGGATGAGTGGTGTCCCAAGGGTAAGGTGTTGGATTGGGGGAAGGCTAACTTGAGTGGGATTAGGCAGAAATTGGCAGCTGTTGATTGGGAGAGGCTGTTTGAGGGTAAATCCACATCTGGCATGTGGGAGTCTTTTAAGGAACAGTTGTTAGGGCTACAGGACAGGCATGTGCCTGTAAAAAAGAAGGATAGGAAGGGTAGGATTCGAGAACCGTGGATAACCAGGGAAATTGAGGGATTGGTCAAAAAGAAAAGAGAGGCGTATGTTAGGTCCGGGCAGCTAAAAACGGAGGGAGCTCTGGAGGAGTACAAAGAAAGTAGGAAAGAACTCAAACGGGGAATTAGAAGGGCAAAAAGGGGTCACGAAATGTCCTTGGCAGACAGGATTAAGGAGAATCCCAAGGCCTATATTCCCTATATTCAAGAAGGGGAACAGGGACAGCCCGGGAAATTACCGACCGGTGAGTCTAACCTCAGTGGTTGGTAAGTTGATGGAGAGGATCCTGAGAGACAGGATTTATGATCATCTAGAGAAGTTTAGTATGATCAAAAGTAGTCAGCACGGCTTTGTCAAGGGCAGGTCGTGCCTTACGAGCCTGGTTGAGTTCTTTGAAAATGTGACCAAACACATTGACGAAGGAAGAGCGGTGGATGTGGTCTATATGGACTTCAGCAAGGCGTTCGATAAGGTCCCCCATTCAAGACTTCTTGAGAAAGTGAGAGGGCATGGGATCCAAGGGGCTGTTGCCTTGTGGATCCAGAACTGGCTTGCCTGCAGAAGGCAGAGAGTGGCTGTGGAGGGGTCTTTCTCTGCATGGAGGTCAGTAACCAGTGGAGTGCCCCAGGGATCTGTTCTGGGACCCTTGCTGTTTGTCATTTTCATAAATGACCTGGATGAGGAAGTGGAGGGATGGGTTGGTAAGTTTGCTGACGACACCAAGGTAGGTGGTGTTGTGGATAGTTTGGAGGGATGTCAGAAGTTGCAGCGAGACATAGATAGAATGCAAGACTGGGCGGAGAAGTGGCAGATGGACTTCAACCCGGATAAGTGTGTAGTGATCCATTTTGGCAGATCCAATGGGATGAAGCAGCAGTATAATATGAAGGGTACCATTCTTAGCAGTGTAGAGGATCAGAAGGACCTTGGGGTCCGGGTCCATAGGACTCTTAAATCGGCCTCGCAGGTGGAGGATGCGGTCAAGAAGGCGTACGGCGTACTGGCCTTCATTAATCGAGGGATTGAGTTTAGGAGTCGGGAGATAATGCTGCAGCTTTATAGGACCCTGGTTAGACCCCACTTGGAGTACTGCGCGCAGTTCTGGTCACCTCATTACAGGAAAGATGTTGAAGCCATTGAAAGGGTGCAGAGGAGATTTACAAGGATGTTGCCTGGATTGGGGGGCATGCCTTATGAGGATAGGTTGAGGGAGCTTGGTCTCTTCTCCCTGGAGAGACGAAGGATGAGAGGTGACCTGATAGAGGTTTACAAGATGTTGAGAGGTCTGGATAGGGTAGACTCTCAGAGGCTATTTCCAAGGGCTGAAATGGTTGCTACGAGAGGACACAGGTTTAAGGTGCTGGGGGGTAGGTACAGAGGAGATGTCAGGGGTAAGTTTTTCACTCAGAGGGTGGTGGGTGAGTGGAATCGGCTGACGTCGGTGGTGGTGGAGGCAAACTCGTTGGGGTCTTTTAAGAGACTTCTGGATGAGTACATGGGATTTAATGGGATAGAGGGCTATAGATAGGCCTAGAGGTAGGGATATGATCAGCGCAACTTGTGGGCCGAAGGGCCTGTTTGTGCTGTGGCTTTCTATGTTCTATGTTTTAAGGCATTTTATTCATACGTTAGGAACAAAAGGGTTGTCAGGGAAAAAATCGGACCTCTCGGGGACAAAAGTGGGGAATTCGGCTTGGAGCCCAAAGAGGTAGGGGAGATCCGAAATGAATACTTTGCGTCGGTATTCACAAAGGAGAGGGATGTGTTGACTGGGAGTGTCTCGGAGGGGAGTGTTGAACCGTTGGAGAAAATCTCCATTACAAGGGAGGAAGTGTTAGGTTTGTTAGAGAATATAAAGACTGACAAATCCCCAGGGCCTGATGGAATCTATCCAAGGCTGCTCAGGGAGACGAGAGATGAAATCGCTGGGCCTCTGACGCAAATCTTTGTCTCGTCACTGGACACAGGTGAGGTCCCAGAGGATTGGAGGATAGCTAATGTGGTCCCGTTATTTAAGAAGGGTAGGAAGGATAACCCGGGTAATTATAGGCCGGTGAGCTTGACGTCCGTGGTAGGGAAGTTGTTGGAGAGGATTCTCAGAGACTAACCTGGTGGAGTTTTTTGAAGAAGTGACTAGAATGGTTGACGAGGGAAGGGCCGTTTATGTCGTCTATATGGACTTTAGTAAAGCGTTTGACCAAGTCCCTCATGGTAGGTTGGTGCAAAAGGTTGGATCTCATAGGATAAAGGGGGAGGTGGCTAGATGGGTGGAGAACTGGCTTGGTCACAGAAGACAGAGGGTGGTAGTGGAAGGGTCTATTTCCGGCTGGATGCCTGTGACTAGTGGTGTTCCGCAGGGCTCTGTATTGGGACCTCTGCTGTTTGTGATTTATATAAACGATCTGGAAGAAGGTGTAACTGGGGTGATCAGTAAGTTTGCGGACGACACAAAATTGGCAGGACTTGCAGATAGTGAGGAGCATTGTCAGAGGCTACAGAAGGATATAGATAGGCTGGAAATTTGGGCAAAGAAATGGCAGATGGAGTTCAATCCTGATAAATGCGAAGTGATGCATTTTGGTGGAAATAATGTAGGGAGGAGCTATACGATAAATGGCAGAACCATAAAGGGTGTAGATACGCAGAGGGACCTGGGTGTGCAAGTCCACAGATCCTTGAAGGTGACGTCACAGGTGGAGAAGGTGATGAAGAAGGCATATGGCATGCTTGCCTTTATAGGACGGGGCATAGAGTATAAAAGTTGGGGTCTGATGTTGCAGATGTTTAGAAGGTTGGTTCGGCCGCATTTGGAATACTGCGTCCAGTTCTGGTCGCCACACTACCAGAAGGACGTGGAGGCTTTGGAGAGAGTACAGAGGAGGTTTACCAGGATGTTGCCTGGTATGGAGGGGCTTAGTTATGAGGAGAGATTGGGTAAACTGGAGTTGTTCTCCCTGGAAAGACGGAGGATGAGGGGAGACTTCATAGAATCATAGCCTACAGTACAGAAAGAGGCCATTCGGCCCATCGAGTCTGCACCGACCACAATCCCACCCAGGCCCTACCCCCATATCCCTACATATTTGCCTGCTAATCCCTCTAATCTACGCATCCCAGGACACTAAGGGGCAATTTTAGCATGGCCAATCAACCTAACTCGCACATCTTTGGACTGTGGGAGGAAAGCGGAGCACCCGGAGGAAACCCACACAGACACGAGGAGAATGTGCAAACTCCACACACACAGTGACCTAAGCCGGGAATCGAACCCAGGTCCCTGGAGCTGTGAAACAGCAGTGCTAACCACTGTGCTACCGTGCCATTTAATAGAGGTGTATAAAATTATGAACGGCATAGATAGGTGAACGGTGGGAAGCTTTTCCCCAGATCGGTGGTGACGTTCACGAGGGGTCATAGGTTCAAGGTGAAGGGGGGGAGGTTTAACACAGATATCAGAAGGACATATTTTACACAGAGGGTGGTGGGGGCCTGGAATGCGCTGCCAGGCAAGGTGGTGGAGGCGGACACACTGGGAACGTTTAAGACTTATCTAGATAGCCATATGAACGGAGTGGGAATGGAGGGATACAAAAGAATGGTCTAGTTTGGATCAGGGAGCGGCACAGGCTTGGAGGGTCGAAGGGCCTGTTCCTGTGCTGTATTGTTCTTTGTTCTTTGACACTACCCCTATATTGCTGACAAACCTCTTAGTTAGCACTTTATCTTTGATTTGATTTATTATTGTCACATGTATTAGTATACAGTGAAAAATATTGTTTCTTGCATACTACACAGACCAAGCATACCGTTCATAGAGAAGGAAAGGAGAGTGTGCAGAATGCTGCAATCATAGCTAGCATGTAGAGAAAGATCAACTTAATGCGAGGTAGGTCCATTCAAAAGTCTGATGGCAGCAGGGAAGAAGCCAGGGAAGAAAGTGCAGAAAGAGGCCATTCGGCCTATCGAGTCTGCACCGACAACAATCCCACCCAGGCCCTATCCCCGTAACCCCACACATTTACCCTGCTATTCCCACTAGCCTACGCATCCCAGGACACTACAGGGCAATTTAGCATGGCCAATCAACCTAACCCGCACATCTTTGGACTGTGGGAGGAAACAGGAACACCCGGAGGAAACCCACGCAGATATGGGGAGAATGTGCAAACTCCCCACAGACAGAGACCCAAGCCGGGAATCGAACTCGGGTCCCTGGAGCTGTGAGGCAGCAGTGCTAACCACTGTGCTACCGTGCCGCCCGGTACGTGACCTCAGACGTATGTATCTTTTTCCTGACGGAAGAAGGTGCAAGAGAGAATGTCTGGGGTGCGTGGGGTCTTTGATTATTCTGGCTCCTTTTCCGAGGCAGCGGAAGTGTAGACAGTGTCAATGGATGGGAGGCTGGCTTGTGTGATGGACTGGGCTACATTCACGACCCTTTGTAGGTTTTTGCGGTCTTGGGCAGAGCAGGAGCCAGACCAAGCTGTGATACAACCAGAAAGAATGCTTTCTATGGTGCATCTGTAGAGGTTGGTGAGAGTTAGAACATAGAAAGCCACAGCACAAACAGGCCCTTCGGCCCACAAGTTGCGCTGATCATATCCCTACCTCTAGGCCTATCTATAGCCCTCAATCCCATTAAATCCCATGTGCTCATCCAGAAGTCTCTTAAAAGACCCCAACGAGTTTGCTTCCACCACCACCGACGTCAGCCGATTCCACTCACCCACCACCCTCAGTGAAAAACTTACCCCTGACATCTCCTCTGTACCTACCCCCCAGCACCTTAAACCTGTGTCCTCTCGTAGCAACCATTTCAGCCCTTGGAAATAGCCTCTGAGAGTCTACCCTATCCAGACCTCTCAACATCTTGTAAACCTCTATCAGGTCACCTCTCATCCTTCGTCTCTCCAGGGAGAAGAGACCAAGCTCCCTCAACCTATCCTCATAAGGCATGCCCCCCAATCCAGGCAACATCCTTGTAAATCTCCTCTGCACCCTTTCAATGGCTTCAACATCTTTCCTGTAATGAGGTGACCAGAACTGCGCGCAGTACTCCAAGTGGGGTCTAACCAGGGTCCTATAAAGCTGCAGTTGTAGCTAACATGCTAGATTTCCTTAGTCTCCATCGGAAGTAGAGGCATTGGTGGGCTTTTTTAACTATAGTGTCGACGTGGAGGGACCAAGGCAGGTTGTTGGTGATCTGGACACCTAAAAATTTGAAGCTCTCGACCATTTCTACTTCATCCCCATTGATGTAAACAGGGGCATGTTCTCCACTACTCTTCCTGGAGTCGATGACCATCTCCTTTGTTTTGTTGACATTGGGAGAGAGTATAGTTGTCGCACCAGTTCACCAGATTCTCCATCTCTTTCCTGTACGAATGCCTTTTGTAAGTCCATGTATATTAGTTTGATTTGATTTACACTATGACTTTGGCAGTAAATTTTTAAAATTGTGAAAGCTTTTGATAGAATTGATACATTCCAGTGACAGACTTCGTTGGTAAGTGCGTAGAAAGAGGCTAAACCAGAGTGTCTCCCTGGAAACCATGGATGAACAGGGGCATCCACTGCTTACTGAAGTCCAGGTCTGAGGCGTTCCAGTCGGCTAATCCTGACCTGTACAAGAAATCCAGATACAATCCATGGAGAACCATCAAAGATGCCAAGATACAATACCGGACAAAGCGAGAGTCCCAGGCTTGCTACACAAATGCCCACCAATTATGACGAGGTCTCTAAGCCAGAACAAGCTACAAGGTGAAGACAAGTAGAATCACTGGCAACAATGCACCCCTTCCTGATGAGCCCAACGCATTCTATGCTAGTTTTGAGCGAGAGGACGTCGTACGTCCCAGAAGCCTAGGTCGAACTGGTATCCGAGGTCACCATCGTGGACGTTAGATTGGCCTTCTTGAAAGTTAGCCCATGTAAAGCGACTGGCCCGGACCACTTGGCAGTAACGTTTATTTAGTCACAAGTAAGGCTTACATTAACACTGCAATGAAGTTACTGTGAAATTCCCTGAGTCGCCACAGTCCGGCGCCTGTTCGGGTCAATGCACCTAACCGGCATGCCTTTCAGACGTATTTGCAGGGGTATTTGCAGACATCTTTAACCTCACCTTACTCCAATCTGAGGTTCCTACCTGCTTCAAGAAGATCACCATCATCCTGATACCAAAGAAAAGCTAGGTACCATGCCTTAGTGACTATCACCCAGTGGCTCTGGCATCCATCATTATGAAGTGCTTCAAAAGGTTATTAATGCACACATCAACTCCAGTTTTTCAGATTGCCTGGATTCATTGCAGTTTGCCAATCGCCTTGACAGGTCCACAGCAGACACCATCTCCCTAGCCCTACACTGAACCCTGGAACACCTGGATAACAAAGTCACTTATGTCTGACTCTGATGTATTGACCATAGCTCAGCCTACCAAGTATACTCCTTCTACACTTATGACTGCGAGTCCAAATTCCGCTCCAACTCCATTTTCAAGTTGACACCACCGCAGTGGGTCGGATCTCAAACAATGACGAGATGGAGAAAGATAGATGTTCTGGTGAAATGGTGCAACGACAATAATCTCTCCCTTAACATCAGTAAAATGAAGGAGATAGTCATCAACTTCAGGAAATGTAGTGGGAGGACATGCCCCTGTCCAAATCAACGGTTATGAAGTGGAGATGGTTAAGAACTTCAAGTTTCCAGATGTCCAGATCACAAACAACCTGTCCTGGTCCCTCCACACTGACACTATAGTTAGAAATCCCACCAACACCTCTACTTTCTCAGAAGGCTAAGGAAATTTGACATGTCCACTATGACTCTCCATAATTGTTTTACAGAAAGCATCCTTTCCAGATGTATCTCAGCTTGGCATGGCTCCTGCTCTGTCCAAGACCGCACAAAACTACAAAGGATCGTGAACGTAGCCCAGTCCATCACCCAAACTAGCTTCCCATCCAATGACTCTGTCTACACTTTCCACTGCCTTGGGAAAGCAGCCAGCATAATCAAGGACTCCATGCACTCTGGACATACTCTCTCCCACCACCTTCCGTCGGGAAAAGATACAAAAGTCTGAAAACATGTACCAACCGACTCAAGAACAGCTTCTTCCCTGCTACCATCAGACTTTTTTGAATGGTCCTTTCCTTCTCTATGAACGGTATGCTTTGTCTGAATAGCACGCAAGAGATGATATCCCAATACATGTGACAATAAATAATTCAGGGTGACTGGAAGGGTAAAGTAATTGTTGAGCAGTCCTGAACCAAGAAGGTTCTTCTGACTGAGGTGTTTAATGAGGGGTTGACAGTAAATGACACTAAGGAATTCCAAAAAATATATATATTCTTTAAAGTGGATTCAGGAAACCCTGGATTCAGGGTTCGATTCCCGGCTTAGGTCACTGTCTGTGTGGAGTTTGCACATTCTCCCAGTGTCTGCGTGGGTTTCCTCCGGGTGCTCCGGTTTCCTCCCACATTCCAAAGATGTGCGGGTTAGGTTGATTGGCCATGCTTAAATTGCCCCTTAGTATCCTGAGATGTGTAGATTAGAGGGATTAGTGGGTAAAATATGTAGGGATATGGGGGTAGGGCCTGGGTGGGATTGTGGTCAGTGCAGACTCGATGGGCCGAATGGCCTCTTGCCGTACTGTCGGGTTTCTTTCTAACTATAATCCACTGGGCACATCAGAGTTGTATACACAGTATTCATAGCATGTTTATAATAATTACAATCTCAAGAATGCCGTAATCCTGTGATTATTCTCAAAATGTGGAGATGCTGGTGTTGGACTGGGGTAAACACAGTAAGAAGTCTAACAACAGGTTAAAGTCCAACAGGTTTATTTGATAGCAAAAGCCACTTGCTTTCGGCTAGTGGCTTTTGCTACCAAATAAACCTGTTGGACTTTAACCTGGTGTTGTCAGACTTCTTACTATTATTCTCAAAAGCAACCATTTAACCTGCTTCCTTTATAAGGTGGCTGTATTTGCCCAAACTCTTATCTCTTTGTTCACTTCTGACCGTTACCATTTTGCAGTGATGCTGAAAATATGGTTCCAAATTTTTTTCAACCCCTATGATCAGCAAGAAGAAATTCAAGTTCTAATCCGATCAAAATACTTTTTGTCAAAAATATTCCTCAGCAGACTGTATGACAGAATGATGAGATGTAGATACCATTCTGATTGCTTGGAGCAAACATTTAGTGTCATCACAATATGGCCACTAAAGCTGTGGGCTCAAAATGGTCCAATGCCAGTAGGGAGGATTCAGTTTTCTGTCTGTTCAATAAACAACTTGTTCTAGTTACGTGCATAAAGTAGTAGAGGTTTTTAACCTTTCTGAAGAGTTTGGCATTGTTTCCAGGTGCTGCAATCTCATGTCCCTAATGGCCAGAAAATGTTTGAAAAGCTCATCAGTGCTGAGTTTGCTGGCATGAATGAAGAAGAGACAAAGCTGGAAGATCTGCGATACCGATGGATATTGTATAAGACAAAGTTGAAGGAGGCTGGGGAGCTCTTGGTGCGTACGATGACTTTACTTTACAGAAGTTGTTGAATAGCATTTCTCCGAATTATGCTAGTTTTTCATTTTGCAGCAGTCCTTTGTGATTTATACAATTCAGTTCACAAAATTGTATGGATCTTGGTGTGTCTTTAAAGTTTATTTATTAGCCACAAGTAAGGCTTACGTTAACACTGCAATGAAGTTACTGTGAAATTCCCCTAGTTGCCACAGTTCGACGCCTGTTTGGGTCAATGCACCTAACCAGCACATCTTTCAGACTGTGGGAGGAAACCGGAGCACCTGGAGGACACCCACGCAGACACGGGGAGAACAGGCAAACTCCACACAGACAGTGACCCAAGCCGGGAATCAAACCGGGAATTGTGAGGCAGCAGTGACAAAGACAAAGTGCTAACAACTGTGCCAGCGTGCTGCCAGGAATCGAACCTGGGTCCCTGGCGCTATGAGGCATCAGTGCTAACCACTGTGCCACCGTGCTGCCAGGAATCGAGCCCTGGTCCCTGGCGCTGTGAGGCAGCGGTGCTAACCACTGTGCCACCGTGCTGCCAGGAATCGAACCCAGGTCCCTGGTGCTTTGAGGCAGCAGTGCTAACCACTGTGCCGCGTCTCTGTACAGAAGTGGCCATTTAATGCAGGTGATATAAATCAAACCCAGAAGTCTAAATCTGCAGGTGCTCGTGCAGGAGGTGATATGGGTCAGCTTTAAATACCTGTCATGATTTATTCCAGAGGATCAAGTTCCATATGTACACACTGACAGCACTCCAATCTACCTCTCTACTATCTCACAGAGCGAGACCCTGAAGGAACTACAGGACAGTTTGCCTGATTCTCATCAGATGGAAAGGAAAAACAAAGGAAAACATGAATAATGTACCAGAAGTGCTGAGAGAAGCATGTTTTAATGAGGAGCTGTAGGAAATCAGCATTAGTAGAGAAATGGTTTTGGGGAAATTAATGGGATTGAAGGTGGATAAATCTCCAGATCCCGATCATCTTCAGCCCAGAATACTTAAGGAAGTGGCCCTGGAAGTAGCAGATCCATTGGTGGTTATTTTCCAAAATTCTTTGCACTCTGGAATAGTTCCTACAGATTGAAGGGTAAGTCTGCTATTCAAAAAGGGAGGTAGAGAGAAAACAGAGAGCTGTAGACCAGTGAGCCTAACGTCAGTACTGGGGAAGTAGCGAGAGGTTATTATCAAGGATTTCATAACTCCGCATTTGGAAGACAGTGATATAATCAGACAAAGTCAGCATGGATTTACAAAAGGGAAATCATGCTTGACGAATCTTTTGGAATTAGAACCATAGAACCATAGAAAATTACAGCTCAGAAACAGGCCTTTTGGCCCTTCTTGTCTGTGCCGAACCATTTTATGCCTAGTCCCACTGACCTGCACTTGGACCATATCCCTCCACACCCATCTCATCCATGAACCCGTCCAAGTTTTTCTTAAATGTTTATCCGGCAGCTCATTCCACACTCCCACCACTCTCTGCGTGAAGAAGCCCCCCCTAATATTCCCTTTAAACTTTTCTCCTTTCACCCTTAACCCATGCCCTCTGGTTTTTTTCTCCCCTAGCCTCAGCGGAAAAAGCCTGCTTGCATTCACTCTATCTATACCCATCAAAATCTTATACACCTCTATCAAATCTCCCCTCAATCTTCTACGCTCCAGGGAATAAAGTCCCAACCTATTCAATCTCTCTCTGTAACTCAGCTTCTCAAGTCCCGGCAACATCCTTGTGAACCTTCTCTGCCCTCTTTCAATCTTATTTACATCCTTCCTGTAACTAGGTGACCAAACTGTACACAATACTCCAAACTCGGCCTCACCAATGCCTTATATAACCTTACCATAACACTCCAACTTTTATACTCGATACTCCGATTTATAAAGGCCAATGTACCAAAGGCACTCTTTACGACCCTATCCACCTGTGACGTCACTTTTAGGGAATTCTGTACCTGTATTCCCAGATCCCTCTGTTCAACTGCACTCTTCAGAGTCCTACCATTTACCCTGTACGTTCTTCTTTGGTTTGTCCTTCCAAAGTGCAATATCTCACACTTGTCTGCGTTAAATTCCATTTGCCATTTTTCAGCCCATTTTTCTAGTTGGTCCAAATCCCTCTGCAAGCTTTGAAAACCTTCCTCACTGTCCACTACACCTCCAATCTTTGTATCATCAGCAAACTTGCTGATCCAATTTACCACATTATCATCCAGATCAGTGATATAGATGACAAACAACAATGGACCCAACACCGATCCCTGCGGCACACCACTAGTCACAGGCCTCCACTCAGAGAAACAATCCTTCACAACCACTCTCTGGCTTCTTCCATTGAGCCAGTGTCTTATCCAATTTACTACCTCCCCATGTATACCTATTCTTTGAGGATGTAAGTAGTAGAGTTGACCGAGGAGAATCAAAGGCTTTCGACAAGGTCACACATAACAGATTACTATGACCTAGGGGTACATGTTCATAGCTCCTTGAAAGTGGAGTCACGGGTGGACAGAGTGGTGAAGAAGGCATTCGGCATGCTTGGTTTCATCGATCAGAACATTGAATACAGGAGTTGGGACATCTTGTTGAAGTTGTACAAGACATTGGTAAGGCCACACTTGGAATACTGTGTGCAATTCTGGTCACCCTATTATAGAAAGAATATTGTTAAACTAGAAAGAGTGCAGAAAAGATTTACTAGGATGCTACCGGGACTTGATGGATTGAGTTATAAGGAGAGGCTGGATAGACTGGGACTTTTTTCTCTGGAGCGTAGGAGGCTGAGACTTATAGAGGTCTATAAAATAATGAGGGGCATAGACAAGGTACATAGAACAGTACAGTACAGCACAGAACAGGCCCTTCGGCCCACAATGTCGTGCCGAGCTTTATCTGAAACCAAGTTCAAGCTATCCCACTCCCTATCATCCTGGTGTGCTCCATGTGCCTATCCAATAACCGCTTAAATGTTCCTAAAGTGTCTGACTCCACTATCACTGCAGGCAGTCCATTCCACACCCCAACCACTCTCTGCGTAAAGAACCTACCTCTGATATCCTTCCTATATCTCCCACCACGAACCCTATAGTTATGCCCCCTTGTAATAGCTCCATCCACCCGAGGAAATAGTCTTTGAACATTCACTCTATCCCCTTCATCATTTTATAAACCTCTATTAAGTCTCCCCTCAGCCTCCTCCGCTCCAGAGAGAACAGCCCTAACTCCCTCAACCTTTCCTCATAAGACCTACCCTCCAAACCAGGCAGCATCCTGGTAAATCTCCTCTGCACTCTTTCCAGCGTTTCCACATCCTTCTTATAGTGAGGTGACCAGAACTGCACACAATATTCCAAATGTGGTCTCACCAAGGTCCTGTACAGTTGCAGCATAACCCCACGGCTCTTAAACTCCAACCCCCTGTTAATAAAAGCTAACACACTATAGGCCTTCTTCACAGCTCTATCCACTTGAGTGGCAACCTTTAGAGATCTGTGGATATGGACCCCAAGATCTCTCTGTTCCTCCACAGTCTTCAGAACCCTACCTTTGACCCTGTAATCCACATTTAAATTAGTCCTACCAAAATGAATCACCTCACATTTATCAGGGTTAAACTCCATTTGCCATTTTTCAGCCCAGCCCATCTATGTCTCTTTGCAGCCTACAACAGCCCTCCACCTCATCCACTACTCCACCAATCTTGGTGTCATCAGCAAATTTACTGATCCACCCTTCAGCCCCCTCCTCTAAGTCATTAATAAAAATATCAAAGAGCAGAGGACCAAGCACTGATCCCTGTGGCACTCCGCTAGCAACCTGCCTCCAATCCGAAAATTTTCCATCCACCACCACCCTCTGTCTTCGATCAGACAGCCAGTTACCTATCCAATCGGCCAACTTTCCCTCTATCCCACATCTCCTCACTTTCACCATAAGCCGACCATGGGGGACCTTATCAAACGCCTTACTAAAATCCATGTATATGACATCAACTGCCCTACCTTCATCAACACACTTAGTTACCTCCTCAAAAAATTCTATCAAATTTGTGAGGCACGACTTGCCCTTCACGAATCCGTGCTGACTATCCCGGATTAATCCGCATCTTTCTAAATGGTCGTAAATCCCATCTCTAAGGACCTTTTCCATCAATTTACCAACCACCGAAGTAAGACTAACCGGTCTATAATTACCAGGGTCATTTCTATTCCCTTTCTTAAACAGAGGAACAACATTCGCCATTCTCCAGTCCTCTGGCACCATACCCGTGGACAGCGAGGACCCAAAGATCAAAGCCAAAGGCTCTGCAATCTCATCCCTTGCCTCCCAAAGAATCCTAGGATATATTTCATCAGGCCCAGGGGACTTATCGACCTTCAGTTTATTCAAAACTGCCAGGACATCCTCCCTCCGAACATCTATTTCCTCCAGCCTATTAGCCTGTAACACCTTCTCTTCCTCAAAAACATGGCCCCTCTCCTTGGTGAACACTGAAGAAAAGTATTCATTCATCACCTCGCCTATCTCTAGGTAGATAGTCAATATCTTTTCCCAAAGGTAGGGGAGTCTAAAACTAGAGGGCATAGGTCTAAGGTGAGAGGGGAGAGATACAAAAGTGTCCAGAGGGGCAATTTTTTCTCAGAGGGTGGTGAGTGTCTGGAACAAGCTGCCAGAGGTATTAGCAGAGGTGGGTACAATTTTATCTTTTAAAAAGCATTTAGATAGTTACATGGGTACGATGGGTATGGAGGGATATGGGCCAAATGTGGGTAATTGGGATTAGCTTAGGGGTTTTTTTTTTAAAAAGGGCGGCATGGACAAGTTGGGCCGAAGGGCCTGTTTCCATGCTGTAAACCTCTCTGACTCTATGTAAAGTTAAAGCACATGGGATTGCAGGTATTGTCTTGGGATGGATAGAAAGCTTGTCAGCAGATAGGAAGCAAAGAGTTGACATAAATGGGTCTTTTTCTGATTGGCAGTCAGTGACTAGTGGGGTCCCACAGGGATTTGTGCTCGGACCTCAATTGTTCACATTATATATTAATGATTTGGAAGAGGGAACTGAATGTATTATCTCCAAATTTGCAGATGATACAAAGTTGAATGGGAGGGTGAGCTGTGAGGAGGATGCAGAGATGCTTCAGCACGATTTTGACAGGCTGAATGTGTGGACATCGGCATGGCAGATGCAATATAATGTGGATAAATGTGAGGTTATCCACTTTGGTAGCAATAACAGGAAGACAGATTATTACTTGAATAGGTGCAAATTGAGAGAGGTGGATACTCAACGGGACCTTGGAGTCCTCATGCATCAGTTGCTAAAAGTAAGCTCACAGGTACAGCAGGCAGTAAAGAAGGCAAATGGTATGTTAGCCTTTGTAGCGAGAGGGTTCGAGCACGGGGATAGGGGTGTTTTGCTGCAGTTGTACAGGGCATTGGTGAGGCCACACCTGGAGAATTGTGTTCAGTTTTGGTGTCCCTATCTGAGGAAGGATGTCCTTGCTGTAGAGGGAGTACAGCGAAGGTTTACCAGGCTGATCGCTGGGATGGCAGGTCTGTCATATGAGGAGAGACTAAGTCGGTTAGGATTATATTCACTGGAGTTTAGCAGAGTGAGAGGGGATCTCGTAGAAATTTATAAAATTCTAACACGATTAGACAAGGTAGATTCAGATAGAATGTTCCCAATGGTGGGGGAGTCCAGGACTAGGGGTCATAGTTTGAGGATAAGGGGTAAACTTTCTAGGACTGAGGTGAGGAGAAATGGCTTCACCCAGAAGGTGGTGAATGTGTGGAATTCACTACCACAGAAAGTAGTTGAGGCCAGAAAGTTATGTGATTTCAAGAAGAAATTAGATATAGCTATTGGGGCTAAAGGGATCAAAGGATATGGGGGGGAAGAGGGGATCAGGATATTGAATTTGATGATCAGCCATGATCAAAATGATTGGTGGAGCAGGCTCGAAGGGCCGAATGGCCTGCTTCTAGTTTCTATGTTTCTATGGTAAATGCTAGAACCTATTAATACTGATGTCTTAAGATGATGTGGAGATGCTGGCGTTGGACTGGGGTGGGCACAGTAAGAAGTCTCACAACACCAAGTTAAAGTCCACCAGGTTTATTTGGTATCACAAGCTTTCGGAGCGCTGCTCCTTCATTCGGTGATGAAGGAGCAGCATTCCAAAAGTTCGTGATACCAAATAAACCTGTTGGACTTTAACCTGGTGTTGTGAGACTTCTTACAATGTCTTAATAATGGTCTTGTTTTTGTTATTGTGTGATCAGAGTCAACTGTTTTACAATGTTAAAATGAAAATTGTGTTTGAGAATGTGGTGGTGAGCAGCTTTCTTCAGCTGCTGCAGTGCCTGTGGTGTAGGTGCACCCACAGTGCTGTTAAAAAGGGAGTTCCAGGATTTTGATCCATTGTTAGTGAAGGACGGTGTAAGAATTGAAGGAGATCTTGCAGATTTTTGTGTTCTCATGTGTCTCAGCTGCTCGTGTCATTCTAGCTGGTACAGAGTGTGGGTGTGGGAGGTGGTGTTTAAGGAATCCTGGTTAGTATTGCATGGTTGTAAATTGGATGCATTGCTGCACAATGCACTGGTGATGGAGGGAGTGAATGTGTAAGGTGGTGGATGGGGTGCTAGTCAAGTGGGCTGCTTTTGTCTTGGACTTGTCGAGCTTCTTAAGTTTTGTTGGAGGCTCACTCATCCAAACAAATGGAGAGTATTCCATCATACTTGTGTCTTGTAGAGGGTGAATAGGAGATGAGTTACCCGCTGCAGAATTTCAAGCCTCTGATGGTTGTAGTTCTTGGAGGCCAATCATCTTTGGCGCAGGACATTGCTGCAAAAGTTCTTCAGGCCCCAGACCCAATTTCCTTTGGTTGCTTTATCAATGACTTTCCTTACCTCATAAAGTGAGAAGTGTTCTCATAGCCAGTATTTATATGACTGGTCCAGTTCCATTTCTGGTCAATGTGATCTCCAGGTTATTGTTGAAATTGGAGGAGCTATCTCACAGACCATTCAAACAAAGGCCAAGCATAATCATACGCTGAAATCATACCTTACAGACAATATCTGAGACATCATCTCTGGGTATTTTCTATCCCATTACCAAATCCTCTGGGAGGTTGTGCCAAAATTGGGAGTGTCGTCCCAAAATTGGGAGAGCTGTCTCATTGACTAGTTCATACTCATGTTCATTCGCTGAATCATACCTTACAGACAATGTCCCAGGCGCCACCATCACCATTCCTGAATATGTCCTATCCCTGCAAACCAAACGGCCATGCAGCATACCCATTGAGAGTGGCTCCGAAGCCGCAGTGATCTGAAATCTTTCTTGGTAATATAACTTGCGATAGTCTCCCCAGGGGCTCTCCCAGTTGAGTTGAACTTAAATCATTGTGATGTTACTGGTTTCAGGTGGTTGTGTGTTTTCACCAATTCAACTATCTCAGTGAATGACTGGGAATCAGGCGTGCTTGGGGATGTGAGGCTGCATACTAAGTTGTAGGCCTTGATCCCACACGTGCTCAGAAGGATTACCTTTCTCATCGCCTCCATCTCTATTCCATTGGCTGAAAATAGTAGTCCAAACATTCAATGTATTATGTTCAATCCTTCATAGAGCATCAAAAGGGTCTATCCAAATAGGGGAATATCTGCACTATTTTGTTTCTCAACTTGAACTGAACTTTGTGATTTTAATACCCAAGATCTTGAGACCGCTTTTTTTCTTTTATCCTGTCGCCAATGTAATAATTCCAGGTCACCAGTTAGGTAAACAACAATTGCAACATTTATTTACATCTAACTATCCTCATTGGCTACAGGGGAGGTCCCAGAGGATTGGAGAATAGCCAATATTGTTCTTTTGTTTAAGAATGGTAGCAAGGATAATCCAGGTAATTACAGGCCGGTGAGCCTTGCGTTCGAAGAGTGAGAGGGAATCTCATTGAAACTTATAAAATTTTAACAGCGTTAGACAAGGTAGATTCCGAAAGAATGTTCCCAATGGTCGGGGAGTCCAGGACGAGGAGAGGATTCTTTGAGACAGGATTTATTCCCACTTGGGAATAAGTGGATGTATTCGTGAGAGGCAACATGGTTTTGTGAAGGGGAGGTCATGTCTCACGAACATAATCGGGTTTTTCGAGGAAGTGACGAAGATGATTGCTGAGGGTAGGGCAGTGAATGTTGTCTACATGGACTTCAGTAAGGCCTTTGACAAGGTCCCTCATGGCAGACTGGTGCAGAAGGTGAAGTCGCATGGGATCAGAGGTGAGCTGGCAAGGTGGATACAGAACTGGCTCGGTCATAGAAGACAGAGCAGTGGAAGAGTGCGTTTCTGAATGGAGGGCTGTGACTAGTAGCGTTCCTCAGGGATTAGTGCTGGGACTTTTGCTGTTTGTAATATATATAAATGATTTGGAGGAAAATGTAACTGGTTTGATTAGTAAGTTTGCGGACGACACAAAGGTTGGGGGATTTGCGGAAAGCAATGAGGACCATCAGAGGATGCATAGAACATACAACATTACAGCGCAGTACAGGCCCCTCAGCTCTCTATGTTGCGCCGACCAGTGAAAGCAATCTAAAGCCCACCTAACCTACACTATTCCAATATCATCCATATGTTTATCCAATGACCATTTAAATACCCTGAATGTTGGCGAGTCCACTACTGCTGCAGGCAGGGTATTCCACGCCCTTACTACTCTCTGAGTAAAGAACCTACCTTTGACATCTGTCCTACATCTATCACCCCTCAATTTAAAGCTATGTCCCCTTGTGCTAGCTATCACCATCCGAGGAAAAAGGCTCTCACTATCCACCCTATCTAATCCTCTGATCATCTAGTATGCCTCTATTAAGTCACCTCTTAACCTTCTTCTCTCTAACGAAAACAACCTCAAGTCCCTCAGCCTTTCCTCATAAGACCTTCCCACCATACCAGGCAACATCCTAGTAAATCTCCTCTGCACCCTTTCCAATGCTTCCACATCCTTCCTATAATGCAGCGACCAGAACTGTATGCAATACTCCAAGTGCGGAGTACTTGCCCATCCCTGGGTGCCCTTGGAGGGCAGTTGAGAGTCAACCACATTGCTGTGGCTCTGTGGGCCAGACCAGGTAAGGAGGGCAGATTTCAACAGCTTCAACATGACCTCCTGACTCCGAAACTCAATCCCTCTACCAATAAAAGCTGACACTCTGTACGCCTTCTTAACAACCCTATCAACCTGGGTGCCAACTTTCAGGGATCTATGCACATGGACACCGAGATCTTTGTTCATCCACACTACCAAGTATCTTACCATTAGCCCAGTACTCTGTAATCCTGTTACTCCTTCCAAAGTTTCTTTGTTGGTTAAAAAGAAAAAGGAGGCTTATGTTCGGATGAGACGTGAGCACTCGGGTAGTGCACTAGAAAGCTTTAGATTGGCTAAGAGGGAGTTGAAGAGCGAGCTTAGAAGGGCTAAAAGGGGACATGAGAAGACTTTGGCGGATAGGGTTAAAGAGAATCCTAAGGCGTTCTATAGGTATGTCAAGAACAGAAGGTTGGTTAGGGCAAGTTTAGGGCCAGTTATAGATGGCAGAGGGAAGTTATGTGTGGAACCGGAGGAGATTGGTGAAGCATTGAACCAATATTTCTCTTCGGTGTTCACGCAAGGGGACATGAATATAGCTGAGGAGGACACTGGGTTGCAAGGGAGTAGAATAGACAGTATTACAGTTGATAAGGAGGATGTGCAGGATATTCTGGAGGGTCTGAAAATAGATAAATCCCCTGGTCCGGATGGGATTTATCCAAGGATTCTCTGGGAGGCAAGAGAAGTGATTGCAGAGCCTCTGGCTCTGATCTTCAGGTCGTCGTTGGCCTCTGGTATAGTACCAGAAGATTGGAGGTTAGCGAATGTTGTCCCATTGTTTAAGAAGGGGAACAGAGACTTCCCCGGGAATTATAGACCGGTGAGTCTCACTTCTGTTGTCGGCAAGATGTTGGAAAAAATTATAAGGGATAGGATTTATAGTTATTTGGAGAGTAATGAATTGATAGGTGATAGTCAGCATGGTTTTGTGGCAGGTAGGTCGTGCCTTACTAACCTTATTGAGTTTTTTGAGAAAGTGACCAAGGAGGTGGATGGGGGCAAGGCAGTGGACGTGGTATATATGGATTTTAGTAAGGCGTTTGATAAGGTTCACCATGGTAGGCTTCTGCAGAAAATGCAGATGTATGGGATTGGGGGTGATCTAGGAAATTGGATCAGGAATTGGCTAGCGGATAGGAAACAGAGGGTGGTGGTTGATAGTAAATATTCATCATGGAGTGCGGTTACAAGTGGTGTACCTCAGGGATCTGTTTTGGGGCCACTGCTGTTTGTAATATTTATTAATGATCTGGATGAGGGTATAGTTGGGTGGATTAGCAAATTTGCTGATGACACCAAAGTCGGTGGTGTGGTAGACAGTGAGGAAGGGTGTCGTAGTTTGCAGGAAGACTTAGACAGGTTGCAAAGTTGGGCCGAGAGGTGGCGGATGGAGTTTAATGCGGAGAAGTGTGAGGTAATTCACTTTGGTAGGAATAACAGATGTGTTGAGTATAGGGCTAACGGGAGGACTTTGAATAGTGTGGAGGAGCAGAGGGATCTAGGTGTATGTGTGCATAGATCCCTGAAAGTTGGGAATCAAGTAGATAAGGTTGTTAAGAAGGCATATGGTGTCTTGGCGTTTATTGGTAGGGGGATTGAATTTAGGAGTCGTAGCGTTATGTTGCAACTGTACACAACTCTGGTGCGGCCGCACTTGGAGTACTGTGTGCAGTTCTGGTCCCCACATTACAGGAAGGATGTGGAGGCTTTGGAGAGGGTGCAGAGGAGGTTTACCAGGATGTTGCCTGGTATGGAGGGGAGATCCTATGAGGAGAGGCTGAGGGATTTGGGATTGTTTTCGCTGGAAAGGCGGCGGCTAAGAGGGGATCTTATTGAAACATATAAGATGATTAGAGGTTTAGATAGGGTGGATAGTGATAGCCTTTTTCCTCTGATGGAGAAATCCAGCACGAGGGGGCATGGCTTTAAATTGAGGGGGGGTAGTTATAGAACCGATGTCAGGGGTAGGTTCTTTACCCAGAGGGTGGTGAGGGATTGGAATGCCCTGCCAGCATCAGTAGTAAATGTGCCTAGTTTGGGGGCGTTTAAGAGATCCGTAGATAGGTTCATGGACGAAAAGAAATTGGTTTAGGTTGGAGGGTCACAGTTTTTTTTTTTTTAACTGGTCGGTGCAACATCGTGGGCCGAAGGGCCTGTTCTGCGCTGTAATGTTCTATGTTCTATGTTCTAAAGTGAATCACCTCTCTCTTTTCCGCATTGAACTCCATTTGCCACCTCTCAGCCCAGCTCTGCAGCTTATCTATGTCCCACTGTAACCTGCAACAACCCTCCGCACTGTCCACAGCTCCACTGACTTTAGTGTCATCCGCAAATTTACTAACCCATCCTTCTACACCCTCATCCAGGTCATTTATAAAAATGACAAACAGCAGTGGCCCCAAAACAGATCCTTGCGGTACACCACCAGTAACTGAACACCAGGATGAACATTTCCCATCAACCGCCACCCTCTGTTTTCTTATAGCTAGCCAATTCCTGGTCCAAACCGCTAAATCACCCTCGATCTCATGCGTCCGTATTTTCTGCAATAGCTTACTGTGGGGAACCTTATCAAACGCTTTACTGAAATCCATATACACTACATCAACTGCTTTACCCTCATCCACCTCTTTGGTCACCTTCTCAAAGAACTCAATAAGGTTTGTGAGGCACGACCTACCCTTCACAAAACCGTGTTGACTATCCCTAATCAAATTATTCCTTTCGAGATGATTATAAATCCTATCTCTTATAATCCTTTCCAAAACTTTGCCCACAACAGAAGTAAGGCTCACTGATCTATAATTGATGTGGAGATGCCGGCGTTGGACTGGGGTGAACACAGTAAGAGTTTTAACAACAGGTTAAAGTCCAACAGGTATTTTTGGTAGCAAATACCATTAGCTTTCGGAGCGTTGCTCCTTCATCAGATGGAGTGGAAATGACATTTCCACTCCATCTGACGAAGAAGCAGCGCTCCGAAAGCAAATGGTATTTGCTACCAAATAAACCTGTTGGACTTTAACCTGGTGTTGTTAAAACTCTTACTGTGGTCTATAATTACCAGGGTTGTCTCTACTCCCCTTCTTGAACAAGGGGACAACATTTGCTATCCTCCGGTCTTCTGGCACTATTCCTGTAGACAATGACGACACAAAGATCAAAGCCAAAGGCTCTGCAATCTCCTCCCTAGCCTCCCAGAGAATCCTAGGATAAATCCCATCCGGCCCAGGGGACTTATCTATTTTCACACTTTCCAGAATTGCTAACACCTCCTCCTTATTAACCTCAATCCCGTATTGTCCTATAGCCTGTATCTCAGTATTATCCTCGACAACATTGTCTTTTTCCTGCTTGAATACTAACGAAAAATATTCATTTAGCGCCTCTCCTATCTCTTCAGACTCCACGCACAACTTCTCACTACTGTCCTTGACTGGCCCTAATCTTACCCCAGTCATTCTTTTATTCCTGATATACCTATAGAAAGCTGTAGGGTTTTCCTTGATCCTACCTGCCAAAGACTTCTCATGTCCCCTCCTGGCTCTTCTTTACTCTCTCTGTAGGTCCTTCCTGGCTAACTTGTAACTCTCAAGCACCCTAACTGAGCCTTCACGTCTCATCTTAACATAAGTCTCCTTCTTCCTCTTCACAAGAGATTCAACTTCTTTAATAAACCAAGGTTCCCTCGCTCGACCACTTCCTCCCTGCCTGACAGGTACATACTTATTAAAGACACGCAGTAGCTGTTCCTTGAACAAGCTCCACATTTCAATTGTGCCCATCCCCTGCAGTTTCCTTCCCCAACCTATGCAACCTAAATCTCGCCGAATCGCATCATAATTTCCTTTCCCCCAGCTATAACTCTTGCCCTTCGGTATATACCTATCCCTTTCCATCGCTAAAGTAAATGTAACCGAATTGTGGTCACTATCACCAAAGTGCTCACCTACCTCCAAATCTAACACCCGGTCTGGTTCATTACCCAGTATCATTGTTCAGCCAGAGTGAGACAGAGGGGAGATTTATTGCAGGAGTGCTGGGGTAAGAGATCTACTTTTAAAATACTTTTAATTTAAAAATAATACTTTTAATCTAGTTTAAAGTACTTTTTCACGGGTGTTTTTAAAAAAAACATCTTTGAACTCTAACCCGGAAGTAGGACGCTGGGAGTTGTGGGAAGGGTCTAAATTTTTCTTCAGCACGCATGAGGTATATAAGTAGGCCGCACTATTAAGCGAGCAGCGTCGTAGCAGGCAGTGGAGTGAGCGGGGAGCAGAGTGGGAGCTGACGGGCTTTGGCTCATCGGGCTTCGGCGTAGACAGGCAGAGGTGGGGTAGGTTTAGACAGTTTTTCCTGTGTCATTGGAAGAAAGGGGGAATAATGAGTGTGAGGCCAGTTTGTTGCACTCAGTGTCGGATGTGGGAGGTCCTGGAGTCAGCTAGCCTCCCGGACGTCCATATCTGCGCCAGGCGCGTTGAGCTGCAGCTCCTAAGGGACCACGTTAGGGAACTGGAGCTGCAGCTCAATGACCTTCGTCTGGTTAGGAAGAATGAGGAGGTGATAGATAGGAGTTACAGGCAGGTGGTCACACCGGGGCCATGGGAGATGGACAAGTAGGTCACGGTTAGGAAGGGGAAGGGGAAAGGTCAGGTACGAGAGAGTACCCCAGTGGCTGTGCCCCTTAAAAATAAGTACTCCTGTTTGAGTGCTGTTGAGGGGAGCAGCCTACCTGGGGGAAGCAATAGTAGTCGTGCCTCCGGCGCAGAGTCCGGCCCGGCATCTCAGAAGGGTAGGGAAAGGGAGGATGAGCAAGCAAACCGCCACACCAAGGTACATGGAGCTGTCCAAGTGGTGGGAGAAACAAGAAATGCAGTAGAAATTGGGGACAGTACACTTTTGGATGCTGTTGGGGCGGGGGGAGACTTAGCAGGGGTAAGCCATAGTGTACAGGTCACTGGATCAGAGTCTGTCCTTGTGGCTCAGAAGGGAAGGGGGGAGAGGAGTAGAGGATTAGTCATTGGGGACTCCATAGTTAAAGGGACGGATAGGAGATTCTGCGGGAACGAGAGAGACTCGCGGTCGGTGTGTTGCCTCCCAGGAGCCAGAGTCCACGATGTCTCGGATCGTGTTTTTGAAATCCTTAAGGGGGAGGGGGATCAGCCCCAAGTTGTGGTTCACATCGGCACTCAAGACATAGGGAGGAAAAGGGGTGGGGATGTAAGGCAGAAATTCAGGGAGTTGGGGTGGAAGCTTAGGGCAAGAACAAACAAAGTTGTTATCTCTGGTTTGTTACCCATGCCACGTGATAGTGAGGAGAGGAATAGGGAAAGAGGGCAGTTGAACACGTGGTTACAGGGATGGTGCAGGAGGGAGGGATTCAGATACCTGGACAATTGGGGCTCTTTCTGGGGTAGGTGGGACCTCTACAAACTGGATGGTCTGCACCTGAATCAGAGGGGTACCAATATCTTGGGGGGGAAATTTGCTAATGCTCTTCGGGAGGGTTTAAACTAATTCAGCAGGGGGTAGGTACCTGAATTGTAGCTCCGGTGTACAGGAGGTTGAGAGTAGTGAGGTCATGGATGAGGTTTCAGGGTCGCGGGAGTGTACTGACAGGCAGGAAGGTGGTTTGAAGTGTGTATACTTCAACGCCAGGAGCATCCGGAATAAGGGTGGGTGAACTTGCAGCATGGGTTGGTACCTGGGATTTCGACGTTGTGGGCATCTCGGAGACATGGATAGAGCAGGGACAGGAATGGTTGTTGCAGGTTCCAGGGTTTAGATGCTTCAGTAAGTGCAGGGAAGGTGGTAAAAGAGGGGGAGGTGTGGCATTGTTAGTCAAGGACAGTATTACGGTGGCAGAAAGGATATTTGATGAGGACTCGTCTACTGAGGTAGTTTGGGCTGAGGTTAGAAACAGGAAAGGAGAGGTCACCCTGTTGGGAGTTTTTTTATAGACCTCCGAAAGGTTCCAGAGATGTAGAGGAAAGGATTGCAAAGATGATTCTGGATAGGAGCGAAAGTAACAGGGTAGTTGTTCTGGGGGACTTTAACTTTACAAATATTGACTGGAAAAGCTATAGTTCGAGTACTTTGGAGGGGTCAGTTTTTGTCCAATGTGTGCAGGAAGGCTTCCTGACACAGTATGTAGATAGACCAATAAGAGGCGAGGCCACATTGGATTTGGTACTGGGTAATGAACCAGGCCAGGTGTTAGATTTGGAGGTAGGTGAGCACTTTGGTGACAGTGACCACAATTCGATTACGTTTACCTTAGCTATGGAAAAGGATAGGTATATACCAAAGGGCAAGAGTTATAGCTGGGGGAAAGGAAATTATGATGCGATTAGGCGAGATTTAGCTGGCATAGGTTGGGGAAGGAAACTGCAGGGGATGGGCACAATTGAAATGTGGAACTTGTTCAAGGAACAGCTACTACGCGTCATTGATAAATATGTACCTGTCAGGCAGGGAGGAAGCAGACGTGTGAGGGAACCGTGGTTTACTAAGGAGGTTGAATCTCTTGTGAAGAGGAAGAAGGAGACTTATGTAAGGATGAGATGTGAAGGTTCAGTTAGGGAGCTTGAAAGTTACAAGTTAGCCAGGAAGGACCTGAAGAAAGAGTTAAGAAGAGCCAGGAGGGGACATGAGAAGTCTTTGGCAGGTAGGATCAAGGAAAACCCTAAAGCTTTCTATAGGTATGTCAGGAGTAAAAGAATGACGAGGGTAAGATTAGGGCCAGTCAAGGACAGGAGTGGGAAGTTGTGCATGGAGTCTGAAGAGATAGGAGAGGCACTAAATGAATATTTTTCGTCAGTATTCACACTGGAGAGGGACAGTGTCGAGGGGAGTACTGAGATGCAGGCTGTTGGACTGGATGGGATTGAGGTTCATAAGGAGGAGGTGTTAGCAATTCTGGAAAGGGTAAAAATAGATAAGTCCCCTGGGCCGGATGGGATTTATCCTAGGATTCTCTGGGAGGCTAGAGAGGAGATTGCAGAGCCTTTGGCTTTGATCTTTGGGTCGTCATTGTCTACTGGAACAGTGCCAGAAGACTGGAGGATAGCAAATGTTGTCCCCTTGTTCAAGAAGGGGAGTAGGGACAACCCTGGTAATTATAGACCGGTGAGCCTTACTTCTGTTGTGGGCAAAGTATTGGAAAGGATTGTAAGAGATAGGATTTATAATCACCTGGAAAGGAATAATTTGATTAGGGATAGTCAGCACGGTTTTGTGAAGGGTAGGTCGTGCCTCACAAACCTTATTGAGTTCTTTGAGAAGGTGACCAAAGAGGTGGATGAGGGTAAAGCGGTTGATGTGGTGTATAGGGATTTCAGCAAAGCGTTTGATAAGGTTCCCCATGGTAAGCTTTTACAGAAAATACGGACACATGGGATTGAGGGTGATTTAGTGGTTTGGATCAGGAATTGGCTAGCTGTAAGAAAAAAGAGGGTGGTGGTTGATGGGAAATATTCATCCTGGAGTTCAGTTACTAGTGGTGTACCACAAGGATCTGTTTTAGGGCTACTGCTGTTTGTCATTTTTATTAATGACCTGGATGAGGGCGTAGAAGGATGGATTAGTAAATTTGCAGATGACACTAAAGTCGGTGGAGTTGCGGACAGTGTGGAAGGATGTTGCAGGTTACAGAGGGACATAGATAAGCTGCAGAGCTGGGCTGAGAGGTGGCAAATGGAGTTTAATGCGGAAAAGTGTGAGGTGATTCACTTTGGAAGGAGTAACAGGAATACAGAGTACTGGGCCAATGGTAAGATATTTGGTAGTGTGGATGAACAGAGGGATCTGGGTGTCGCATGTGCATAGATCCCTGAAAGTTGGCACCCAGGTTGATAGGGTTGTTAAGAAGGCGTACGGTGTGTTAGCTTTTATTGGTAGAGGGATTGAGTTTCGGAGCCAGGAGGTCATGTTGCAACTGTACAAAACTCTGGTGCGGCCGCACTTGGAGTATTGCGTACAGTTCTGGTCGCCGCATTATAGGAAGGATGTGGAAGTGTTGGAAAGGGTGCAGAGGAGATTTACCAGGATGTTGCCTGGTATGGTGGGAAAACCGTATGAGGAAAGGCTGAGGGGCTTGAGGTTGTTTTTGTTAGAGAGAAGAAGGTTAAGAGGTGACTTAATCGAGGCATGCAAGATGATCAGAGGATTAGATAACGTGGATAGTGAGAGCCTTTTTCCTCGGATGGTGATGGCTAACACGAGGGGACATAGCTTTAAATTGAGGGGTGATAGATATAGGACAGATGTTAGAGGTAGGTTCTTTACTCAGAGAGTAGTAAGGGCGTGGAATGCCAGTAGTGGACTCATCAACATTAAGAGCATTCAAATGATTATTGGATAAACATATGGATGATATTGGAATCGTGTAGGTTGGATGGGCTTTGGATTGGTTTCACTGGTCGGCGCAACATCGAGTGCCGAAGGGCCTGTACTGCGCTGTAATGTTCAATGTTCTAATGTGGCCTCGCCTCTTGTTGGCCTATCTACATACTGTGTCAGGAAGCCTTCCTGCACACATTGGACAAAAACTGACCCCTCTAAAGTACAAAGAACAATACAGCACAGGAACAGACCCTTCGGCCCTCCAAGCCCGCGCCATTCCCTGGTCCAAACTGGACCATTCTTTTGTATCCCTCCATTCCCACTCCATTCATGTGGCTATCTAGATAAGTCTTAAACGTTCCCAGTGTGTCCGCCTCCACCACCTTGCCCGGCAGCACATTCCAGGCCCCCACCACCCTCTGTGTAAAATACGTCCTTCTGATATCTGTGTTAAACCCCCCCCCCACCCACCTTGAACCTATGACCCCTCGTGAACATCACCACCGACCTGGGAAAAAGCTTCCCACCGTTCACCCTATCTATGCCTTTCATAATTTTATACACCTCTATTCGGTCACCCCTCATCCTCCGTCTTTCCAGTGAGAACAACCCCAGTTTACCCAATCTCTCCTCATAACTAAGCCCTTCCATACCAGGCAACATCCTGGTAAACCTCCTCTGTACTCTCTCTAAAGCCTCCACGTCCTGGTAGTGTGGCAACCAGAACTGGGCGCAGTATTCCAAATGCGGCCGAACCAACGTTCTATACAACTGCAACATCAGACCCCAACTTCTATACTCTATGCCCCATCTTATAAAGGCAAGCATGCCATATGCCTTCACAACCTTCTCCACCTGTGACGTCACCTTCAAGGATCTGTGGACTTGCACACCCAGGTCCCTCTGCGTATCTACACCCTTTATGGTTCTGCCATTTATCGTAAAGCTCCCCCCTACGTTAGTTCTACCAAAATGCATCTCTTCTCATTTATCTGGATTGAACTCCATCTGCCATTTCTTTGCCCAAATTTCCAGCCTGTCTATATCCTTCTGTAGCCTCTGACAATGTTCCTCACTATCTGCAAGTCCAGCCAATTTCGTGTCGTCTGCAAACTTACTGATCACCCCAGTTACACCTCCTTCCAGATCGTTTATATAAATCACAAACAGCAGAGGTCCCAATACAGAGCCCTGCGGAACACCACTAGTCACAGGCCTCCAGCCGGAAAAAGACCCTTCCACTACCACCCTCTGTCTTCTGTGACCAAGCCAGTTCTCCACCCATCTAGCCACCTCCCCCTTTATCCCATGAGATCCAACCTTTTTCACCAGCCTACCATGAGGGACTTTGTCAAACGCTTTACTAAAGTCCATATAGACGACATCCACGGCCCTTCCCTCGTCAACCATTCTCGTCACTTCTTCAAAAAACTCCACCAGCTTAGTGAGGCATGACCTCCCTCTCACAAAACCATGCTGACTATCGTTAATGAGTTTATTCCTTTCTAAATGCGCATACATCCTATCTCTAAGAATCGTCTCCAACAACTTCCCGACCACGGACGTCAAGTTCACCGACCTATAATTACCCGGGTTATCCTTCCTACCCTTCTTAAATAACGGGACCACATTAGCTATCCTCCAATCCTCTGGGACCTCACCTGTGTCCAGTGACGAGACAAAGATTTGCGTCAGAGGCCCAGCGATTTCATCTCTCGTTTCCCTGAGCAGCCTTGGATAGATTCCATCAGGCCCTGGGGATTTGTCAGTCTTTATTTTCTCTAAGAAACCTAACACTTCCTCCCTTGTAATGGAGATTTTCTCTAACGGGTCAACACTCCCCTCCGAGACACTCCCAGTCAACACATCCCTCTCCTTTGTGAATACCGACGCAAAGTATTCATTTAGGATCTCCCCTACTTCTTTGGGCTCTAAGCATAATTCCCCACTTTTGTCCCTGAGAGGTCCGGTTTTTCCCTGACAACCCTTTTGCTCCCAACGTATGAATAAAATGCCTTGGGATTCTCCTTAATTCTGTCTGCCAAGGACATTTCGTGACCCCTTTTTGCCCTTCTAATTCCTTGTTTGAGTTCTTTCCTACTTTCTTTGTATTCCTCCAGAGCTCCCTCTCTAACGTACGCCTCTCTTTTCCTTTTGACCAATCCCTCAATTTCCCTGGTTATCCACGGTTCTCGAATCCTACCCTTCCTATCCTTTTTTACAGGCACATGCCTATCCTGCAGCCCTAACAACTGTTCCTTAAAAGACTCCCACATGCCAGATGTGGATTTATCCTCAACCAGCCTCTCCCAATCAACAGCTGCCAAATTCTGCCTAATCCCACTAAAGTTGGCTTTCCCCCAATCCAACACCTTACCCTTGGGACACCACTCATCCTTTTCCATCACTATCCTAAAGCTAACAGAATTGTGGTCACTATTTGCCACATGTTCCCCTACCGAAACTTTGAAGACCTGACCGGGCTCATTCCCCAGTACCAGGTCCAGTATAGCCCCCTCTCTAGTCGGGCTATCTACATATTGTTCCAAAGAAACTTCCTGTACGCATTTTACAAATGCCTCTCCATTCAGACTCCCAGCCCTATGCGATTTCCAGTCTATACCAGGGAAATTGAAGTCTCCCACTACAACAACCCTATTTTTCCTGCACCTATCCATTATCTCCTGACATATCCAGGATGATAGGGAGTGGGATAGCTTGATCTTGGTTTCAGATAAAGCTCGGCACAACATCGTGGGCCGAAGGGCCTGTTCTGTGCTGTACTGTTGTATGTTCTATATCCGTTCTTCCACTTCCCTTGGGCTGTTGGGGGGCCTGTAGTACTCGAACTATAGCTTTTCCAGTCAATATTTGTAAAGTTAAAGTCCCCCATAACAACTACCCTGTTACTTTTGCTCCTATCCAGAATCGTCTTTGCAATCCTTTCCTCTCCAGCTCTGGAACTTTTCGGAGGCCTATAGAAAACTCCCAACAGGGTGACCTCTCCTTTCCTGTTTCTAACCTCAGCCCATACTACCTCAGTAGACGAGTCCTCATCAAATGTCCTTTCTGCCACCGTAATACTGTCCTTGATTAACAATGCCACACCTCCACCTCTTTTACCACCTTCCCTGCTCTTACTGAAACATCTAAGCCCCGGAACCTGCAACAACCATTCCAGTCGCTGCTCTATCCATGTCTCCGAGATGGCCACGACATCGAAATCCCAGGTACCAACCCATGCTGCAAGTTCACCCACCTTATTCCGGATGCTCCTGGCGTTGAAATATACACCCTTCAAACCACCTTCCTGCCTGCCAGTACACTCCTGAAACCATGAAACCTTATCCATGACCTCACTACTCTCAACCTCCTGTACACTGGAGCTACAATTCAGGTTCCCATCCCCCTGCTGAATTAGTTTAAGCCCTCCCGAAGAGCATTAACAAATTTCCCCCCCAGGATATTGGTGGTACTCTGGTTCAGGTGTAGACCATCCCGTTTGTAGAGGTCCCACCTCCCCCAGAATGAGCCCCAATTGTCCAGGTATCTGAATCCCTCCCTCCTGCACCATCCCTGTAGCCACGTGTTCAATTGCTCTCTCTCCCTGTTCAGCAGGATATAGATCAGTTGGAGACTTGGCGGAGAGATGGCAGATGGAGTTTAATCCGGACAAATGTGAGGCATTTTGGAAGGTCTAATACAGATAGGAAATATACAGTAAATGGCAGAACCCATAAGCGTTCTGATTGATAGGCAAAGGGATCTGGGTGTACAGGTACACAGGTCACTGAAAGTGACAACGCAGGTGGAGAAGGTAGTCAAGAAAGCATACAGCATGCTTGCCTTCATCGGCCGGGGCATTGAGTTTAAAAATTGGCAAGTCATGTTGCAGCTTTATAGAACCTTAGTTAGGCTGCACTTGGAATATAGTGTTCACTTCTGGTCGCCACATTACCAGAAGGACGTGGAGGCTTTGGAGAAGGTACAGAAAAGATTTACCAGGATGGCTGCCTGATATGGAGGGCATTAACTATGAGGAGAGGTTGGAGAAACCTGGTTTGTTCTCACTGGAATGACGGAGTTTGAGGAGCGATCCGATAGAAGTCTACAAGATTATGAGGGGCATGGACAGAGTGGATAGTCAGAAGCTTTTTCCCAGGGTGGAAGAGTCAATTACTAGGGGGCATAGGTTTAAGGTGCGAGGGGCAAGGTTTAAAGGAGATGTACAAGGCAAGTTTTTTTTTACACAGAGGGTGGTGGGTGCCTGGAACTCGCTGCCGGGGGAGGTAGTGGAAGCAGATACGATAGTGACTTTTAGGAGGTGTCTTGGCAAATACATGAATAGGATGAGAATGGAGGGATATGGTCCCCAGAAGGGTAGGGGGTTTTAGTTCAGTCGGATAGCATGGTCGGTGCAGGCTTAGAGGGCCGAAGGGCCTGTTCCTGTGCTGTAATTTTCTTTGTTCTTTGACTGTTTGGAGTTTGCACGTTCTCCCCATTTCTGTGTAGGTTTCCTCCGGGTGCTCCGATTTCTTCCTACACTCCAAAGATGTGTGGTTTGGGTTGATTGGCCATACTAAATTGCCCCTTAGTGTCAGGACATTAGCAAGGTAAATGTGTGGGGTTACAGGGATAGGGGCTGGGTGGGATTGTTGTCAGTGCAACCTCGATGGGTTGAATGGCCTCCTTCTGCATTGTGTAGGGATTTTATTCTATTCCAAATCCACTTCTTTGTCTAAGCCATTAATCTCTTTGAATATCACTTTGTGGATTGTATTGTTTTGTATTTGGCTCAGTATCCATTTTTCCTAACTTCTCTGTGAAAGACCCTGGGATGTCTTTTCCACATGAGTTGATATGTAAATACTGGTTCTAGTTAAGCCTGAAATTGATAGGAGACCAGATTATCACCACTGTCAGGTTATAATCATTTCCACGTGACAAGTACAACAATTCCCTCTCAGAACGGCTTTAGAATAAAAGGCTACTTAATAAGCTAAGAGCCCATGGTGTTAGGGATAGTGTATTAGTATGGATAGAGGATTGGCTAACTGATAGAAGTCATGATGTGGAGATGCCGGCGTTGGACTGGGGTAAACACAGTAAGAAGTTTAACAACACCAGGTTAAAGTCCAACAGGTTTATTTGGTAGCAAAAGCCACACAAGCTTTCGAAGCTCTAAGCCCCTTCTTCAGGTGAGTGGGAATTCTGTTCACAAACAGAGTTTATAAAGACACAGACTGTGTCTTTATAAACTCTGTTTGTGAACAGAATTCCCACTCACCTGAAGAAGGGGCTTAGAGCTTCGAAAGCTTGTGTGGCTTTTGCTACCAAATAAACCTGTTGGACTTTAACCTGGTGTTGTTAAACTTCTAACTGATAGAAGACAGAAGGTTGGGAAAAGAGGGCCATTTTCAGGATGACAACCTGTAACTAGTGGAGTGCCACAGGGATCAGTGCTGGGGCCACAACCATTTACAATATATATTAATGACTTGGATGCGGGAAGTGAATGTACTATTGCCAAGTTTGTGCGTGACACAAAAATAGGTGGGACAGCAAGTGGTGAGGAATGACACGAAGATCCTACAGAGGGATATAGACAGGTTAGATGAGTGGGCAAAAAATTGGCAGATGGAATATAATGCAGGAAAATGTGAAGTGATACTCTTTAGTAGGAAGAATAAAGGAGCTGAATATTATTTAAATGGAGAAAGCTGCAGCACGGAGGGATTTGGGGATCCTTGCGCATAAATCACGAAAAGCTAGCATGCAGGTAATTGGGAAGGCAAATGGATTTTTGGCCTTTAATTCAAAGGGAGTGGAGTATAAAAATAGGGAATTCTTGCTAAAAGTATACAAGGCACTAGTTGGACCACACCTGGAATACTGTGAACAGTTTTGGTCCCCTTATTTAGGAAAGATATACTGGTGTTGAAGGCAGTCCAGAGAAGGTTCATTAGGTTAATCCCGGATATGGAGGGATTTTCTTATGAGGAGAGGTTGCGTAGATTGGGCCTGTACTCATTGGCGTTTAGAAGAATGAGAAGCAACTTTATTGAGACATATAGGATTCTTGGGGCTTGACAGGGTAGATGTTGAGATGTTGTTCCCATTGTTGGAGAGTCTAGTACTAGAGGGCATAATCTAAAGGTTTAAAGTTTTTTAAGTTTATTTATTAGTGTTTGCAAGTAACGTAAGCAAGTAGGCTTACATTAATACTGCAGTGAAGTTACGGTTAAAATCCCCAAGTTGCCACACTCCAGCACCTGTTCAGGTAAACTGAGGGAGAATTTATCATGGCCAATCCATCTAACAAGCACATCTTTCAGACTGTGGGAGAAAACCGGAGCACCCAGAGGAAACCCATGCAGACACGGGGAGAATGTGCTGACTCCACACAGACAGTAACCCAAGCCGGGAATCGATCCCGGCTCCCTGGTGCTGTGAGGCAGCAGTGCTAACCACTGTGCCGTCTGAGTAAGAGTAAGAGGTCACCCATTTAAGAGAGAAATTTCTTCTCTTGAGGGTAGTTAATCTGTGGGAATTCCTTAGCACAGAGGGCTGTAGAAGTTGTGTTCAAGGCTGAAATAGCTTTTTAATCTAGATATAAGGATTATGGGGATAAAGCGAAAACATGGTTTTGAGGATTATCACATCAGATCAGAAATAATATCATTGAATTGTGGAGCAGACTCGATGGGCCAAATGGCCTACTTCTAGTTTTATGTTGTTTGGTCTTGTAGAATTAAATGTGGCAAAGTAACAGTATCTTTACTTGATTAATTTATAGTGCAAAGTAGTACCTTCAGTTGGTGTCCTTACAAAGTGATGCCCCATCTCTGCTGCATTGTTGTTGCCCCCACAATGCCCAGTATTTGTACTGCATTGCCTGTTACCTCTCCATTGCTCTGTCAGTGTGCTGTTTTCTCAGATTTGTACTTTCATGTTTGTTTCTTCAGGTTGAAGGCCAAGATGAGATAGATGAATTCAGAAAGGTAAGTTTATTTTCTTAAATCTTTTTTGTGTGTTTGAATCAGTTTGTTCAGTTCCTGCCAATTTGTCAAGTTACGGTGTGCGTTGCTGAGATCTCATTGAAGAGGCAAGTGAGGGGAAGTTTTTCACCAACTTTCTGTTGCTATCGTGTACTAATTGGTTTTCATTTCAACACATCCTTCAAGCATTAGAAGACTTATATGGGGAATTCTTTGGACCCATAACCTGTAGCCTCTAGGCCTAGTTCTATGGCAATATGAAGGGTACTAGTTTGCAATTTTTATGGTAATATAGAATAGAGCTCCCTAAAGCACGATTAAAACCCCTGAAACATACTACCTAACAAAAGCAAATTTAAATTGTGTATTCAGTGTGAAACACTGACCATGGCAGTATTGCTGTTACACAAAACTGGAGACACAGTGGCACACTGGTTAGCACTGCTGCCTCACAGCACCAGGGACCCAAGTTCAATTCCGGCTTTAGGTGTCTGTCTGTGTGACACATTATCCCCATGTCTGCGTGGGTTTCCTCCGGGTGCTCTGGTTTTCTCCCACAGTCAATAGATGTGCAGTTTAGATGGATTGGCCGTGCTAAATTTCCCCTTAGTGTCCCAAGTGAACAAAAAGAAGTACTGCATGGGAACAGCCCATTCAGTCCTCCAAGCCCATGCCGATCCTGATGCTCTAACTAAACTAAACCTTCTGCCCTTACCCGGTCCAAAGCTGCCACGTCCTTCTGATTGTGCGCAGTTCTGGTCATCACACTATATTCCAAATGTGGCCTAATCATGGTTTTATATTGCCAAGTCTTGTACTCTATGCCCAGTCGATGAAGCGATGAAGACAAGCATGCCATATGCCTTCTTAATCGCCTTGGCCACGTGTGTTGTTACTTTTGGGGAACTGTGGACCTGGACACCCATATCCCTCTGTATGTTAACATTCCTTGGGGTTCTGCCATTTACAGTTTAATTCACACCTGACTTTGATCCTCAAGGTACATCACCTACATTTGTCCATGTAGGTTAGATGGATTAGCCGTGGTAAATATTTGGGGTTGCGGGGATAGGGAAGGGGAGAGGGCCTGGGTAAGTAAGATGCTCTGGCAGTTTGTCATTGCAGGCTCGATGGGCTGAATGGCTTCCTTCTGCACTTTTGTGATTCTGTGATTCAAATTGAATAGAATTGAAGTTTAAATATCCCCATTCCTCGCCGATCAATGCTCAAATGAAACTATCCACACAAAATTGAGAGACTCGTAATGTCTCCTCCCCAACTGGTTTTTTCCTATTACTTTTGATCTTTGCCTTTATGGTGCTCAGAAAATTTTAGCATTACAGATTGTTTAATATGTGATATATTAGATATGTTGACAGATTTAATAACTATGACAATTTATAGTTATATAATGGTTATATAGTTATGGCATGACACTAGGGAATTCTGTGAAACAAAGGGAGCTTGGTATGTTTATCCACAGATCTCTGAAGGCGGAAGGGCATGTTAGTGAGGTGGTGAAAAAGGCACATGGGACACATGCCTTTATCGATCAAGGCATAGATTACAAAAGCAGGGAAGTCATGTTGGAGTTGTATAGAACTTTGGTGAGGCCACAGCAGGAGTACTGTGTGCAGTTATGTTCACCTCATTATTGGAAGGATGTGATTGCACTGGAGGGGGTGCAGAGGAGATTCACCAGGATGCTGCCTGGGATGGAAAATTTAAGTTATGAAGAGAGGTTGGGTAGGCTTCAGTTGTTTTCGTTGGAGCAGAGAAGACTGAGGGGCGACCTGATCGAGGTGTACAAGATTATGAGAGACATGGACAGAGTGGATAAAGAGCAGCTGTTCCTCTTAGTTGAAGGGTCAATCACAAGGAGACATAGGTTCAAGGTGAGGGGCAGGAGGTTTAGGGGGGATGTGAGGAAAATCTTTTTTACCCAGAGGGTGATGACGGTCTGGAATGCGCTGCTTGGGAGGGTGGTGGAGGGGTGGACCTCACATCCTTTAAAAAGTAATTGGATGAGCACTTGGCATATCATAACATTCAGGACTATGGGCCAAGTGCTGGAAGATGGGATTAGCTGGGAATTTCAGGTGTTTCTCGTGTTGTTGGTGCAGACTCGATGGGCCAAAGGGCCTCTTCTGCACTGTATGATTCTATGATTGTAATTTTTATTTCTCCCATAAATAATCAAATAAATGACCAGATAACTTTGTTTAACTGTTTAACTTTGCCACTAAACTCAATGAGGAAAGCTTGATTAAATAATAGTTCAATGCTTTCCACATTTTAGCTGGGAAAGTAATTTCTTCAATGTTTAATGAAATATTACATTTTGAAGGTTAAAATATTAGTTATGATAAATTGCAGTGTTTGTGAGCTTGATGTTACTCTGAAATCTAACCCTCTGCCTTTTAATCAGTTGCATTTTCTGCTTTGTTTTCCAGAAGACTTCAGGAGGGATTTACCACTACCTGTCCCGTGCTTGTTGTGCCGCACTCCCTCTCCAGCTATTCCTCCTCCTCTTACTGCTCCTTGCCTTCCTCTTGCCACTGATCGAGGAACAGGATAGCTGCAGCGTGGTCAACAACTTTGCACGCTCTTTCTACCTGACACTGAGATATCAGGGTCCCCCTCCAACATAGCCAAGCACCTTGAGTTCACTCAGTAATGCTGGAGAACACAACTTGTTCTAGAAGCTGTAATGATGTCAGTGTTCATACTGACATTTCAGTTCCTGACACACTCCGGCAGAAGTTGCTTGATTATTTTGGAAGTGTTGTTATGGAAGCCTACTGTTTGTAGCTTTATGTTAACAGATACCTGCTTAAGGATAAGGCTCTATAATGAACTGTTGTCAGATGCTAAAAGTAATTTATTTAGAACCAGTAACCATTTTTATATCAGTTTCTGACTGAAGTTTGAAATTCCGGTCCTCCTCTTGCTTTGGGCAATGATCAATTTTAAATCTGATTTTTGATTGGTGTAACTGAAGGATATAACTGCCAAGGTGAGAATTTACTTTGTATTTTTATAACTTAGTCTGGCTGACCAAAGTTACCAGAAGTTAGTCATTCAACCTGTGCATGAAGGAATGTTCTAAACTGCAAATCAGTATTATATTTTAAATATATTGCAGGAGTTGCATCACAAATATAAGCCACAATTGTGCCACTGATGTTCAACTATCTTCTTGTTATTCCCAGAGACTTTGGTGTTTAGGGCACAAGTTCAGTCATGTCAGTACAGGAGGATCATTTGATCCATTGTGCTTGTGCCAACATTTGAAAGAACTATATGGCTTGCCTTATTCCCTGCTCGTTCCTCGGGTCTGTAATTACATCCTCTTTTCAAGTATTTATCAATTCCCTTTTTGAAAGTTACGATTGAATCTGATTCCACCTTATTTTCAGGCAGCGCATTCCTAATCATCATAACTCAGGGCAAAAAGGAATTCTCCACATTTCTCTTCCTGCTCCCACTCCCAGTTCTTCTGATAATTATCTTTAATCTATGTCCTCTATCCTGCCACTGGAAAAAGTTCCTCATTTACTATATCAAAACCTCTTTACGATCTTTAACACCTCTATTAAATCTCCCCTTTAGCCTTCCCCGCTCTAAGCTTCTCCAATCTCTCTTCATAAATTAAGTTCTTCATTCCTGGTACAGTTCTAGTAAATCGCTTCAGCACCTTCCCCAAGGTTTGGACATCCAGCCTGAAGCCCAGAGTTGGACACACTGCTCCAATTGGGATCTAACCAGTAACTCATTTAGCATAGCTTCTTTGCTTTTGTTTTCTATTCCTCTCCTAATAAAACCAAGGATTGTATATGTTTTTTAACAGGCTTCTCAAAGCTCGTCCTGCCTATTGACTATTCTAATGCAGTCTTTGCCAGCCTCCTATCTACATAAACTTGAGGTCATCCAACATTCTACTGACCTTATTTTAACTTGTCTATTCAGACTGTAATTAGTCCTGTTCACTAGCACTTCTGTGCTCGCTGACCTACATTGGTTCCCGATCCACCAATTGCCTGTACCAAAGAAAAGCCAGGCAGCGTGCCTTAATGACTATCATCCAGTGGCTCTGACGTCCATCATTATCAAGTGCTTCAAAAGGATAGTAAAAGGCATGAATCAATTCTGGCCTCCCAGATTGCCTGGATCCGCTACAGTTCGCCTATCGCTGCAAAAGGTCCACAGTAGGCACCATCTCCCTGGTCCTACACTTAACCCTGGAACACCTGGATAACAAAGACACTTATGTCAGACTCTTGTTTATTGACTACAGCTCAGTCTTCAACACCATTATTTCTCCAAACTCTGTGGCCTGGGGCTCGGCTCCTCCCTCTGCGACTGGATCCTAGACTTCTTAACCCACAGACCGGAGATAGGCAACAACACCTCCTTCACGATCATTCGCAACACCGGTGCCCCACAGCGCTGTGTTCTCAGCCCCTTACTATACTCCTCATACACATATGATTGTGTGGCCAAATTTCCGTCAAACTTGATTTTCAAGTTTGCTGATGACACCACCATAATGGGTCGGATCTCAAACAATGATGAGACAGAGTACAGGAAAGAGATAGAGAATCTGGTGAACTGGTGTGATGATAATCTCTCCCTCAATGTCAGCAAAATGAAGGAGATAGTCATTGATTGCAGAAAGCGTAGTGGAGAACATGCCCCTGTCTACATCAATGGGAATGAAGTGGAAATGGTCGAGAGCTTCAAGTTTCTCGGTGTCCAGATCACCAACAACCTATCCTGGTCCTTCCATGTCGATGCTATAGTTAAGAAAGCCCACCGATGCCTTTGCTTTCTCAGGAGGCCATGGAATTTGGCATGTCCACTACAACTCTCTCCAACTTTTACAGATGCACCATAGAAAGCATTCTTTCTGGTTGTATCACAGCTTGCTATGGCTGCTGCTCTGCCCAAGACCGCAAGAAACTACAAAGGGTTGTGAATGAAGTCCAGTCCATCACGCAAACCAGCCTCCCATCCATTGACTCTGTCTACACTTCCCACTGCCTTGGCAAAGCAGACAGCAGAATTTAGAACCCCACGTACCCTGGACATTCTCTCTTCCACCTTCTTCCTTTGGGGAAAAAGATACAAAGGTCTGAGGTCACGTACCAACCGACTCAAGAACAGCTTTTTCCCTGCTGCCATCAGACCTTTGAATGGACCTACCTCATATTAAGCTGATCTTTCTCTACACCCTAGCTATGACTATAACACTACATTCTGCACCCTCCATTCCTACTTTATGTATGGTATGCCTGTATAGCGTGCAAGAAACAATACTTTTCACTGTATACTACTAATACATGTATCAATAATAAATCAAGGATGAAAATTTTAAAATCAAAATCCCTCTGCTCCAATCTCCTCCATTCCTACTACCCTTCGAAATCTTTGTTGTACTCTATTTGTGGTCATCTGCACACCCCTAATTTTAATCACTTTACCATTGGTAGCTGCGCCTTCTGCTGCTTAGGCCCTAAGCTTTGGAACTTCTTCCCTAAATATCTTTGCCAACCTACTTCTCTCTCCTTTAAGATGCATCTTAAATTCTTTGGCCAAGTTTTTGATCATATGTTTCAATATCATATGTGACCCCAAACCTTCTTTGTTAATGCTCTTGTGAATCATCTTGGGATGCTTTACTATATTAAATATAAGTCCAAGTTGCTTCACTTCCAATTAATTTTTTTTTTCCGTCGTGGAGGTGGCCATAACTAGCAAGGCCAGCATTTATTGCCCATCCCTAATTGCCTTTGAGAAAGTGGTGGTGAGCCAACTTCTAGAAGCACTGTATTGTATCCATTGTATGTATACCCCCAGTAGCTATGCTTGTATCCCTTTTTAAAAATATATTATTTGATTTGTACTGTCTCTCCTCCCAAAATGTATCACTTCCTACCATTTGCCTGTCCATTTCACCAGATTATGTCCTTTTGAAGTCTCTTCTCTCTGTCTATTACATTTCCAAGTTTTGTGTCGTCTGCATTGAAATGCTGCCCTCTGTACCCAAGTTCAGATTATTAATATATGGAGGGGAAACCAATATGTACTTTCCACCACTCTCTGCATAGCGAATTTTATATCCACACTAACACTGACCTTTTAAGACATGCATTTCATAATCTGATCATGACACCTTCACAGTGCAGAAGCAGATTTTATTCTGGGTCCTTGTAATTCTGTTTTAACTGGCTTTGAAAATGGGTCCTATTTTGCAAGCTTCCAATGTGAGTATAGTTTTAAGCCAGTTCTTGTTTTTTTTAAAAAAGTACTGCAAAGGTGAATTTGATGCAACAACATTATTTTCAAGTAATAATATTTAGTTAGCTGACTAACTGTAAAATGCTCTACCACACTTAGAATGAGCATACTTAAAATACATCTCTTAACCAACTTGGAGGGTTCATACTCAAATATATACATTACATATACATGCCTATTCACTTCCTGTCTAAAATTAATTCCAATTTTGAGTGAGGATTTTACTTTGAAAATCCATGTAACAATATTTATATTGGAAAACCATATGCATGCACACATTTCTATGGAAACCCACACCTGTGACTAGTGGTGTGTCTCAGGGGTTAGTGCTGGTGCTGTTTGTTATCTATATCAACGATTTAGGTGAGAATGTACAAGGCATGATCATTAAGTTTGCAGATGACTGTAAAATAGGTGGTGCTGTAGACAGTGAGGAAATTTGCAGCAGGGTCTTGATCAGCTGGGGAAGTAGGTCGAGAAATAGCAAATGGAGTTCAATACAGGTAAGTGTGAGGTGTTGTATTTTAAAAAGTCAAATCAAGATAGGACTTTCATGGTGAATGGTAGGACCTTGGGGATTATCGTGGAACAGAGGGACCTTGGAGTTCAGATGCACGGTTCTCTAGAAGAAGAAGAAATCCTACAGTGCAGAAGGAGGCCATTCGGCCCATCGAGTCTGCACCGACCACAATCCCACCCAGGCCCTACCCCCACATATTTTACCCGCTAATCCCTCTAACCTACGCATCCCAGGACTCTAAGGGGCAATTTTTTTTTTAACCTGGCCAATCAACCTAACCCGCACATCTTTGGACTGTGGGAGGAAACCGGAGCACCCGGAGGAAACCCACGCAGACACGGGGAGAATGTGCAAACTCCACACAGACAGTGACCCAAGCCGGGAATCGAACCCGGGACCCTGGAGCTATGAAGCAGCAGTGCTAACCACTGTGCTACCGTGCTGCCCCTTATAGAAGAGTATAAGATCATGAGAGGCATGGATAGGGTGAATGCACTCAGTCTTTTTCCCAGGGTTGGGGAATCGAGAACTCGAGAGCATAGGTTTAAGTTAAATTGGGAAAGAACTAATGGGAACTTGAGGAGCAACGTTTTTACATAGAGGGTGGTACGTGTGTGGAATGAGCTGCCGGGGGAAGTGGTTGAGGCAGGGACATTGACAACATTTAAAAGGCATTTGGACAAATACGTGGATAGAAAAGGTTTAGAGGGATATGGGCCAAATTTAGGCAAATGGAGTTAGCTTAGATGGGCATTTTTGTCAGCATGGACCAGTTTGGGCCGTGCTGTAAATTCAATGAACCTTTAAAGTGGAAATCCATCTGTGAACATTTTGCTGTTCTGATTTGTTGGAAAACCAGTTGAAAACTCAAAGGGAGTGATTTTTCCAGTTTTACCTTCCTTCCCCCCCCCCCCCCCCCCCCCCCCCCCCCGGCCGCAGGGCATTAATGGGGGTGGGGGTGGGGGGGGGGGTGGATAAAGAATGTGGCGGGAGCTGAAAGATCGGTTTCCCTCTAGCATGACATTATTTCCCACCTGCCAGAGTCTGGATAGGATGGTGGAATGCTCACCATCCCACTGCACAAAACATTGGGGCAGGAAACCCCCTACTGCATAATTGATAAGGCCAGGGTCACAGCATACCATGCCAATTTCCAATGGCTCAGCGGCAGGGTAGTCTCCCCATCCCTTCCCCACCACTCGACTTCATCCTGATCGGCAAATTCTGGCCAAAATGTTTTGAGTGCTGATGCTATTTGTTCTGTTTTATAAGTCCAAAGTTAAGTTTTAATTAATTAAAGGTTAAATGATATATATTTCACTAACTCAATTAAATATTTCAATTGCATTGTGTCTTTTAATATCTTCATTAAAGTTTTGACTTGAAGACTTTACCCTTTGTCCAAAGTTTGGACTGAATGTTATCAATGAATTGGATAAAGGAATCGAGTGGAGCAGTAAGCGGCATATCACAGTATTGTTATTCCTGAGGGGAGGTGTTAAACTAGGCTTATAATTCCTTGAATATAGAAGATCATGAGATCAAATTGAATTGTTTATGCTAAAGGTTTTGACAGGGTGGTTAGAGAGAAACGATTGGTGGGGGGGGGGGGGGGGGGGGCGGGTGGGGTGGCAGTTGTTTAACCTTAAAATTAACTTGCGGGAACTCAGGGGTAATGTAAGAAAACACACACAAAGGAAAACCTGGAATTCTTTCTCCTTTGCAAAAAGCTGTTGGGTTAATTGAAAATGTCAAAACTGAGATGCTTGTTGGGTAAACGGTAGCAACATGGATACACAACTGGCTGAATAATAGGAAACAGAGTAATGGGTAATGAATATTTCTTAGGATGGGGAAAGGTTTGTAATGGGGTTCCCCAGGTGTCAGTATTGGGACTCTTGCTGTTCTTAATGTGTATTAATAATCTAGATCTGTGTGTGTGCAAGAAAATTTCAACGTTGAAATACGACTAGTAGGAAGGAACGAAAGAGGGAAATTAGAAGAGCCAGGAGGGGACATGAGAAGGCCTTGGCAGACAGGATAAAGGAAAACCCTAAGGCATTCTACAAGTATGTGAAGAGCAAGAGGATAAGATGTGAAGGAGTAGGACCTATCAAATGTGACGGTGGGAAAATCTGTATTGAACCGGTAGAAATAGCAGAGGTACTCAATGAATACTTTGCTTCAGTATTCACAGTGGAAAAGGATCTTGGTAGTTGCAGTGCAGACTTGCAGTGGACTGAGAAGATTGCGCATGTGGGCATTAGGAAAGAGGATGTGTTGGAGCTGTTGAAAAGCATCAAGTTAGATGGGACCGGATGGGATGTACCCCAGGTTACTGTGGGAGGCGAGGGAAGAGATTGCTGATACTCTGATCTTTGAGTCGTCAATGGAGACGGGAGAGGTTCCGGAGGATTGGAGGATGGCGGATGTGGTTCCGTTATTCAAGAAAGGGAGAAGAGATAGCCCAGGAAATTATAGACCGGTGAGTCTAACTTCAGTGGTAGGTAAGTTGATGGAGAAGATCCTGAGAGGCAGGATTTATGAACACTTGGAAAGGAATAGTATGATCAGAAGTAGCCAGCGCGGCTTTGTCCGAGGCAGATCATGCCTTACGAGTCTGAGTTTTTTGAAGATGTGAGTAGACACTTAGACGGGGGAAAGAGCGGTAGATGTGGTTTATATGGATTTCAGTAAGGCGTTTGACAAGGTGCCCCATGCAAGGCTTATGGAGAAAGTGAAGGGGCATGGGATACAAGGGGACGTTGCTTTGTGGATTCAGAACTGGCTTGCCCACAGAAGGCAAACAGTGGTTGTAGATGTGTCTTTTTCAGAGTGGAGGTCGGTCACCAGTGGGGTACCCCAGGGATCTGTTCTGGGACCCTTGCTCTTTGTGATTTTTATAAATGACCTGGATGAGGAAGTGGAAGGATGGGTTGGCAAGTTTGCTGATGACACAAAGGTCGGAGGTGTGGATAGTGTAGAAGGATGTCAGCAGTTGCAACGAGACATAGATAAGATGCAAGACTGGGCGGAGAAGTGGCAGATGGACTTCAACCCAGATAAGTGTGTGGTGGTTCATTTTGGCAGGTCGAATAGGATGGAAGAATATAATATTAAGGGTAAGACGCTTGACCGTGTGGAAGAACAGAGGGATCTTGGGGTCCGGGTTCATAGGATGCTCAAAGCGGCGTCGCAGGTAGAGGCTGTGGTTAAGAAGGCGTATGGAATACTGAGCTTCATCAATAGAGGAATTGAGTTTAGAAATCGGGAGATAATACTACAACTGTATAGGACTCTGGTCAGACCCCACCTGGAGTACTGTGCCCAGTTCTGGTCGCCTCATTACAGCAAGGATGTGGAAGCCATAGAACGGGTGCAGAGAAGATTTACGAGAGTGTTGCCGGGATTAAGTGGTATGCCTTATGAGGATAGGTTGAGAGAACTAGGTCTATTCTCCATGGAGAGGCGAAGGATGAGAGGTGACCTGATAGAGGTGTATAACATGTTGAGGGGTATTGATAGAGTGGATTCTCAGAGGCTTTTACCCAGGGCTGAAATGGTTGTCACGAGAGGCCACAGGTTTAGGGTGCTGGGGAGTAGGTATAGAGGAGATGTTAGGGGTAAGTTTTTCACTCAGAGGGTGGTGGGTGCGTGGAAACAGCTGCTGGTAGTGGTGGTGGAAGCGGATTCGATTGAGTCTTTTAAGAGACTTTTGGATAGGTTCATGGAGGTTAGTAAGATAGAGGGTTATAGATGAGCCTAGAAGGTAAGGAAATTGTTCGGCGCAACTTGTGGGCCGAAGGGCCTGTTTGTGCTGTAGCTTTTCTGTGTTCTATGATACAAAACTTGGGAGCATCGAAAACTGTGAGGAGAACAGCGTAGAACTTCAGAGGGACATAGACAAGTTGGTGGAGTGGCAGATAGATGGAGGTTGAAGTTCAATGCAGGGAAGTGTGAGGTGATTCATTTTGGTAGGAAGAACATGGAGAGACAAAAGAAATTTGGGGTTCAACTATAAAGCATGTGCAGGAGCAGAGGGAGCTGGGTGTATATGTGCATAGGTCATTGAAGGTGGTGAGACAGGTGCTGAGAGCAGTTAAAGCATGCAGCATCCTAGGCTTTATTGATAGTAAGAAGTTTAACAACCCCAGGTTAAAGTCCAACAGGTTTATTTGGTAGCAAAAGCCACACAAGCTTTCGGAGCTGCAAGCCCCTTCTTCAGTTGAGTGGGAATTCTGTTCACAAACAGAGCATATAAAGACACGAACTCAATTTACATGAATAATGGTTGGAATGCGAATACTTACAACTAATCAAGTCTTTAAGAAACAAAACAACATGAGTGGAGAGAGCATCAAGACAGGCTAAAAAGATGTGTATTGTCTCCAGACAAGACAGCCAGTGAAACTCTGTGGGGGTTACAATAGTGGGACATGAACCCAATATCCCGGTTGAGGCCGTCCTCGTGTGTGCGGAACTTGGCTATCAGTTTCTGCTCAGAGACTCTGCGCCGTCGTGTGTCGCGAAGGCCGCCTTGGAGAACGCTTACCCGAATATCAGAGGCCGAATGCCCGTGACCGCTGAAGTGCTCCCCAACAGGAAGAGAACAGTCTTGCCTGGTGATTGTCGAGCGGTGTTCATTCATCCGTTGTCGCAGCGTCTGCATAGTTTCCCCAATGTACCATGCCTCGGGACATCCTTTCTTGCAGCGTATCAGGTAGACAACGTTGGCCGAGTTGCAAGAGTATGTACCGTGTACCTGGTGGATGGTGTTCTCACATGAGATGATGGCATCTGTGTCGATGATCTAATGTATCTGCCTCAACCACCTCACTTGGCAGTGCAGTCCAGGCCCCCACCACCCTTTGTGTAAAAAAAAAACTTCCCCCGAACATCTCCACTGATCCTTACCCCCGCACCCCCCCCCCCCCCCCCCCCCCCCGGACTTATGTTGAACTTGTGCCCCCTTGTAATTGTCATTTCTGCCCTGGGGACGGGCATTCGGCCTCTGATATTCGGGTAAGCGTTCTCCAAGCGGCCTTCGCGACACACGACGGCGCAGAGTCTCTGAGCAGAAACTGATAGCCAAGTTCCGCACACACGAGGACGGCCTCAACCGGGATATTGGGTTCATGTCCCACTATTTGTAACCCCCACAGAGTTTCACTGGCAGTCTTGTCTGGAGACAATACACATCTTTTTAGCCTGTCTTGATGCTCTCTCCACTCATGTTGTTTTGTTTCTTAAAGACTTGATTAGTTGTAAGTATTCGCATTCCAACCATTATTCATGTAAATTGAGTCTGTGTCTTTATAAGCTCTGTCTGTGAACAGAATTCCCACTCACCTGAAGAAGGGGCTAAGAGCTCCGAAAGCTCGCGTGGCTTTTGCTACCAAATAAACCTGTTGGACTTTAACCTGGTGTTGTTAAACTTCTTACTTAGCTTTTATTAACAGAGGGTTGGAGTTTAAGAGCCATGGGGTTATGCTGCAACTGTACAGGACCTTGGTGAGACCACATTTGGAATATTGTGTGCAGTTCTGGTCACCTCACTATAAGAAGGATGTGGAAGCGCTGGAAAGAGTGCAGAGGAGATTTACCAGGATGCTGCCTGGTTTGGAGGGTAGGTCTTATGAGGAAAGGTTGAGGGAGCTAGGGCTGTTCTCTCTGGAGCGGAGGAGGCTGAGGGGAGACTTAATAGAGGTTTATAAAATGATGAAGGGGATAGATAGAGTGAACGTTCAAAGACTATTTCCTCGGGTGGATGGAGCTATTTCAAGGGGCCATAACTATAGGGTTCGTGGTGGGAGATATAGGAAGGATATCAGAGGTAGGTTCTTTACGCAGAGAGTGGTTGGGGTGTGGAATGGACTACCTGCAGTGATAGTGGAGTCAGACACTTTAGGAACATTTAAGCGGTTATTGGATAGGCACATGGAGCACACCAGGATGATAGGGAGTGGGATAGCTTGATCTTGGTTTCAGATAAAGCTCGGCACAACATCGTGGGCCGAAGGGCCTGTTCTGTGCTGTACTGTTCTATGTTCTATAACATAATTTGCCAACTTTTGCAGAAGGAGCAAATGCGATCTGAGAAAAAGCTTTTTCACACGAGTGGTTCAGGTCTGGAATGTACTGCCTGGAAGTGTGATGGAGGCAGATTCAATTGAGGCATTCAAAAGAGCATTAATTAAATCGGACCAATGTGTAGGGAAAAGGTGGGGAATGATACTTAAATCATGATACTCATTCGAAGAAACATTGCAGACACACCGGTCTCCTGCAAAACAATAGTTCTGTGATTCTATGAGAAGTGCTGCATGAAATTGAAACAAGGTGAGTAAATGAAATTCAGATACAGATCAGCATGATCTAATTGAATTTTGGATAGAACTGAGCGGATGTTCCTATCTTGAGCATTTCCCCTAGAACAAGAAGGCATCTCTCATCCCCATTAGAGCCATCCGCCTAGGGTGCACCAGTTGGCTGGAAAACTGGTTCAGGATGTGGAGTGGTGCCAACAGGGTGGGTTCAATTCCTAAAGCAGCTGAGGTTATTCATGAAGGCTCCACCTTTTCAACCTTGCCTGATGTGTAATGATTCTCAGGTTAAATCACCACTAGTCAGTTTTTCCCATCAAAGGATAGAGCAGCCTATGGGCATCTGGGAATATGGTGACTTTACCATCTCACCCTGTGGGTAGAGCTAAGAAACACCATGGTGCAAAAAATACAAGTAAGGGTTGTATATATAGAAACATAGAAAAACTACAGCACAAAACAGGCCCTTCGGCCCCACAAGTTGTGCCGAACATATCCCTACCTTTTAGACCTAGCTATAACCCTCCATCCTATTAAGTCCCATGTACTCATCCAGGAATCTCTTAAAAGACCCTATTGCGTTTGCCTCCACCGCCACTGACGGCAGCCGATTCCACTCGCCCACCACCCTCTGTGAAAAACTTCCCCCTAACATTTCCCCTGTACCTACCCCCCAGCACCTTAAACCTGTGTCCTCTCGTAGCAGCCATTTCCACCCTGGGAAAAAGCCTCTGAGAGTCCACCCGATCTATGCCTCTCAACATCTTATATACCTCTATTAGGTCTCCTCTCATCCTACGTCTCTGCAAGGAGAAAAGACCGAGCTCCCTCAGCCTATCCTCATAAGCATGCCACTCAATCCAGGCAACATCCTTGTAAATCTCCTCTGCACCCTTTCAATCTTTTCCACATCCTTCCTGTAATGAGGGATAATATGCCCCCAAACTGTCGTGGTGTTGGGAAAGACCTTAAACAGGAAATTAGAAATGCGTGCAATAAAGGAATTTCTGTAATTATGAGTGATTTTAATCTGCATATGGATTGTGCAAATGAAATTGGTCACAGTACTGTAGAAGAGGAATTCCTGGAGTGTATCAGGGCTGGTTTCCTGGACCAATGTTGAGGAACCAACGAGAGAGCAGGTCATTCTAGAATGGGAATTGTGTACTGAGAAGCGAATAATGGGAACTCTGGTTCCCAACATGACAAGGTACCGCCTGGTGGGTTGTTGCATAAAGTTCAATCTCATGGGATCCAGGGTGAGGTATCTAAATGGATACAAAATTGGCTTCTTGACAGAAGCCAGAAGGTGGTTGTAGAGAGTTTTTCAAACTGGAGGCCTGTGACCAGCGGTGTGCCTCAGGGATCAGTGCTGGGTCCACTGTTATTTATCATTTATATTAAGATTTGGATGAGAACATAGGGGGCATGATTAGTAAGTTTGCAGATGACACCAAGATTTGTGGCATGGTGGACAGTGAGGAAGGTTATCTCCAATTGCAGCAGAATCTTGATCAATTGGGCCAGTGGGCTGACAAATGGCAGATGGAGTTTAATTTAGACAAATGCGAGGTAATGCATTTTGGTAGATTGAACCAGGGCAGGATTTACTCAGTTAATGGTAGGGCGTTGGGGAGAGTTACAGAACAAAGAGATCTAGGGGTACATGTTCATAGCTCCTTGAAAGTGGAGTCACGGGTGGACAGAGTGGTGAAGAAGGCATTCGGCATGCTTGGTTTCATTGGTCAGAACATTGAATACAGGAGTTGGGACGTCTTGTTGAAGTTGTACAAGACATTGGTAAGGCCACACTTGGAATACTGTGTACAGTTCTGGTCACCCTATTATAGAAAGGATCTTATTAAACTAGAAAGAGTGCAGAAAAGATTTACTAGGATGCTACCGGGACTTGATGGATTGAGTTATAAGGAGAGGCTGAATAGACTGGGACTTTTTTCTCTGGACTGTAGGAGGCTGAGGGGTGATCTTATAGAGGTCTATAAAATAATGAGGGGCATAGACAAGGTAGATAGTCAATATCTTTTCCCAAAGGTAGGGGAGTCTAAAACTAGAGAGCATAGGTTTAAGGTGAGGGGAGAGATATAAAAGTGTCCAGAGGTTCAATTTTTTCACACAGTGAGTGGTGAGTGGAACAAGCTGCCAGAGGTAGTAGTAGAGGCGGGTACAATTTTATCTTTTAAAAAACATTTAGACAGTTACATGGGTACGATGGGTATAGAGGGATGTGGGCCAAATGCGGGCAATTGGGATTAGTTTAGGGGTCTTAAAAAAAAAAGGGCGGCATGGACAAGTTGGGCTGAAGGGCCTGTTTCCATGCTGTAAACCTCTATGACTCTATGGTTCTGCTGAGGTGCTGATGGAAATCAGCATTAATAGAGAAATGGTTTGGGGGAAATTGATGGGATTGAAGGTGGATAAATCTCCAGATCCTGATGATCTTCATCCCAGAGTACCTAAGGAAGTGACCCTGGAAATAGTAGATCCATTGGTGGTTTCTTTGGACTCTGGACTGGTTCCTACAGATTGGAGAGTAGCTAATGTAAACCCGCTATTCAAAAAGGGAGGTAAAGAGAAAACGGGCAACTATCGACCAGTGAGCCTAACGTCAGTGCTGGGGAAGTTGCTAGAGTCCATTATCAGGGATTTCATAACTCGGTATTTGGAAAGCAGTGGTATAATTAGACAAAGTCAGCATGGATTTACAAAAGAAAAATCATGCTTGATGAATCTATTGGAATTCTTTGAGGATGTAACTAGTAGAGTTGTCCAAGAAGAACTAGTGGATGTGGTTTATTTAGACTTTCAGAAGGCTTTCAACAAGGTCTGACATAGCAGACTATTATGTAAAGTTAAAGCACATGGGTTGAAGGTAATGTCTTGAGATGGATAGAAAGCTGGTTAGCAGATAGGAAGCAAAGAATTGGCATAAATGGGTCTTTTTCTGATTACAGTAAGAAGTTTAACAACACCAGGTTAAAGTCCAACAGGTTTATTTGGTAGCAAAAGCCACACAAGCTTTCGGAGCTCCAAGCCCCTTCTTCAGGTGAGTGGGAATTCTGTTCACAAACAGGGCTTTTTCTGATTGACAGTCAGTGAACAGTGGGGTTCCGCAGGGATCTGTGCTAGGTCCCCAACTGTTCACATCATACATAAATGATTTGGAAGAGGGAACTAAATGTGTTATCTCCAAATTTGCAGACGATACAAAGTTGAGTGGGAGGGTGAGCTGTAATGCATCAGTGTGATTTGGACAGGTTTTGTGTGTGTGGGCATCTGCATGGCAGATGCAGTATAATGTGGATAAATGTGAGGTTATCCACTTTGGTAACAATAACAGGAAGACACTATTACTTGAATGGGTGTAAATTGAGAGAGGTGGATACTCAGCGAAATCTTGGTATCCTCATGCATCAGTCACTGAAAGTAAGCACACAGGTACAGCAGGCAATAAAGAAGGCAAATGGTATATTGGCCTTCACAGCGAGAGGATTTGAGAATTGGGATAGGGATGTTTTGTTGCAATTGTATAGGGAGTTGGTGAGGCCACACCTGGAGTAGTGTGCAGTTTTGGTTTCCTTATCTGAGGAAGGATGTCCTTCTATAGGAGTATAGCGAAGGTTTACCAGGCTGATTCCTGGGATGGCAGGACTGTCATATGAGGAGAGACAGTTAGAATTATATTCACTGGAGTTTAGAAGAGAGGGAATCTTATAGAAAATTCTAACAGGGTTAGACAGAGTAAATTCAGAAAGAATGTTCCCAATGGTGGTGGAGTCCAGAATTAGGGGTCATAGTTTAAGGATAAGGGGTAAACCTTTTAGAACTGAGGTGAGGAGAAATTTCTTCATCCAGAGGGTGGTGAATGTGTGGAATTCATTACCACAGAATGTAGTTTGAGACCAAAACATTGCCTGATTTCAAGAAGAAATTAGATATAGCTCTTGGGGCTAAAGGGATCAAGAGATATGGGGAGAAGGCGGGATCAGGGTATTGAATTTGGTGATCTGCCATGATCAAGTTGAATGGCGGAGCAGGCTCAAAGAGCCGGATGTCCTACTCCTAGTTTCTATGTTTTAACACCACTAGAAACAAGTTTCCATTCTCCGGTATCCATCGACCATTACCCTTTATTTCCTGTTACTTAGCCAACTTTTATCCAGTTTGCCGCATTACCCTGTAGCCTATGGGCTTTAACTTTTTTGACAAATCAGCCCTGTGGGGCCTTGTCTAACGCTTTGCTAAGGTCCATGTATACAACATCCACTTCACTCCTTCAACAACCCTTCTTGTCATTTCCTCAAAGTATTCAATCAAATTTGTGAGGCAAAACCTTCCTTTAATGACTCCATGCTGACCATCCTTGGCTAGTTAATTCTTGGCCTTTCTACGTGACAGTTAATCCTATCTGTCAGGATTGATTCTTCTACAATTTTCTCACTACCAATGTAAGACTAACTGGTCTATAATTGTTCGGCATTTTCTTTGATCCCTTTTTAAACAATGGAACTAGGTTTGCATTTCTCCAGTCCTCCGGTATCTAGTGAGAATTGGAAAATCATCCTCAGAGCATCTGCTGTCTCCTCCCTGACCTCCTTCAACATCCTGGGAAACAGTCCATCTGGCCCTGGTGACTTATCAACTTTCAAGGATTCCACTCCTTTGAGTACTTCCTCTCTCTTTATGATTATCCTGTCCAATATCTGTGTTCCTCCTGGAATACTAAATCTGCATCATCCCTTTCCTTTGTAAACACAGAGAAAATATTCATTTAAAACCCTTTCCCACACCGTCTGCATCGACACACAAGTTCCCTTCTTTATCTCTGATAGATCTCACTTTTTCCTGAACTAATCTTTTACCATTACTAGATTGGTAAAATATCTTTGAATTTTCTTTAACTTTACTCGCTAATCTTTTTTCTTGTTCTCTCTTTGATTTCCTTGTTCCCTTTTTTACTTTGTCCCTGCACTTCCTATATTCATCTCGGCTATCTGTAGTGCTTAGTTCTTTGTGCCTGTCACAGACTTTCTTTTTCTGTTTGATCTTCCCCTGTATTCCTCTTGACAACCAGGGGGGTGGTGGGGAGGGGCGCGAGGGGAGGGGGGGAGTCAGTCCCTCGTCATTCCTATAAAATTTGCATTTCCCCAGTTCAAAACATTTATTCCAGTTTTATCACTATGGAAATGCTAAATTGAACTGAACTGTGATCACTGTCCCCGATATAGTCACCAACCATCACTTCACCCACTTGCCCTTCCTCATTCCCCAAGACTGGGTCTAGAATTGCATCTCCTCTTGTTGGGTTTGTCACTAATTGGTTGAAAATATTGTGGAAGATTATAAAACTTTGGATTACTGTTTCAAAATAAGGGGTTTCCCGTTTCGCACAAAGAGGAGGAGAAAAATGTTTTCAGAGGATTCATGGAATTGTCTTCCTCAAAAAGTGGTTTAGGCAGACTCCTTGATTATCTTTAAGGCAGAGGTGGGTAAATTATTGATAAGGGGGTGAAAGGTTCTTGGGAGGTAGGCAGAAAGTGAAATTGAGGTTATAATCAGATTAGCCATTATTTCACTGGGGGAGCAGGCTTGAAGGGCTGAGTGGCCTACTCTTGTTCCTAATTCATATGTTTGTATGTACTCAAAGCAGGAGTTGCCCACTTCCTTCAAAGTTGGTGATGACGCAACAAGATGAAATTGGGAAATGGAGACTTGGTCTGCTCTACAGGCAATGGCATGAGTCTTCCAGAGAAACAGGCTTTGAGGAGGTTTAGACATGAGGTTTTGTCATCAGCCTGGAGTCCTGTTTTGGTGTTGACAGGCTAGATGTTGACACAGTAAGAAGTCTCAAAACACCAGGTTAAAATCCAACAGGTTGATTTGGTAGCACGAGCTTTCGGAGCGAGGTGATGAAGGAGCAGTGCTCCGAAAGCTCGTGCTACCAAATAAACCTGTTGGACTTTAACCTGGTGTTGTGAGACTTCTTACTGTACCCACCCCAGTCCAACGCCGGCATCTCCACATCAAGGCTGGATGTTAACAGCAGACTGCCCTTGGTGTCCAGGAATATACAAAGAACAAAGAACAGTACAGCACAGGAAACAGGCCCTTCGGCCCTCCAAGCCTGTGCCGCTCCTTGGTCCAACTAGACCAATCGTTTGTATCCCTCCATTCCCAGGCTGCTCATGTGACTATCCAGGTAAGTCTTAAACGATGTCAGCGTGCCTGCCTCCACCACCCTACTTGGCAGCGCATTCCAGGCCCCCACCACCCTCTGTGTAAAAAACGTCCCTCTGATATCTGAGTTATACTTCGCCCCTCTCAGCTTGAGCCCATGACCCCTCGTGATCGTCACCTCCGACCTGGGAAAAAGCTTCCCACTGTTCACCCTATCTATACACTTCATAATCTTATACACCTCTATTAGATCTCCCCTCATTCTCTGTCTTTCCAAGGAGAACAACCCCAGTCTACCCAATCTCTCCTCATAGCTAAGACCCTCCATACCAGGCAACATCCTGGTAAACCTTCTCTGCACTCTCTCTAACGCCTCCACGTCCTTCTGGTAGTGCAGCGACCAGAACTGGACGCAGTACTCCAAATGTGGCCGAACCAGCGTTCTATACAGCTGCATCATCAGACTCCAGCTTTTATACTCTATACCCCGTCCTATAAAGGCAAGCATACCATATGCCTTCTTCACCACCTTCTCCACCTGTGTTGCCACCTTCAAGGATTTGTGGACTTGCACACCTAGGTCCCTCTGTGTTTCTATACTCCTGATGACTCTGCCATTTATTGTATAACTCCTCCCTACATTATTTCTTCCAAAATGCATCACTTCGCATTTATCTGGATTAAACTCCATCTGCCACCTCTCCACCCAATTTTCCAGCCTATCTATATCCTGCTGTATTGCCCGACAATGCTCTTCGCTATCCGCAAATCCAGCCATCTTCGTGTCATCCGCAAACTTGCTGATTACACCAGTTACACCTTCTTCCAAATCATTTATATATATCACAAATAGCAGAGGTCCCAGTACAGAGCCCTGCGGAACACCACTGGTCACAGACCTCCAGCTGGAAAAAGACCCTTCGACCACTACCCTCTGTCTCCTATGGCCAAGCCAGTTCTCCACCCATCGAGCCACTTCTCCTTGTATCCCATGAGCCTTAACCTTCTTAACCAACCTGCCATGTGGGACTTTGTCAAATGCCTTACTGAAATCCATATAGACGACATCCACGGCCCTTCCTTCATCAACCGTTTTTGTCACTTCCTCAAAAAACTCCACCAAATTTGTAAGGCACGACCTCCCTCTTACAAAACCATGCTGTCTGTCACTAATGAGATTGTTCCGTTCTAAATGCACATACATCCTGTCTCTAAGAATCCTCTCCAACAACTTCCCTACCACGGACGTCAAGCTCACCGACCTATAATTTCCTGGGTTATCCCTGCTACCCTTCTTAAACAACGGGACCACATTCGCTATCCTCCAATCCTCAGGGACCTCACCCGTGTCCAAAGAAGCGACAAAGATTTCCGTATAACATGGAAAGTTTCCAAAGGCCAAAGGAGCTTGGCCATGTAATGTTTCCCATTGATCACTCAGTTTCTGGTTACAATGAGTTTCGATATTTTTGGCCAAAATGCATTGTTCATTTTAGGAAGGGCTATTCGTGGCTCTGTGGGTATAATGAGCTTTGATGGCCCTCTCTCCCTTTGTTAATCAGGGCTGGGGAAACTGACTGCTGCTCCCAAGTGTCGTATTCTTGCTCCAAATTCATGTTTTCAAATGATCTTATGAATCCATCCAAGTTGGGAAAATAGCCATTGCTCACAACACTTGCTTTTAATTATAGTTTATTGTAACATTTCTAAACATAAACATCAGGACCCTGCTCCCTTTCAGTTGGATCATTTATAAATGCTGTTTACCATCAATAATTACAAATTTCAGTAACCAGTATCCTTTTACGTTAAATAAGTACTATACTCACAATGTTTCTGTAATTTCTGACCTTCACTCATACTTTTAACATTTGAAAGGTTACTGCTTCTGTTACTGCTGTTCCTTTAGTTAGATATCCTGATTTAGTGAATAAAATCCCCCTATTAAACTTATTTTCTGAGAAGCTCCATATTTTCGTTAGAGAGAAGAAGGTTAAGAGGTGACTTAATAGAGGCATACAAGATGATCAGAGGATTAGATAGGGTGGATAGTGAAAGCCTTTTTCCTCGGATGGTGATGGCTAGCACGAGGGGACATAGCTTTAAATTGAGGGGTGAGAGATATAGGACAGATGTTAGAGGTAGGTTCTTTACTCAGAGAGTAGTAAGGGCGTGGAATGCCCTGCCTGCAGCAGGAGTGGACTCGTCAACATTAAGAGCATTCAAATGGTTATTGGATAAACATATGGATGATATTGGAATAGTGTAAATTAGAGGGGCTTTAGATTGGTTCCACTGGTCGGCGCAACATCGAGGGCCGAAGGGCCTGTACTGCACTGTAATGTTCTATATTGTGCAGTGCTGCTATTGCTGTTTCTGTTGCTCCTGTTAACTGCAAAGCACACATTTCTCAAAACTCACACCCATGACAATGATTACTGCAAACCCATCCCAAAATCTACAGTATACAATATACATTCTGTCCTGGGGAGAGTGTATGAAATGGGATTTAGTTCCATTGTTTGAACTCATTCTATTATTTAACTAATTTAACAATGAGATTGAATGGGTATTTCATCATGTTCTTCAGTTCCTCCCTGAATTTAGTCTGGGTCACAGCATAGATACCAGTGTTGGTGCAGGTACTAAGAAGCTGCAGCATTGCTGCTGTCTGTTGTGTGATAAAGCGAGGGTCAGTATGAGTGTCGTAATACCGAATACCTGTAATTCGTACGTAAATCCGATATAAAACCTTTGTCATCCATAACAGCAGAAAACTGCCAGATATACTAAAGAGTAAAATGATAGATTTCCTACGGTTTTCTAATTCTGGGTCTTGATGGTTCTCTCCATCGCAGTGAACCCGGAGTCCTCTGCGGACTCTACTGGTCACTAAAATACGTCTGACCGTCAGAAAATTGAGCAGCAACATCAAAAATAGTGGGATACAAGGGGTCAGAATGAGGTGAAACAATTCGTAAGCAGCCCATGCAGGAGATGTAAGAAAACTCTGTTTGTAGATGCAACCCCAGGGAACCTTATTAATTGCATATTTTGGTTCATATGTAAAGTACCAGGGAACAGGCACTAAGCAGCCCAGCATGCTCACTGTTCCGAGAACTACAGCTGCCATTTTTTCTGTGCAATATTTTGTTTTCAACTTCTCACAGCAAATGGCCACAAAGCGATCAAAGGTGAAAGCAACTGTGAGCCAGACGGAAACTACAGTGGTTGCAAACCTAAAGAAAATAATGAGACTGCACACAGGAGTAATTTCCATAAATGAATCTGGGAAATAGATCTTAGCAGTCCAGTTCAAAATTGGATCAGTTACAACAACCAGGAGATCAGCTACTGCCATTGCCACCAGGTACCAAGTGATACATTTGGAGAGACCACACTTCCCTTGAGACAGGATCACAATTGCCACCAAGTTAACTGTAAGAGAGAGAAAAGGAAGCAGGCAAATTACTAATCAGACATGAAGTAGTTTATCACAATCTGGTACAACATTTCTAGCTCTGTTGTTGCACTGAAAAATAGAATGTGAGAATAAACTGGCCCTAAATATAAAACAGACTGTAAGAGCTTTTGCGTGAATATTGTGACGTTAGTTTAAGAAAAGGTTTTTAAAACTCATGAGTTCTGCAGCTCTCACGGTTTCAGTGATGTCATTGTTGCTGACATGACTGGAGTTGTTCTTTCATTGCTTCTTAAGTGGTTTAAATGGGGTTGTTTGTGTTTACTGTGGGATTTGTTTTACGATTCTGCATTGTTAGGAGAAAAGGTCATGTGGTTTTGGACAGTTTTTTTTCCAGTAAGTTTAAGGTTTCAGTTTTGAGAATTCTGAGGCTGCAGTGTAGCTTTAGTTTTAGCAGGGGCATCAAGCAAGAAAGAAGCTGAAGTCTCTCTCTCTCTGTCTTGCTGTTCTATTCGGAAATTCTGCTGGTTATCTGGAAGGAAAGTGAAGGCTTCAAAAAGACTCAATTCCAGTCAAATGAGATTTCAATCGATGCTGTGTTAAGCCTGTGAAAAGGGTTTTATCTATGAAAGGTTTTGGTTTGTTGGAAAAGCTTTAATATTCAATTAAGGGCTAATACATTATTGTAGTTTTTTTTTCTTTTTTTTGTAATTGTTAAAAGGTATTCTAATTTTCTTTCTATACATGTTAACTATGTTCTTAAATAAACTTTGGTAAAAGTTCCCTCGTGGGTTGTTGAATCATACCTGAAGTGAAACCTATCATGCTCATCCTAGCCAAATTCAAAGTGCAAAACTTATGGTTCGGGCGGTCTCCATAAAATACTTTGGAGTTTCTAACCTGACCCATAACAATATAAATAGAAAAGCAGCGAAAGCAAACATTGCGCTCTTAGAAGCAAAGACAAGAGAAATTATCATAGGAATGAGAAATGGCAGATTCCTAGAACAAATATTGAATTAAATTCAATTCAGTTTTATTTTATTGTCCACGTGGACATTAATTTCAGGAATAATTACATATAAATAAATAATAAAAATGAAATAAAGAAAATTACCCCATCGCAGAGATCTAACTTTAATTAAACTTTGTATTAAAAGCTTAACAATACATTAAAATAATCAGTCAGTGAGTCCCACCCTGAGTGCACATCCTCATTCATACATTAAACTCCCCTTAAACATTGTTATGGAAAAGCTCACAAACAAGTTCAGGAATCAATTTGTCCTGCACCAGAAAGATTGTAGCCCTTTCCCCCCAATGCATCCAATAATAATAGAGACAAGAGATGGTCCTGTTGTGAAGGAAATCACTGACCCGAGGAGGATTAACATCAAGGGTTTTCAAGTTTTCAATAATCTTTAATGGTTGCACGGTTTTACAACCTGAAGATAAATCGACAATGATAATGCAGATAAATGTGTACATTGATTTATTACCTCAAGGCAGTCTTTCCCTAATGAATTGATAATCTAACCTATCTAGATATTTTTCCATGCTCCCTTCTTTTCCCTATATTTTATGTTCTATATCTATTTCCCCTGGAAGAAGTCTCTCAACACCAGGTTACAGTCCAACAGGTTTATTTGGTATCACGAGCTTTCAGAGCACTGCTCCTTCATCAGGTGACTCACCGCCTCTACTACTGACTCTGGCAGCTTGTTTCAGACACTCAGCACCTTTTGTGTGAAAAAATTACCCCTCTGGACTCTTGTTTCTCTCTCCCCTCTCACCTTAAACCTATGCCCTCTAGTTTTAGACTTCCCTACCTTTGGGAACAGATATTGACTATCTAGTTGATCTATGCCCCCCATTATTTTATAGATCTCTATAAGATCACCCCCTAAGCCTTCCACGCTCCAGGGAAAAAAGTCCCAGTCTATCCTTATAACTCAACCCACCAAGTCCTGGTAGCATCCTAGCAAATCTTTTAAAAACTCTTTCTAGTTTAATAATATCCTTTCTATAAAAGGATGACCAGAACTGTACACAGTATTCCAAGTGTGGTCTTACCAATGTCTTGTACTACTTCAACAAGACGCCTCAACTCCTGTATTCAATGTTCTGACCAATGAAACCAAGCATGCCAGATGCCTTCTTCACCACTCTGTCCATCTGTGACTCCACTTTCAAGGAGCTATGAACCTGTATCTCGAGACCTCTTTGCTCTATGACTATAATATTAAGGGTAAGATGCTTGGCAGTGTGGAAGATCAGAAGGATCTTGGGGTCCGGGTTCATAGGATGCTCAAAGCAGCGTCGCAGGTGGAGGCTGGTTAAGAAGGCGTATGGAATACTGGCCTTCATCAATAGAGGAATTGAGTTTAGAGATCGGGAGATAATGCTGCAGCTGTATAGGACCCTGGTCAGACCCCACCTGGAGTACTGTGCCCAGTTCTGGTCGCCTCATTACAGCAAGGATGTGGAAGCCATAGAATGGGTGCAGAGGAGATTTGCAAGGATGTTGTCTGGATTAGGTGGCATGCCTTATGAGGATAGGTTGAGAGAGCTAGGTCTTTTCTCCTTGGAGAGGCGAAGGGTGAGAGGTAACCTGATAGAGGTGTATAACATGTTGAGGGGTATTGATAGAGTGGATTCTCAGAGGCTTTTACCCAGGGCTGAAATGGTTGCCACAAGAGGTCACAGGTTTAGGGTGCTGGGGAGTAGGTACAGAGGAGATGTTAGGGGTAAGTTTTTCACTCAGAGGGTGGTGGGTGCGTGGAATCGGCTGCCTGTAGTGGTGGTGGAGGCGGATTCGATTGGGTCTTTTAAGAGACTTTTGGATAAGTTCATGGAAGTTAGTAAGATAGAGAGTTATAGGTAAGCTTAGTAGGTAGGGACATGTTCGGCGCAACTTGTGGGCCGAAGGGCCTGTTTGTGCTGTAGCTTTTCTATGTTCTAAAATGCATCACCTCACGTTTATCTAAATTAAACTCCATCTGCCTTTCATCAGCCTATTGCCCGAAGTGATCAAGATCCCATTGAATTCCTAGATAACGTTCTTCACTGTCCACTATGCCACCAATCTTGGTGTCATCTGCAAACTTACTAACCATGCCTCCTAAATTCTCATCCAAATCGTTAATATAAGTGACAAATAACAGTGGACTCAGCACTGATCCCTGAGGCACACCGCTGGTCACAGGCCTCCAGTTTGAAAAATAACCCTCTACAACCACCCTCTGTCTTCTGTTGTCAAGCCAATTTTGTATCCAATTGGCTACCTCACCCTAGATCCCATGAGATTTAACCTTATGCAACAATCTACCATGTGGTACCTTGTCAAAGGCCTTGCTAAAGTCCATGTAGACAATGTTGACTGCACTGCACTCATCTACCACCTTAGTTACCCCTTCAAAAAACTCAATCAAATTCGTGAGACATGATTTTCCATTCACAAAGCCATGCTGACTGTCCCTAATCAGTTCTTGCCTCTCTAAATGCCTGTAGATCCTGTCCATCAGAATACCTTCCAACAACTTACCCATCACATATGTTAGGCTCACTGGTCTGTAGTTCCCAACCTTTTCCCTGTGACCCTTCTTAAACAAAGGCGCATTTGCCACCCTCGAATCTTCAGGCACCTCACCTGTGGCTGTTGATGATTCAAATATCTCTGCTAGGGAACCCGCAATTCCCTCCGTATCCTCCCACAATGTCCAGGTATACACTTCATTGGGTCCCAGGGATTTATCTACCTTGATGCACTTTAAGACTTCCAGCACCTCCTTCTCTGTAATGTGTATTAATACAGTAAGAAGTCTCACAACACCAGGTTAAAGTCCAACAGGCTTATTTGGTAGCAAATACCATAAGCTTTCGGAGCACAGCTCCTTCGTCAGATGGAGTGGATATCTGTTCTCCAGCAGTGCACAGACACAGAAATCAAGTTACAGAATACTAATTAGAATGCAAATCTCTACAGGCAGCCAGGTCTTAAAGGTACAGACAATGTGGGTGGAGGGAGCATTCAACACAGGTTAAAGAGATGTGTATTGTCTCCAGACAGAACAGCTAGTGAGATTCTGCAAGATCAGGGGGAAAGCTGTGGGGGTTACTGATAATGTGACATAAATCCAACATCCCAGTTTAGGCCGTCCTCATATGTGCAGAACTTGGCTATCAGTTTCTGCTCAGCGGCTCTGCGCTGTCGTGTGTCGTGGAGGCCACCTTGGAGAACGCTTACCTGAAGATCCAAGGCTGAATGCCCGTGACTGCTGAAGTGCTCCCCCACAGGAAGAGAACAGTCTTGCCTGGTGATTGTCGAGCGGTGTTCATTCATCCATTGTCGTAGCGTCTGCATGGTTTCCCCAATGTACCATGCCTCGGGACATCCTTTCCTGCAGCGTAGACAACGTTGGCCGAGTTGCAAGAGTAGGTACAGTGTACCTGGTAGGTGGTGTTCTCACGTGAGATGATGGCATCCGTGTCGATGATCCGGCACGTCTTGCAGAGGTTGCTGTGGCAGGGTTGTGTGGTGTCGTGGTCACTGTTCTCCTGAAGGCTGGGTAGTTTGCTGCGGACAATGGTCTGTTTGAGGTTGCGTGGTTGTTTGAAGGCAAGAAGTGGGGGTGTGGGGATGGCCTTGGCGAGATGTTCGTCTTCATCGATGACATGTTGAAGGCTCCGGAGGAGATGCCGTAGCTTCTCCGCTCCGGGGAAGTACTGGACGACGAAGGGTACTCTGTCCACCGTGTCCCGTGTTTGTCTTCTGAGGAGGTCGGTGCGGTTTTTCGCTGTGGCGCATCGGAACTGTTGATCGATGAGTCGAGCGCCATATCCTGTTCTTATGAGGGCATCTTTCAGCGTCTGATCGCAACAGACACCTTCAGACATCTTTCCCCCTGATCTTGCAGAATCTCACTAGCTGTTCTGTCTGGAGACAATACACATCTCTTTAACCTATGTTGAATGCTCCCTCCACCCACATTGTCTGTACCTTTCAGACCTGGCTGGCTGTAGAGATTTGCATTCTAATTAGTATTCTGTAACTTGATTTCTGTGTCTGTGCACTGCTGGAGAACAGATATCCACTCCATCTGACGAAGGAGCTGTGCTCCGAAAGCTTATGGTATTTGCTACCAAATAAACCTGTTGGACTTTAACCTGGTGTTGTGAGACTTCTTACTGTGCTTACCCCAGTCCAACGCCGGCATCTCCACATCATGTGTATTAATATACAGTGCAAAGTATTGTTTCTTGTGGGCTATACAGACAAAGTATGCTGTACATAGAGAAGGAAAGAAGCAAGTGCAGAATGTAGTGTTACAGTTATAGCTAGGGTGTAGAGAAAGATCAGGTTAATACGAGGTAGGTCCATTCAGAAGTCTGACGGCAGCAGGGAAGAAGCTGTTCTTGAGTTGGTTGGTACATGTCCTCAGACTTTTGTATCTTTTTCCCGACGGAAGAAGGTGGAAGAGAGTATATCCAGGGTGCGTGGGGTTCTTGATTATGCTGGCTGCTTTTCTGAGGCAGCGGGAAGTGTGGACAGTGCGAATGGATGGGAGGCTGGTTTGCATGATGGACTGGATTTCATTCACAACCCTTTGTAGTTTTTTGTGGTCTTAGACAGAGCAGGAGCCATCCCAAGCTATGATACAACCAGAAAGAATACTTTCTATGGTGCATCTGTAAAAGTTGGTGAGAGTCGTAGCAAACATGCCAAGTTTCCTTAGCCTCCTCAGAAAATAGGGGTATTAGTGGGCTTTCCTAACTATAGTGTCGGCATGGAGGGACCAGGACAGGTTATTGGTGATCTGGACACCGAGAAATCTGAAGCTCTCGACCATTTTCACTTCATCCCCATTGATGTAGACAGGGGCATGTCCTCCACTACACTTCCTGAAGTTGATGACTATCTCCTTCATTTTGTTGACACTGAGGGAGAGATTACTGTCGGTTGCACCAGTTCACCAGATTCTCTCTTTCTTTCCTGTACTCCATCTCATCATTGTTTGCGATCTGACCTGCCCTTGGTCCATATCCCTCTATTCCTTGCATGTTCATATGCTTATCTAAAAACACCCCTATTGTATCTGCCTGCACCACCACCCCTGGCAATGCATTCCAGACACCCACCACTCTCTGTATAAAAAAAAACCTGCCCCTCACATCTCCTTTTGAACTTTCCCCCTCTCACCTTAAGTTCATGCCCCCTTGTATTAGACATTTCAACTCTGGGAAAAAGATTCTGACTGTCAGCCCTATCTATGCCTCTCATAATTTTATAGACTTCTATCAGGTCTCCCCTCAGCCTCTGCCACTCCAGAGAAATGACACTTGTTTGTCCAGCCTCTCCTTATAGCTCATACCTTCTAATCAGGCAGCATCCTGGTAAACCTCTTCTGTACCCTCTCCAAAGCCTCCACATCCTTCCTGTAATGTGGCGACCAGAATTGAACGCAATAATCTAAGTGCAGCCTAATCAGAGTTTTATAAAGCTGCAACGTGACATCCTGACTCTTGTACTCAATGACTCAATAAAGGCAAGCATGCCATATGCCTTCTTTACCACCCTATCCACTGGCATGGCCACTTTCAGGGAGCTATGGACTTGAACTCCAAGATCCCTCTGCACAGCAATGCTGTTCAGGGTCCTGCCATTCACTGTATACTTACCCTTAACATTAGGTATATAAAGATTGGTAAAGCAAATGTTAACCAAATGTTCCCCCTTCTAGGACAAGAAATCATAGATTTAGAGCAAAAGGGAGGAGGTTCAAGACAGAGATAAGGAGAAGCACAGAGGGTTGTGAGTGCAGTGGATGCAGAATCAATCAATGGATTCAAGAGATTGACAAATATTTGATCAAAAGCAGGATAAAGGGGAAAAGGCAGGGAAGTGGAGTTAGGATGAGATGATCATATGGAGCAGGCTCGAAGGGCTGAATTGCCGACTCTCGCTCTAAACTCATACGTTCCTATTAGATCTCCCAAAGTGCAGCATCTCACACTTGCTCAGATTAAATTCCATCTGCCATTTCTCCGCCTATATCTGCAGCTGATCTATATCCCACTGTAACCTTTGACAACCTTCTACACTATCCACAACTCCACCTATCTTTGTGTCATCTGCAAACTTACTAACCCACACATCTACATTTTCATCCAAGTCATTTATATATATATCACAAACCAAGCAGAGGTCCCTGTACGGATCCTTGCGGAACACCACTAGTCACGGACCTCCAGCCAGATAGACACCCTTCCACCACTACTCTCTGACTTCTACGGGCAAGCCAATTCTGAATCTAAGTGGCCAGGTTACCGTGGATCCCATGCATTTTATTCTTCTGGATGAGCCGACCATGAGTGACTTTGTTGAAAGCCTTACTAAAATCCATGTAGACAACATCACTGCGCTACCCTGATCAATCATCTTCATCACCTTCTCAAAAAGTCAATCAAGTTAGTAAGATATAACTTGCCCCACACAAAGCCATGCTGACTTTCCCTAATTAGATTGTGCTTTTCCAAATGCGCGTAACTCCGATCCCTAAGAATCCTCTCCAATAGCTTCCCAACCACCGATATGAGACTCACCGGTCTATCATTTCCTGGATTATCCCTATTTCCTTTCTTCAACAGAGAAACAACATTAGCTACTTGCCAGTCCTCTGGGACCTCTCCAGTGGCTAGAGGATACAAAGATCTTTGTCAGGGCCCTAACAACTCCTCTCTTGTCTTTCTCAATAACCTGGGGTAGATCTCATTGGGCCCTGGGATTTACCCACTATAATGCTCTTTAAGAGACCCAACACCATTTCCAGTTCAGCTTCTGGCTAATCGTAACCTTTGGGTATTGATAGTGGGGGATTCAGTGATGGTAATGCTGTTATCATTGGTTATATTCCAACAAATGCTGGGTCAAAATCCTGCAATTCCCTCCCTGATGGCATTGTGGGTCAACCCGCAGAACATGAGCTGCAGCGATTCAAGAAGGCAGCTCACCACCACCTTCCCAAGGGCAACGAGGGATGGGCAATAAATGCTGGCCAGCCCACGACGCCCATGACCCATGAATGAATTTTTTAAAATGTCAATGGGCAATGGCTAGATTCTCTCTTCTTGGAGATGGTCATTGCCTGGCATGTGTGTGGCACAGATGTTACTTGCTACAGCTTTAGAGGGTGGCATGGTTTATATAACAAAACATTGATATCATCAGTGATGCTGCTAATCAATAGATAAGTAGAAGGACCATGATTCTAACTGATACAATGTCAACAAATACAACACCAGATCAAAATATATCACACTATCAGTGGTGTGAATTTATCCATGTTGCAGCAGAGGAAGAGATGTGAAAGCAACAAATTCAGTTCCATAATCAGATTTCTGAAGTGGCATCAGAGATGCCCATAATGAAATAATATTTTATAATAGTGATAATAACCAACAAATACATTGAAATCTGGTAAACGACACTATATTATTGTGGTGGAAGGATATTGTGTGACCTTCTTGCAACACTGAGTCTGCAAGCTGTGTCATTATCAATCACTGAGAACATAGATTGACCATATTTGTAAGCAAGTCCATTTCACAACATGACCCTTTCGGTAACTCCAAATAGTCTAATGTATGATTCCTACTCTTATTGCAGGCACCTAATTCCAATGCATTAAGTGTAGATAATAATGCAGTAACAATAATGCAGTTGCTACAAGACTGGAAGACCAGAGACTGAGGACATTCCAGCAATTAACTGCTGGAACAGAACAGGAAAGCACTACCTGGGAAGGTAGTGGAGGCCGGAAACCTTACAACCTTTCAAAAATTTTTGGATGAAGACTTGGAATACCATAACATTCAAGGATATGGGACAAGTGCTAGAAAATGGGATTAGTGCAGCTTTTAATGGTAGTTATTGTTGGTGCAGACTCAGTGGGCTGAATGGCCTTTCCTGTGCTGTATGGCTCTATGAGTTGGCTGTGTTAATCAAAGCAAGAAAGAATCCAGAACATAAAAGCACAGCTAACGCAGAATTACAAATTAACAGCTGAGAAAACAACTTACTAGGAACTCCAGTGGCTGCAAGAACAGGATAGTAAATGCGCTCTATCTGGCGGATTACTGGATATCCCATTTCTGTGAGAAACAGTAACTTCTGTTGATCTGAATCCCAGAGCTCCAGCAGGTACTCTGAGAATATCCATTGCAACAGGAACTAATATATACAGATAGTCCCCAGATTATTGCTATTAGTTACACTCACTTGAACAAACACATTATATCAGCAGCTGTGCTTTTACAGATAATAAAGATCAACTTCATTTACAGATTTCAATATTCACTCCTGCTGCTTCAGTAATAAATGTTATTGGTTTCTCTGGAGTGTTCATTGAATCCAGGGATACAAGTAGAATCATTTCACTCTCTTCCTGCAGTGTTCAGTGAAGTTTGAGTGTCTGACACGAGGACAGTTAAAGATCACTTTCAGGACTCCAGAAGGTGTCGTTAGTAGATGGACATGATTCCTGTCCTATTGACATTACACTCTTCACCATTTTACTGCAGATGTTGACCTGTTTATTTTACATTGGTTAATGGCTTCAGTAAAACTACAGCTGTGTCACCTCATAACTCATTCCTCTAGGTTCATTCCTGAGCGGTTACCCAACCTCCACCCAACCCAACCTGAACGGTTACCCAACCTCCACCTTCCATCAATGTTAACTGATCCTTATTTGAAGCAGGATATAATTGCTGTTCACTCCATTCATTCTTGAGATAAGGGGCTTATTCATAACAGGGAATAAAGAAATGGCTGAGGAACAAAATTTGTACTTTGTTCCTGTCTTCACAAAGGAAGACATGAATAATGTACCAGAGTTCTGAGAGGACTGAAGGAAATCAGCATTAGTAGAGAAATAGTTTTGGGGAAATTGATGAGATTGAAGGTGGATAAATCTCCAGGTCCTGATAATCTTCATCCCAGAGTACCTAAGGAAGTGGCCCTGGAAATAGTAGATTCATTGGTGGTTATTTTCCAAAATTCTTTGGACTCGGGAATAGTTCCTACAGATTGGAGGGTAGCTAATGTAAGCCCACTATTCAAAAAGGGAGGTAGAGAGAAAACAGGGAACTGTAGACCAGTGAGCCTAACGTCAGTGACTGGGGAAGTTGCTAGAGTCTATTATCATAACTCAGCATTTGGAAGGCAGTGGTATAATTAGACAAAGTCAGCACGGATTTACAAAAGGGAAATTATGCTTGACGAATGTATTGGAATTCTTTGAGGATGTAACTAGTAGAGTTGACCAAGGAGAACCAGTGGATGTGGTTTATTTAGACTTTCAGAAGGCTTTTGACAAGGTCTCACATAACGGTCTACTATGTAAAGTTGAAGCACATGGGATTGCAGGTAATGTCTTGAGATGGATAGAAAGCTGGTTAGCAGATAGAAAGTAAAGAGTTGGGTCTTTTTCTAATTGGCAGTCAGTGACTAGTGGGGTTCCACAAGGATCTGTGCTAGGACCCCAATTGTTCACATTATATATTAATGATTTGGAAGAGGGAATTGAATGTATTATCTCCAAATTTGCGGATGATACAAAGTTGGGTGGGAGGGTGAGCTGTGAGGAGGATGCAGAGGTGCTTTAGCTTGATTTGAACAGGCTGAGTGTGTGGGCTTTTGCATGGCAGATGCAGTATAATGTGGATAAATGTGAGGTTATCCACTTTGGTAGCAATAATAGGAAGACAGATTATTACTTGTATAGGTGTAATTTGAGAGAGGTGGAACGAGGTTCTCACTGGAACGACACACTACCAGAAGGACGTGGAGGCTTTGGAGAGAGTTCAGAGGAGGTTTACCAGGATGTTGCCTGGTATGAAGGGGCTTAGTTATGAGGAGAGATTGGGTAAACTGGGGTTGTTCTCCCTGGAAAGACAGAGGATGAGGGGAGACTTAATAGAGGTGTATAAAATTATGAAAGGCATAGATAGGGTGAACGGTGGGAAGCTTTTCCCCAGGTCGGTGGTGACGTTCACGAGGGGTCATAGGTTCAAGGTGAAGGGGGGGAGGTTTAACACAGATATCAGAAGCACGTATTTTACACAGAAGGTGGTGGGGGCCTGGAATGCGCTGCCAGGCAAGGTGGTGGACGCGGACACACTGGGAACATTTAAGACTTATCTAGTCTTATGAACGGAGTGGGAATGGAGGGATACAAAAGAATGGTCTAGTTTGGACCAGGGAGCGGCACGGGCTTGGAGGGCCGAAGGGCCTGTTCCTGTGCTGTATTGTTCTTTGTTCTTTGACAGAGATTGAGGAGTGACCTGATAGAAGTCTACAAGCTTATGAGGGGCAGGGACAGAGGGATAGCCTTTTTCCCAGGGTGGGAGAGTCAATTACTAGGGGGCATAAGTTTAAAGTGCGAGGGGCAAGGTTTAAAAGCGATGTACAAGGGTTGTGGGTGCCTGGAACTTGCTGCCGGGGGAAGTAGTGGATGCAGATACAGTAGTGACTTTTAAGGGGCATCTTGACAAGTACATGAATAGATTGGGAATAGAGGGATATGGTCCCCAGAAGGGTAGGGGCTTTTAGTTCAGTCGGGCATCATGGTCGGTGCAGGCTTGGAGGGCTGAAGGGCCTTGGAGCCCTCATGCATCAGTTGCTGAAAGTAAGCGTGCAGGTACAGCAGGCAGTAAAGAAGATAAATAATATGTTGGCCTTCATAGCGAGAGGATTTGAGAATAGCGATAGGGATATTTTGCTGCAATTGTATAGGGCATTGGTGAGGTCACATCTGGAATACTGTGTGCAGTTTTGGTGTCCTCATCTGAGGAAGGATGTCCTTGCTATAGAGGGAGTACAGCGAAGGTTTACCAGGCTGATTCCTGGGAAGGCAGGTCTATCATATGAGGAGAGATTAAGTTGGTTAGGATTATATTCACTGGAGTTCAAAAGAATGAGAGGAGATATCTAAGAACCTTATAAAATTCTAACAGGGTTAGACAGGGTGGATTCAGAAAGAATGTTCCCAATGGTGGGGAGTCCAGAACTAGGGGTCATAGTTTGAGGATAAGGGGTAAATCTTTTAGAACTGAGGTGAGGAGAAATTTCTTCACCCAGAGGATGATGAATGTGTGAAATTCACTACCACAGAATGTAGTTGAGGCCCAGAACATTGTCTGATTTTAAGAAGAAATTAGATTTCGCTCTTGGGGCTAAAGGGATATGGGATATGGGAGGAAGGGGGGATCTGGATATTGAATTTGATGATCAGCCATGATCAAAATGAATGGCGGAGCAGGCCCGAAGAGTCGAATGGCCTACAGCTGCTTCTAGTTTCTATGACTGCCTTTTGGGATCACATTGGCCCCAGCTGTTTTTCAAAGAACAATGGATCAGATATTGAGTGGTCTCCCGGGTGTCCAATGTTACCTAGGTGATATTCTGGCTACAGGTTCCACAGATAGGAACACTTATGAAACTTAGAAGATACACTGCAGAGACTGCAGGAACATGGATTGCAGGTTAGGAATGACAAGTGTGAGTTTTGCAAGGATTCTATCGAATATCTAGGACACGTTATTGATGCTGAAGGGTTACATAAACCGCCGAAGAAGCTGGGGGCAATAATGAAGTCTCTGAGACAGTAGAAAGAGTGCAGCAAAGGTTTACCAGGCTGATTCCTGGGATGGCAGGTCTGTCATATGAGGAGAAACTAAGTCGGTTAGGATTATATTCACTGGAGTTCAGAAAACTGAGAGGGGATCTCAGAGTAACTTATAAAATTCTAACAGAATTAGACAGGGTAGATTCAGGAAGAATGTTCCCGATGGTGGGGGAGTCCACATCTCGGGGTCATAGTTTGAGGATTAGGGGTAAACCTTTTAGAACTGCGGTGAGGAGAAATTTCTTCATCCAGAGGGTGGTGAATGTGTGGAATTCACTCCCACAGAATGTAGTTGAGGACAAAAAGTTGTCTGATTTCAAGATGAAATTAGATATAACTCTTGGGGCTAACGGGATCAAAGGATATGGAGGGGAAGGGAGGGATCAGGATATTAAATTTGATGATCAGCCATAATCAAAATGAATAGCAGAGCAGGCTCGAACGGCCGAATGCTATTTTCAGTGTTTCTTTGAAGAAAGCTTTAGTAGGCTGCGGCTATACCCGTTGGAGTTTAGAAGAATGAGATGTGATCTTACAGAATATGGTTAATAGTGGGGTGTCTGGCTGAAACTAGGGAATACACAAGCACAATGTATTTACTATTCTTCTGGCTGAGTACCTCCTAGTGTGCTTTTGGCCAGAACACTTCTTCCACTGTAAAGTTTGAGCATCCGTATTCAATATGTAAGAGGTCTGGATTCTAGTTTTAGGTCATAACAACTCCCCCATTGTTAAGGTCAAGCATTCTGTTCAATATGCGAGACAGCTCTGATATGGTCCCTGTTGACTTATGACCTGTGGTAACCTAGTCCGCATTCCACTGGGCCTTGTAGAAGTAGTTTTGCTGCATTCATTTAAAGTGTCCAATTTTATGTTAGAATCATAGAATCATACAGCGCAGAAGAGGTCATCCGGCCTATCCAGTCTGTACTGGCACATTAGAAACACATGAACTCCCACCTAATCCCATCTGCCAACACTTGGCCCATAGCCCTGAATGTTATGACGCGCCAAGTGTTCATCCAGATACTTTTTAAAGGATGTGAGACAACCCGCCTCTACCACCCTCCCAGGCAGCACATTCCAGACCATCAGCACCCTCTGGGTAAAAAAGGTTTTCCTCACATTCCCCCCTAAACCTCCTGCCCACCACCTTGAACCTCCTTGTGACTGATCCTTCAACAAAGGGGAACAGCTGCTCCCTATCCACCCTGTCCATGCCCCTCATAACCTTGAACACCTCGATCAGATCACACCTCAGTCTTCTCTGCTCCAATGAAAACAACTCAAGCCTACCCAACCTCTCTTTATAACTTAAATGCTCCATCCCAGGCAGCATCCTGGCGAATCTCCTCTGCACCCCCTCCAGTGCGTTCACGTCCTTCCTATAATGTGGTGACCAGAACTGCACACAGTGCTCCAGCTGTGGCCTCACCAAAGTTCTATACAACTCCATCATGGCTTCTCTACTTTTGTAATTTATGCCTTGATTTATAAAGGCAAGTGTCCCATGTGCCTTTTTCACCACCCTACTTACATGCCCTCCGCCTTCAGAAATCTGTGGACAAACACACCATGGTCCCTTTGTTCCACAGAACTTCCTAGTGTTGCGCCATTCATTAAATATTCCCTTACCAAATTACTCCTTCCAAAGTGTATCACCTCACACTTTTCAGGGCTAAATTCCCTAATGCATTCTATCACAGTCTCTATATCCCCATTTAATCTCCCACAGTCCATGAACACTCTCCCTTATTACAGGTCAGTGAGCGTGCGCACGCTAGTGAGAGACTGCAGCCAGAGTGAGATTTCAGCCAGAGTGAGATTTCAGCCAGAGTGAGGGTATCGGGAATTTGAAGCTGAGTGGGAATTCGGTGCAGAGGGAAAGAGGTGCTCATCTTCGGGAGGAGCGGAGAGGCAGACCCGCGATGGAGACTCGAGGGCAAGTGAGAGGTAGAAGGAAATCAAGTCGTGCCATCACAGCCAGCAGATAAGTGATTGGCTAGTGACTGGTCAGTAGATTTTTGCTTTCTTTTTTCTCTTGGCATTGTTGTTGTTGTTGATGTTGTTGTACACTACAATAGTGTTTCTGTGTAATTTCTGTGGTTTACAGTTTGTAAAGGTTATATTCGGTAGTAACAAGGAACAGGAAAGAAGGACCCTAGAAAATTGGATATAATCTGAAACAAAACATCTTTCAAAAGTTTAATTTAAAGGGGTAAGACATGATAGGAGAGCTCCAAGTCGTGGTTTGCTTCTCTTGCTCCATGTGGCAGGCTGGGGACAGTTCCAGTCCCTGGGTCAGCATGTGTGCAGGAAGTATCTCCAGCTACAGCTCCTGAAAGCTCAAGTTTCAGAGCTGGAGCAGCGGTTGGAGACGCTGTGGAGCATCCGCGAGTCAGAGAGTTTCGTGGATAGCGCGGATAGAGAGGTGGTCACACCGCAGGCAGGAAGGGAATGGGTAACTGTCAGACAGAGCAAGAGAGATAGGCAGGTAGTGCTGGAATCTCCTGTGGTCATTCCCCTGCAAAACGGCTTTGGATACTGTTGAGGGGAATGACCTCTCTAGGGAAAGCAGCAGCAGCCAAACTCATTGAACCACGGTTGGTTCTGCTGCAGAGGGGAGACGTAAAAAGTGTGCCAGTGCAATAGTTATAGGATTCAATTGTAAGGGGAATAGACAGGACATCCATATCTGTGATGGGTGTGTCGAGCTGCGGTTCCTAAGGGACCGTGTTAGAGAACTGGAACTGCAGCTCGAGGGTCTTCGTCTGGTTAGGGAAAATGAGGAGGTGATAGACAGGAGCCATCAGCAGGTGGTCACACCAGGGCCACGGGAGGCAGACAAGTGGGTAACGTCCAGGAAGGGGAAAGCTCGGGTGATAGAGAGCACCCCGGTGGATGTGCCCCTTCACAATAAGTACTCCTGTCTGAGTACTGCTGGGGGGGGACAGCCCACCTGGGGGAAGCAGCAGTGGCTGTGTCTCTGGAGCAGAGTCTGGCCCTGTAACTCAGAGGGCTAAGGAAAGGAGGAGGAAGGCAATATTAATCAGGGACTCAACAGTAAGGGGGTCGGACAGGCGTTTTTGGGGAGGCAGACGGGAGTCTCGGATGGTGGTCTGCCTCCCTGGTGCCGGGATCCGGGATGTCTCTGATCGCGTCCCAGATATCCTGAGGTGGGAGGGAGAGGAGCCAGAGGTCATGTACATATTGGTACTGCTGACATAGGTAGGAAGAGGGAAGGGGTCATGAAAAGAAAATATAGGGAGTTAGGTAGACAGTTGGAAAGGAGGAACGCAAAGGTAGTAATCTCAGGATTGCTGCCTGTGCCACGAGAAAGTGAGAGCAGGAATGGAGTGAGGTGGAGGAAAAATGCGTGGGTGAGGGACTGGAGCACGGGGCAGGGATTCAGGTTCCTGGATCATTGGGACCTCTTTAGGGGCAGGTGTGACCTGTACAAAAAAGACGGGTGGCAGTTGAATCCCAGGGGGACCAATATCATAGAACCATAGAACCATAGAAAATTGCAGCTCAGAAACAGGCCTTTTGGCCCTTCTTGTCTGTGCCGAACCATTTTATGCCTAGTCCCACTGACCTGCACTTGGACCATATCCCTCCACACCCCTCTCATCCATGAACCCGTCCAAGTTTTTCTTAAATGTTAAAAGTGACCCCGCATTTACCACTTTATCTGGCAGCTCATTCCACACTCCCACCACTCTCTGCGTGAAGAAGCCCCCCCTAATATTCCCTTTAAACTTTTCTCCTTTCACCCTTAACCCATGCCCTCTGGTTTTTTTCTCCCCTAGCCTCAGCGGAAAAAGCCTGCTTGCATTCACTCTATCTATACCCATCAAAATCTTATACACCTATATCAAATCTCCTGGCAGGAAGGTTGGCTAAGGCTACTGGGGAGACTTTAAACAAGAAAGTTGGGGGGAGGGAATCGTGATGAGGTGACTGAGAGCGAGGAGATTAGCCCGCAAATAGAGAAAGATTGTAGACAGTGTAAGAGGGAGAATAGACGGGTGATGGAGAAGGGGAGAGCTCAGACTAAAGGTTTGGGATGCGTCTATTTTAACGCCAGGAGTGTAGTGAATAAAGTGGATGAACTTAGAGTGTGGATCGATGCTTGGAAGTGTGCTGTGGTGGCCATTACGGAGACTTGGGGACAGGGAGAGGACTGGATACTTCAGGTGCCGGGTTTCAGATGTTTCAAAAAGGACAGAGAGGGAGGCAAAAGAGTGGGGGGAGTGGCACTGCTGATCAGGGATAGTGTCACAGCTGTAGAGAAGGTGGAAGACGTGGAGGGATTGTCTACGGAGTCTCTGTGGGTGGAAGTTCGGAGCGGGAAGAGGTCGATAATTTTGCTGGGTGTTTTCTACAGGCCGCCCAATAGTAATAGGGATGTTGAGGAGCAGATAGGGAAACAGATCCTGGAGAGATGTCGGAATAATGGTTGTCGTGATGGGAGACTTTCATTTCCCAAACATCGATTGGAATATCCCTAGGGTAAGGAGTTTGGATGGGGAGGAGTTTGTTCGGTGTGTTCAGGAGGGTTTCCTGACACAGCATGTGGATAAGCCTACAAGAGGAGAGGCTGTACTCGATCTGATACTGGCTAATGAGCCTGGACAGGTGTCGGATCTCTCAGTGGGGGAGCATCTTGGGGATAGTGATCATAACTCTATCTCCTTTACGCTAGCATTTGAAGTAGGCCATTTTCCAAAAGCCATATTTTTATTATCTCATCAATATTCACCTCATTAAACATATTCATTTATTGGACTGATTGGCACCATTCATAACGTGCCCACAATGCAGAGGGGAACACCCAAATGGACATTCGTTTAAATCCCCCTCTGCACAGCTGAGAGACCTTTAATTTCAAAGCCGACAAAAGATCCTTATTCTGCCCAGCAACAGCACGAAGCTGCATTTTAAACCGCCCCTTGGCTAGAAGATCGGGATATCTGCGAGTCAAGACCTGGCAGTTGGATATATGGCATAACTGTACTGTCAATAAAATATTATGGGAATAAAATGGCCAAGGCAGGCAAAGAAACTTAATAAACCAGGATAAAAAGAATAAAAGATTAGATTAAATCCCCCTACACACAGCAGGACAAAATGACATTAACACCTAATCTCGCAAGCATAGAATACAGACACAAAACATCAGAGGTCGATTTAGATAAGGGGACACAAGGGTACAAAGAGCTTGGAAGGAAGTTAAAAAGCAGGACCCCGAGGGTAGTAATCTCAGGATTGCTACCTGAGCCACATGCCAGTGAGGGCAGGAGTAGGATGCTTGGGTGGATAAACACGTGGCTGAGGAACTGGTGCAGGGGGCAGGGTTTCCAATTCTTGGATCATTGGGACCTCTTTTGGGGCAGGTGGGACCTGTACAAGAGAGACGGGTTACACCTAAACTACAAGGGGACCAAAAAACTTGCAGGGAGATTTGCTAGTGTTATTGGGGAGCGTTTAAACTAGATTTGCAGGGGGGTGGGAACCAGAGTGCCAGAGCAGATAGTGGAGCGGGGGTAAAAAGACAGGTTAGTTCAAGCAAAATCACAAATGGAAGGGTAGAGTGTGGTGGAAATAATTTTTTGAGGTGTGTCTATTTCAATGCCAGGAGTATTGTGGGGAAGGCAGATGAGCTGAAGGCGTGGATAGACACATGGAAATATGACATTATAGCCATTAGTGAAACTTGGCTACAGGAGGGGCAGGACTGGCAGCTCAATGTTCCAGGGTTCCAATGTTTCAGGCGGGATAGAGGCAGAGGGATAAAAGGTGGGGGGGTGGCATTGTTGGTCAGGGAAAATGTTACAGCGGTACTCAGGCAGGATAGATTAGGGAGCTTGTCTACAGAGGCCCTATGGGTGGAGCTGAGAAACAGGAAAGGTATGACCACATTAATGGGCTTGTATTATAGACCACCCAATAGTCAGCGAGAATTGGAGGAGCAAATCAGCGGAGAGATAGCTGACAACTGCAAGAAACACAAAGTTGTGATAGTAGGGGATTTTAATTTTCCACATATAGATTGGGACTCGCATACTGTTAAAGGTTTAGACGGGGTAGAGTTTGTAAAATGTGTTCAGGAGAATTTTCTACATCAGTATAGAGAGGTGCCAACTAGAGAGGATGCGATATTGGATCTCCTATTGGGGAATGAGTTAGGGCAGGTGATGGATGTGAGTGTGAGGGAACACTTTGGATCCAGTGATCATAATGCCATTAGTTTCAACCTGATCGTGGATAAGGATAGATCTGGTCCTCGGGTTGAAGTTCTGAACTGGAAAAAGGCCAAATTTGATGAAATGAGAAGGGATCTGGGAAATGTGGATTGGCACAGGCTGTTCTCTGGTAAGGATGTAAATGGAAAGTGTGAGGCCTTCAAAGGAGAAATTTTGAGAGTGCAGAGTTTGTATGTTCCTGTCAGGATTAAAGGCAAAGTAAATAGGAATAAGGAACCTTGGTTCTCGAGGGAGATTGTAACACTGATTAAGAGGAAGAGAGAGTTGTATGAAATGTACAGGCAGCAAGGAACAGATCAGATGCTCGAGGAGTATAAAAAGTGCAAGAAGCTACTTAAGAGGGAAATCAGGAGGGCTAAAAGAAGACATGAGGTTGCTTTGGCAGACAGAGTGAAGGAAAATCCAAAGAGCTTCTATCGGTATGTTAGGAGCAAAAGGATAGTGAGGGATAAAATTGGTCCTCTTGAAGACCAGAGTGGTAGACTGTGTATGGAACCAAAAGAGATGGGGGAGATACTAAATGGTTTTTTTGCATCCGTATTTACTGAGGAAACGGGCATGGAGTCTACGGAAATAGGGCAAACTGGTAGGGAGGCCATGGAACCTTTACAGATTAAAGGGGAGGAGGTGCTCGCTGTCTTGAGGCAAATCAGAGTGGATAAATCTCCAGGACCGGACAGGGTATTCCCACGGACCTTGAGGGAAGCTACTGTTGAACTTGCAGGGGCCCTGGCAGACATATTTAAAATGTCAGTATTCACGGGGGAGGTGCCGGATGATTGGAGGGTGGCTCATGTTGTTCCGTTGTTTAAAATAGGTTCCAAAAGAAATCCGGGAAATTATCGGCCAGTAAGTTTGACGTCGGTGGTGGGCAAGTTATTGGAAGGTGTGATAAGGGATAGGATCTACAAATATTTGGATAGACAGGGACTTAATAGGGAGAGTCAACATGGCTTTGTGCGTGGTAGGTCATGTTTGACCAATCTATTAGAGTTTTTCGAGGAGGTTACCAGGAAAGTGGATGAAGGGAAGGCGGTGGATGTTGTCTACCTGGATTTCAGCAAGGCCTTTGACAAGGTCCCTCATGGGAGGTTAGTTAGGAAGGTTCAGTCGCTAGGTATACATGGGGAGGTAGTAAATTGGATAAGACACTGGCTCAATGGAAGAAGCCAGAGAGTGGTTGTGGAGGATTGCTTCTCTGAGTGGAGGCCTGTGACTAGTGGTGTGCCGCAGGGATCGGTGTTGGGTCCATTGTTGTTTGTCATCTATATCAATGATCTGGATGATAATGTGGTAAATTGGATCAGCAAGTTTGCTGATGATACAAAGATTGGAGGTGTAGTGGACAGTGAGGAAGGTTTTCAAAGTTTGCAGAGGGATTTGGACCAACTAGAAAAATGGGCTGAAAAATGGCAAATGGAATTTAACGCAGACAAGTGTGAGATATTGCACTTTGGAAGAACAAACCAAAGAAGAACGTACAGGGTAAATGGTAGGACTCTGAAGAGTGCAGTTGAACAGAGGGATCTGGGAATACAGGTACAGAATTCCCTAAAAGTGACGTCACAGGTGGATAGGGTCGTAAAGAGTGCCTTTGGTACATTGGCCTTTATAAATCGGAGTATCGAGTATAAAAGTTGGAGTGTTACGGTAAGGTTATATAAGGCATTGGTGAGGCCGAATTTGGAGTATTGTGTACAGTTTTGGTCACCTAGTTACAGGAAGGATGTAAATAAGATTGAAAGAGTGCAGAGAAGGTTCACAAAGATGTTGCCGGGACTTGAGAAGCTGAGTTACAGAGAGAGATTGAATAGGTTGGGGCTTTATTCCCTGGAGCGTAGAAGATTGAGGGGAGATTTGATAGAGGTGTATAAGATTTTGATGGGTATAGATAGAGTGAATGCAAGCAGGCTTTTTCCGCTGAGGCTAGGGGAGAAAAAAACCAGAGGGCATGGGTTAAGGGTGAAAGGAGAAAAGTTTAAAGGGAATATTAGGGGGGGCTTCTTCACACAGAGAGTGGTGGGAGTGTGGAATGAGCTGCCGGATAAAGTGGTAAATGCGGGGTCACTTTTAACATTTAAGAAAAACTTGGACGGGTTCATGGATGAGAGGGGTGTGGAGGGATATGGTCCAAGTGCAGGTCAGTGGGACTAGGCATAAAATGGTTCGGCACAGACAAGAAGGGCCAAAAGGCCTGTTTCTGAGCTGTAATTTTCTATGGTTCTATGGTTCTATGGGACACATCGAGAGGATAATGGGAAACACATTAAAACACCGGGGCAAGAACAGGCAGTCCCATTAACATGGACACACACCATACAGATGCAAATTGACAAGTCTCCCAGGGAACTTCCTGACCAGACAGGCCACTTTTTAGGTATTGTAAAAATGTATGAGCAAATGTTCCCGCTCGAATTTGGATTCCTATAAATATCCAGAGCAAATGTGTAACTGTTGAGATCAACGTGGCCAAGCCACTGTTTCTGAGCTGGCTACGCGGTTCTCCCTGGGATCACAGTAATTGTACGATAAAGAAAAACGCTTTGAACTTTGCCTTGCGACTCGACCTCCTTGAATGCACTGGTACAAGGGATTTTTCCCTACAACACATTGGAAAGAGATAGGATCAGGCAAGCTAGGAAAGTGTTTATCTGGAGTAAGGGGAAATATGAAGCCATCAGGCAGGAGATTAGAGGCGTAAATTGGAAGGAGATATTCTCGAGGAAAAGTACCAAAGTAAGGTGGCAGATTTTCAAGGAATGTTTGTCTGGAGTTCTGCATGACAACATTCCGATGAGACAGGGAGGTTTTGGTAGGTTACGGGAACCGTGCTGCACGAAAGCTGTGCTGAACCTAGTCAAGAAGAAAAGGAAAGCGGACAAAAGTGTTCAGAGAGCTAGGCAATGATCGGGATCCAGATGAGTATACGGCTTGTAGGAAGGGACTTAAGAAAAAAATTAGGAGAGCCAGAAGGGGGTCACGAGAAGGCCTTGGCAGATAAGATTAAAGAGAACCCTAAGGCGTTCTATAAATATGTGAAGAGTAAAAGGATGAGATGTGAAGGAATAGGACCTATAAAAGGTGAAGGTGAGAAAGTCTGTACAGAACCTGAAGAAATAGCAGAGGTGCTTAATGAATATTTTACCTCGGTATTCACGGTGGATTGAGATGGACTGAAAAGATTGAGTATGTGAACATTAAGAAAGAGGATGTGTTGGAAATTTTGAATAGCATCAAGATAGATAAGTCGCCGGGACCGGATGGGATGGACCCCAGGTTACTGTGGGAGGTGAGGGAAGAGATTGCAGAGCCTCTGGCGATGATCTTTGCATCGTCGATGGAGACGGGAGAGGTTCCGGAAGATTGGAGGATTGCGGATGTGGTTCCTATATTCAAGAAAGGGAATAGGGATAGCCCAGGAAATTACCGACCGGTGAGTCTAACCTCAGTGGTTGGTAAGTTGATGGAGAAGATCCTGAGGGAGAGGATTTATGAACATTTAGAGAAGCTTAGTATGCTCAAAAGTAGTCAGCACGGCTTTGTCAAAGGCAAATCGTGCCTTACGAGCCTGGTGGAGTTCTTTGAAAATGTGACTAAACACATTGACGAAGGAAAAACGGTAGATGTGGTTTACATGGACTTCAGCAAGGCGTTCGATAAGGTCCCCCATGCAAGACTTTTTGAGAAAGTGAGAGGGTATGGGATCCAAGGGGCTGTTGCCTTGTGGATCCAGAACTGGCTTGCCTGCAGAAGGCAGAGAGTGGTTGTCGATGGGTTTTTTTCTGAATGGAGGTTGGTCACCAGTGGAGTGCCCCAGGGATCTGTTCTGGGATCCTTGATAAGAACAAAGAACAATACAGCACAGGAACAGGCCCTTCGGCCCTCCAAGCCCGCGCCGCTCCCTGGTCCAAACTAGACCATTCTTTTGTATCCCTCCATTCCCACTCCGTTCATTTGGCTATCTAGATAAGTCTCAAACGTTCCCTATGTGTCCGCCTCCACCACCTTGCCCGGCAGCGCATTCCAGGCTCCCCCCACCCTCTGTGTAAAATACGTCCTTCTGATATCCGTGTTAAACCTCCCCCCCTTCACCTTGAACCTATGACCCCTCATGAACATCACCACCGACCTGGGAAAAAGCTTCCCACCGTTCACCCTATCTATGCCTTTCATAATTTTATACACCTCTATTAGGTCACCCCTCATCCTCCGTCTTTCCAGTGAGAACAACCCCAGTTTACCCAATCTCTCCTCATAACTAAGTCCTTCCATATCAGGCAGCATCCTGGTAAACCTCCTCTGCACTCTCTCCAAAGCCTCCACGTTCTGGTAGTGTGGCGACCAGAACTGGGCGCAGTATTCCAAATGCGGCCGAACCAATGTTCTATACATCTGCAACATCAGACCCCAACTTTTATACTCTATGCCCCGTCCTATAAAGGCAAGCATGCCATATGCCTTCTTCACCACCTTCTCCACCTGTGACGTCACCTTCAAGGATCTGTGGACTTGCACACCCAGGTCCCTCTGCGTATCTACACCCTTTATAGTTCTGCCATTTATCGTATAGCTCCCCCGTACGTTAGCTCTACCAAAATGCATCACTTCGCATTTATCTGGATTGAACTCCATTTGCCATTTCTTTGCCCAAATTTCCAGCCTATCTATATCCTTCTGTAGCCTCTGACAATGTTCCTCACTATCTGCAAGTCCAGACATTTTCGTGTCGTCCGCAAACTTACTGATCACCCCAGTTACACCTCCTTCCAGATCGTTTATATAAATCACAAACAGCAGAGGTCCCAATACAGAGCCCTGCGGAACACCACTAGTCACAGGCATCCAGCCGGAAAAAGACCCTTCCACTACCACCCTCTGTCTTCTGTGACCAAACCAGTTCTCCACCCATCTAGCCACCTCCCCCTTTATCCCATGAGATCCAACCTTTTGCACCAACCTACCATGAAGTTTGTCATTTTCATAAATGACCTGGATGAGGAAGTGGAGGGATGGGTTGGTAAGTTTGCCGACGACACGAAGGTTGGTGTGTTGTGGATAGGTTGGAGGGATGTCCGACAGGAAGCAAAGAGTCGGAATAAATGGGTGTTTTTCCGGTTGGAGGAAGGTAACTAGTGGCGTGCCGCAGGGATCGGTACTCGGGCCGCAACTGTTTACCATTTATATAGATGATCTGGAGGAGGGGACGGAGTGTAGGGTAACGAAGTTTGCAGACGACACAAAGATAAGTGGAAAAGTGAATCGTGTGGAGGACGGAGAAGATCTGCAGAGAGATTTGGACAGGCTGAGTGAGTGGGCGAGGATATGGCAAATGGAGTATAACGTTGAGAAATGCGAGGTTATACACTTTGGAGGAAATAATAACAAATGGGATTACTATCTCAATGGAAACAAATTAAAACATGCTACCGTGCAAAGGGACCTGGGGGTCCTTGTGCATGAGACGCAAAAGCCCAGTCTGCAGGTACAACAGGTGATCAAGAAGGCAAATGGGATGTTGGCCTATATCGCGAGGGGGATAGAATATAAAAGCAGGGATGTCTTGATGCACCTGTACAGGGCATTGGTGAGGCCGCAGCTGGAATACTGTGTGCAGTATTGGTCCCCTTATATGAGGAAGGATATATTGGCATTGGAGGGAGTGCAGAGAAGGTTCACCAGGTTGATACCGGAGATGAGGGGTTTGGATTATGAGGAGAGGCTGAGGAGATTGGGTTTGTACTCGTTGGAGTTTAGAAGGATGAGGGGGGATCTTATGGAGACTTATAAGATAATGCGGGGGCTGGATAGGGTGGAGGCGGAGAGATTCTTTCCACTTAGTAAGGAAGTTAAAACTAGAGGACACAGCCTCAAAATAAAGGGGGGTCGGTTTAAGACAGAGTTGAGGAGGAACTTCTTCTCCCAGAGGGTGGTGAATCTCTGGAATTCTCTGCCCACTGAGGTGGTGGAGGCTACCTCGCTGAATATGTTTAAAGCGCGGATGGATGGATTCCTGATCGGTAAGGGAATTAAGGGTTATGGGGATCAGGCGGGTAAGTGGTACTGATCCACGTCAGATCAGCCATGATCTTATTGAATGGCGGGGCAGGCTCGAGGGGCTAGATGGCCTACTCCTGCTCCTATTTCTTATGTTCTTATGTTCTTATGTTCTTATGTCAGAAGCTGCAGCGTGACATAGATAGGATGCAAGACTGGGCGGAGAAGTGGCAGATGGACTTCAACCTGGATAAGTGTGGTATGGTCCATTTTGACAGGTGAAATGGGATGAAGGAGTATAATATCAAGGGTAAGACTCTTCGCAGTGTAAAGGATCAGAAGGACCTTGGGGTCCGGGTCCATAGGACTCTTAAATCGGCCTCGCAGGTAGAGGAGGTGGTTAAGAAGGCGTATGGTGTGCTGGCCTTCATCAATCGAGGGACTGAGTTTAGGAGTCGGGAGATAATGATGCAGCTTTATAAGACCCTCGTCAGACCCCACTTGGAGTACTGTGCTCAGTTCTGGTCGCCTCATTACAGAAGGGATGTGGAAATGATTGAAAGGGTGCAGAGAAGATTTACAAGGATGTTGCCTGGATTGGTTGGCATGCCTTCCGAGGATAGGTTGAGGGAGCTCGGTCTTTTCTCCTTGGAGAGACGAAGGATGAGAGGTGACCTGATAGAGGTGTACAAGATGTTGGGAGATATAGATCGGGTGGATTCTTGGAGGCTTTTTACCAGGGCTGAAATGGCTGCTACGAGAGGACACAGGTTTAAGGTGCTGGGGAGTAGGTACAGAGGAGATGTCAGGGTAAGTTTTTCACTCAGAGGATGGTTGGTGAGTGGAATCGGCTGCCGTCAGTGGTGGTGGAGGCAAACTCGATAGGGTCTTTTAAGAGACTTCTGGATGAGTACATGGGACTTAATAGGATTGAGGGTTATAGGTAAGCCTATATATAAGCCTAGGTAGGTAGGGACATGACCGGCGCAACTTGTGGGCCGAAGGGCCTGTTTGTGCTGTATTTTTTCTATGTTCTATGTTCTATGTTTCTGTGGCTGCAAATGAGACTCCAGGATGGTATGTTGCCTACTTGGTGTTAGGGCTAAGGATGTCTTGGAGCAGTTACAGGACATTCTGGAGGGGAAGGGCGAACAGCCAGTGGTCGTGGTACACGTTGATACAAACAACATAAGTAAAAAAAGGGATGAGGTCCTAAAAGCAGAATGCAGGGAGCTGGGAAGAAAGTTAAGAAATCAGACCTCAAAAGTAGTGATCTCAGGATTACTACCGGTGCCATGTGCTAATCAGAGTAGAAATGAGAGGATATATCAGATAAATACGTGGCTGAAGAGATGGTGTCAGGGGGAGGGTTTCAGATTCCTGGGGCATTGGGACCGGTTCTGGGGGAACTGGATGGGTTACACCTGGGCAGGACTGAGACTGATGTTCTAGGGGGAACATTTGCTAGAACGGTTGGGGACGATTTAAACTAATATGCCAGGGGGATGGGAACCTATGCAAGGAGTCAGAGAAGGAGGGAGCAAGGACAAAAACAAAAGGTAGAAAGGGGAATAAGAAAAGTGATAGGCAGAGAAACCAAGGACAAAGCTCAAACAGAGCGATAGAGAAAAATACTGGGAGCAAGACAAACAATGTTAAAAAGACAAGCTTAAAGTCTCTGTGTCTTAATACACGAAGCATTCGCAATAAAGTGGATGAACTAATCATGCAGATAGATATAACCGGGTACGATATAATTGGGATTACAGAGACATGGCTGCAGGGTGACCAGGGGTGGGAACTGAATATCCCAGGGTATTCAGTATTTAGGAAGGACAGGCATAAGGGAAAAGGTGGTGAAGTGGCACTGCTGGTTAAAGAGGAAATTAACACAATAGTGAGAAAGGATATTAGGTCTAACAATGTGGAGTCTGTATGGGTAGAGTTGACAAATACCAAGGGGCAAAAAACATTAGTGGGTGTCATATATAGGCCCCAAAACTGCAACGGTGATGTTGGGAATGGCATTAAACATGAAATTAGAGATGCATGTGATAAGGGAATATCGGTGATCATGGGTGATTTTGATCTGCACATAGATTGGGCAAATCAAATTAGCCACAATGCCGTAGAGGAGGAATTCCTGGTGTGTATACGGTATGGTTTTCTTGACCAATATGTGGAGGAACCAACTAGAGAGCAGGCCATCTTAGACTGGTTACTGTGTAATGAGAAGGGAATCATTGCCAATCTAGTTGTACGAGACTCCTTGGGGATGATCGACCATAACATGATAGAATTTTTTATCAAGATGGAGAATGAAGTAGTTGATTCGGAGACTGGGGTGCTGAATCTTAATAAAGGAAACTATGAAGATATGAGGCATGAGTTGGCCTTGATAGATCGGGGAGAGTTACTTAAAGGGATGACAGTGGATAGACAATGACAAACATTCAAGGAACACATGGGGGAGCGGCAGCAACTGTTTATTCCTGTCTGACACAAAAGCAAAATGGGTAAGAGGGCCAATCCATGGCTTACAAAGGAAATTAGAGAGAGTATCTGATCGAAGGAAGCAGCATCCAGATTGGCCAAGAAAAATAATAGGTCTGAGGATTGGGAGCAGTTTAGAATCCAGCAAAGAAGGACCAAGGAACTGATTAAGAAGGGGAAAATACAGTCCGAAAGTAAGCTTGCAGGGAACATAAAGACTGACACTAAGGGCCCTATTTTACCATTTTCATTCCAAGTGCTGGGCGGACTTGAAACTGGGAGTGTTTCAGATCCGACTTTTAGACCCATTCTCAGGCGCCCCCATACGCACTCTGCCTGAAAAAATATCAGTGATTCTGAATTGCGCTGCTGAAGCCTGTGGGCGGGGCTTAACGCACCCAAAATCTTGCAGCTCAGATCGGCGCCTCCAACTGCGCATGCGCAGTAAAACAATGCAGCTCCCCTGCCACAACACTCCCAGGCTGGATAATGCCTCCCCCTGGCCCCCACAGACATTGCCCCACCTCCACAACCTCACTGACCCCCTTATCTTCCCACCCGTCCGCCACCCAGACCGATCACGGGCTCCTCCCCCCTCCCCCCTCACTGATCACAGGCAGACTGGTGCCGGCCCCCCCTCCCCTCACAGATCTCAAGCAGAGAGCCGTCGGTTGCTCGGCACTTGCCTCCTCACTAGCTGGAGCGCCCGAATCAGACTTCTGTAGAGCATGTCTGTTTTGCGCCAAATCTGGGTGGGCGAATGCAGTGGTAAAGGGGGAAGTGTCGGTAAGGTTGGGCGTCCAGCCCATTAAGTCAATTTAAATGCATGAAAATGCATTTAAAAGGCCGTCGCACCCGTTTTGGAAGTGGTTCAGATCGCGCTGATTTTCGGGCCTTGGTAAAGGGGGAACCGGCTCGGAGTCAGGCGCAGATTGCGCTCCTCTCCTCATGCTCGACTTTACCAAGTTTTCACACCCAAAAATGGGCGCAACCCGATGGTAAAATCGGGCCGTAAGAGTTTCTACAGAAACGTCAAGAGAAATAGGTTGGTGAAAACAAATGTAGGTTCCCGACAGACAGAAACAAGGGAATGTATAATAGGGGACAAAGAAATAGCTGAGCAACTGAATACATACTTTGGTTCTGTCCTCACAAAAGAGAGCACAAATCAAATGCCAGAAATGTTGGAAAATGCAAGATTTAGTGAGAGGGAAGAACTGAGGGAGATTAATATTAGTAGAGAAATGGTGCTGGGAAAATTGATGGGATTGAAAGCGGATAAATCCCCAGGGCCTGATAATCTACATCCCAGAGTATTTAAGCAAGTGGCTCGAGAAATAGTGGATGCATTGATGGTCATCTTCCAGGATTCTATAGACTCTGGGACAGTCCCTGCAGATTGGAGGGTAGCGAATGTCACTCCAATATTCAATAAAGGAGGTAGAGGGAAAACAGGGAATTGTAGACCAGTAAGCTTAACATCAGTAGTGGGGAAAATTCTCAAATCCATTATCAAGGGCTTTATAGCAGAGCATTTAGAAAGCAGTGGCAGGATCAGACAGAGTCAGCATGGATTTATGAAGGGGAAATCATGCTTGACAAATCTGTTGGAATTCTTTGAGGATGTAATTAGTAGAGTTGACAAGGGGGAGCCAGTATATGTGGTATATTTGGACTTTCAGAAAGCATTTGACAAAGTCCCATGTAAGAGATTATCGTGCAAGATTAAAGCGCAATGGATTGAGGGAAATGTATTGAGATGGATAGAAAACTGGTTGGCAGAGAGGAAACAAAGAGTAGGAATTAATAGGTGTTTTTCAAATTGGCAGGGATCGGTGCTGGGACCCCAGCTATTCACAATATATATTAATGATTTGGATGAGGGAACAAAATGTAACATCTCAAAGTTTGCAGATGATACCAAGTTGGGTGAGAGGGTGAACTGTGACGAGGATGCAGAGATCCTTCAGAATCATCTGGACAGGTTGAGTGAGTGGGCAAGTCATTGGCAGATGCATTGTAATTTGGATAGATTTGAGGTTAGTCACTTTGGAAACAAAAGCAAGAAGGCCGATTACTAACTGAATGGCTGTAAATTGGGAGAGGGGAGTGTGCAGCAGGACCTGGGTGTCCTTGTGGACCAGTCGCTGAAGGTAAGCATGCAGGTGCAGCAGGCGGTAAAGAAGGCAAATGGCATGTTGGCCTTCATTGCGAGAGGTTTCGAGTACAGGAGCAGGGATGTGTTGTTGCAATTATACAGGGCCTTGGTGAGGCCACACCTAGAATATTGTGTACAGTTTTGGTCTCCTTTTCAGAGGAAGGCTGTTCTTGCTCTCGAGGGAGTGCAGCAAAGGTTTACCAGGCTGATTCCGGGGATGGCGGGACTGATGTATGAGAAGGGATTGTTTTCGCTGGAGTTCAGACGAATGAAGGGAGGATCGTATAGAGACTTATAAAATTCTAACAGGACTAGAAAGGGTAGATGCAGGAAGGATGTTCCTGATGGTGGGGGTGTCCAGAACCAGGGGTCACAGCCTGAGGATACAGGGTAGGCCATTTAGGACAGAGGTGAGGAGACATTTCTTCACCCAAAGAGTGGTGAGCCTGTGGAATTCATTACCACAGGAAGTAGTTGATGCCAAAACATTGAATGTATTCAAGAGGCGGCTGAGTATACCACTTGAGGCGAATGGGATCAAAGGTTATGGGGAAAAAGCAGGATTAGGTTATTGAGTTGGATGATCAGCCATGATCGTTATGAATGGCAGAGCAGGCTTGAAGGGCCAAATGGCCTCCTCCTGCTCCTATCTTCTGTGTTTCTATGTTTCTATGTATTTAAATGAGTGCAGGAGGACATGCCAGGAGCAACACCAGGCATACTTTAAATGAGGTGTCAACCTGGTGAAACTACAATATAGGACTGCTTGCATGCCAATCAGCATAAGCAGTAAGTAATAGACAGAGCTAAGCGATCCCACAACAAAACAAATCAGATCTAAGCTCTGCAGTCCTGTCACAGCCAGTCATGAATGCTGGTGGACAATTAACTGGAAGAGGAAACTCCACAAGTATCCCTATCCTCAATGATGGAGGAGTCCAGCATATTAGTGCAAAGGATAAGCTAAAGCATTCGCAACAATCTTCAGCTGAGTGGATGGTCTATCTTGTCCTCCTCCAAGGGGCCCAACATCACAGATAACAGTCTTCAGCCAACTTAATTCACTCCACATGATATCAAGAAATGGTTGGAGGCATTGGACACTCCAAAGGCTGTGACGTTAGTATACCTTTAAGAAATGTTTTTTGA